>NC_139981.1:24485850-24960979 GCF_963993115.1 Abramis brama
GGTCAGACATACCAGTATACAGTCCTGCCGTTCGGCTTGTCCCTGGCACCTCGTACATTTACGAAGTGCATGGACGCAGCGCTCGCCCCTCTCAGACTCAGAGGCATGCGAGTGCTGAACTATTTGGACGACTGGCTGATCCTAGCTCAATCACGATCACTGCTCGTGGAGCACAGAACCATTTTACTCGATCACCTCGAGAATCTTGGTATCACGGTCAATTGGACAAAGAGTTCGCTGAACCCCAGTCAATCGATTTCGTTTCTGGGTACCATTCTGGACTCACAGTCTATGACAGCGCGGCTGTCGCCACAGCGCGTGCTGCACATTCAGCGCGCGGCGAGATCCTTCCGCTGCGGCGCGACTACCCCGCTCAGGAAGTTTCAAAGGATGCTGGGTCTCATGGCCTCAGCATCGCCAGTTCTTCAGCTGGGCTTGCTCCGCATGCGCCCTCTGCAGTACTGGTTGAGAGCGCGGGTGTCCGGCCGGTTACGTCTCAAGGTCAATCAGAGCTGTGTGACAGCCCTGATACCTTGGTTGGCGGACGACTGGTACCGATCAGGTGTAAGCCTGGGGACTTCCTCGGGAGTGAGGATGGTGTCGACAGACGCATCCACCTCGGGATGGGGAGCGCTGCTCGAGGGCAGACCGTTCTTCGGCCTGTGGTCAGAACGAGAAAAGCTCCAACATATCAACTGCCTGGAAATGCTGGCAGTGCACAATGCGCTGACGCGTTTTTGTCCCCAAATCAAGGACCAACACGTCGTAGTCCGTTCGGACAACACGGCCGGGGTGTCCTACATAAATCGCCAGGGCGGTCTCAGATCCAGATCCCTGTACAGGCTGGCGAAACGCCTCCTAACATGGGCTCAGCACAATTTGCGCTCGCTGAGAGCAGTGCATGTGCCTGGGCTCCAGAATTTGGGCCCAGACAGACTGTCCAGGAACAACATTCCCCTGAGCGAATGGTCTCTACACCCACAAACAGTCCGGCTGTTGTGGGAGAGATTCGGCAGAGCGGAAGTGGACCTATTCGCGTCCCGCGAAAACGCTCATTGCCCCGTGTTCTTTTCCAAGAACGACAGCGCGCTGTCCCGGATGTGGCCGCGCTGCCCGCTATACGCTTTTTCCCCCGTCTCCCTCCTGCCTCAGGTGTTAGAGCGGGTCAGGGAAACAAAATGCTCAGTACTGCTTGTAGCACCGTTCTGGAAGAACCAAGCATGGTTTCCAGTCCTGATGCAGTTAGCAGACATCGCTCCATGGCCAGTGCCATTGAGGAAAGATCTCCTCTCGCAGGCCGGGGGCTCGATTTGGCACCCACACCCGGAGTTGTGGTCCCTTCATGTGTGGGCGCTCAACGGATATCCGTTGATCTCGCAGAGGGAGTGATGAATACCATCACTCAGGCTAGAGCACCGTCGACTAGGCGGTTTTATGCCTCGAAGTGGTCGGTTTTCTCCGGCTGGTGTACAGCTCGGGGCCTATCACCCCTCGATTGTGAGGTGACGGAGGTTCTCTCCTTCCTACAGGAGCTGTTGGATAAGATCCCCTTCCACGCTCAAAGTTTATGTGGCGGCTATTGCAGCGTTCTCTGGAACAACGCTAGGTCAGTCACTAGGAAGGAACGATTTAGTCATCCGCTTCCTCAGGGGAGCTAGGAGGCTGAAACCTCCCAGACCTCCTTCAGTCCCTATGTGGGACCTTTCTACGGTTTTGGCGGCCATGAAAGGTGTCCCTTTCGAGCCTATCCAATCTATTAGCCTCAAACATTTGTCTTTTAAAACAGTGTTTTTGATGGCTCTCGCTTCGGTGAAGCGCATAGGCGACCTGCACGCGCTCTCTGTGAGCCCAGTGTGCTTAGAGTTTGGACCTAATGACTCTAAAGTCATACTCAAACCTAGGCATGGTTATGTGCCAAAATCCCTCAACACGCCGTTTCGGGCTCAGGTTATCTCCCTGTCTGCCCTGCCGGGATCAAGTGAGGAAGGGGACTCAAGTTTTCTTTGCCCCATTAGGGCTTTAAGAGCTTACGTGTCCCGCTCTGCTGTCTTCAGACAGACTGAGCAGCTCTTTGTCTCATTCAGTGGACGTTCCAAGGGAATGGCTGTTTCGAAACAGAGCCTATCCAGATGGATAGTTGACGCCATAGCGCTGGCTTACACTGTCAAGGGCCTCCAGTGCCCGTTGGGCGTTAGAGCGCACTTCACGAGAGGTGTCGCCTCTTCGTGGGCTTGGTCTAGCGGGATTTCCTTACAGGACATATGTATGGCGGCAGGCTGGGCCTCGCCGTCTACATTTATTAGGTTTTACAACCTAGAGGTTCCCGCCTTGCAGGCTAAGCTACTATCGGTGTAGTCGAATCAGCTGTCTAACTAGAACACTGAAATCGCATGCGCAGCGCGCTACCGACTGTTTTATGGGCGGAATTGTGTAAGACCCACATTTCCCACATTAGTTCAGGTTCCCCACCCTGTCTATGTGATGTCATATTCGCGTCTGCGGACGCGGCCATATAAGGACGGAGGGATTCCCCTTTTGTCTCTAGACTCTCTCTGTGAGGTCATGTTTTGCGTCTGCGGACGCTACAATATAGGGAATTAAGGTCCCCCCCCCTTATTCCCAGACTCTCTGTGAGTCTATCTGGTGATTATGCACTGTATACCTGGGTTAGCTTCCAGTGATCGGTGTTTTATCCCAGCACGCACGGCGTTTTACAAGGGGTTCCCGTAGCGTTTTTACAAAAAACGCAGTACGAGAGGACTCTCGTAAGAGAACGTACCCGGTTACTAACGTAACCTCGGTTCTCTCTAGAAGAGGGAACGAGTACTGCGTTCTCTGCCGTGCGCACGGTTCACTCTGGTTCGCTTCGGCGATGAAAATCAAGTGAATCAGCCTTTTCGAGCTCCTTTTATAGAGGTTAGCCACACCCGTCTCGGCGGGAAGTGGCAAGGAGGGCGCGAAGCGCCCTCATTGGCCTGATGTCACTTCAGGCCTCGCTCGATAGGCTTATGCAGTTGCCGCAGAACAGCCAATGAGCGAGCAAGCTGTCTCGCCATAGCTGTGTACTGCTGCAACGCGCTTTACATATATGGAAAATTAAGGATAATTTTTTGCTTCAGTATTTCGTGAAAAGAGACTTTTCCCGTAGCGTTTTTACAAAAAACGCAGTACTCGTTCCCTCTTCTAGAGAGAACCGAGGTTACGTTAGTAACCGAGTACGATCTTTCTCCCAAAAAGTGTCTAACAATGGAAAATGATACTTGATTGAATTGTAAAAAAAAAAAAAAAAAAGTTCATAGTGTTTTTTTATATTTTTTATTATACATTTTGTGCATATTTTCTATGTTGCAGGATAAAACAATTTTTGACTTGGAGTGAAAAAGTATGTGAATGTATGAGTAAAAAGTGAGTGAAAAAGAAAATATCTTTGGGGTGTGGAAAATATTTCCTTTAATACCATATTCCTTGCTACCGTGTCTTGTCTCCAAATTTAGACAATAATGAAGTGTGGGTGATATTTTAAGACATTAAAAGCCTCATCCAACTGGTTCACTTTGGTGATATGAATGATATGCCGATTTTTTTAGAACTGAAATCACGCTTTCATTGTAATCTTGCGTAATTGTGGGCCAGTCTGCCCTGTCTGTCCCTTTGCTATGAAAGCGAATTTAAACAGGATGCTGAAATAGTTTGTTTAAAATGTGCCCAAAGTTACAGCAAAGGCCCACCCAATCAAATGCCAATAAACATTTCCTGCCTCTAATTAGAAATGTACAGATACTGGCGTCTTGCGCCGTGCAAGAGAAAAGGCCTGATCGACAGATAACCACCAAGACCCAACAAGCCGGTCTAACAGAGTGTATCAGCCGGGCTTCATCTGCACTATAAATGATTGAGTGTTAAAGTACACCTTACATAACACAAACAAGACACACTTTAACCTTAAAGAAACATGAAAAGGGTCTCACCTAAATGAATGAGTATAAAAACTGAGTGTGAGCTTTCTTCTGTTAGCTGGTGTTGGCTGAAGTTGTGCCCCACTTTTCTTCATGGAAATTGTCATTCCCCACAGTGAGATTACCACACTCCGTACTAGCTTAACAAATGACCAGCTTTGTGAAGCTGATAGGAACAGGATATGATTATAATTTCAGTACAGAGTGTATTGTGTGTGTGGCCCTGGACATTAATCAAGAATGTTTATCTTTAAGTCCAAAGCTAATAACGGACTTTGTGTTTCGTGTCCAGAAGTCTGAGACCACTAATAAAATTGTTCTTATTTTGCATGCTTTAATTTGATGTGTTTGACTTGAAGTGGCAGACCGATTGGTGTATGACATCAGCTCAGCTCTGTATGCTTTCGAATCGCTCTTGCGGTACTTTGATGAAATAAACTGATCGGTTTGTGCATCGCAGCTTCAAGTTGAAAACACCTAACATTTTTCAGCTTAACAATGTGAGTGAAAAATTTTATTTGAAAAATTAACATCAATGCCAAATTGTCTACAAAGAGTTCATATCAATTAAAAAAAAAAAATTATTGTTTTGTTTGAATGTAACAAAATGCTAAATCCCCAAAATGATTTAATTCATTCACTACACAGTACACACAGGGCCTAAAATTAACACTCGGCAAGAGCCAAAAGCGAGTAAAGATCGCCGTTGGCAAGTAAATGAAACCGTGTCAATCGGCAGTTGACCGGTAACATTCTAACTAACATTCTAACATTCTAACATTCTAACAATGCAATGTTGTGGAAACATGAACGTAAGCAAATGTGAACAATGCTTGGGACAGTTGTCAGGCCAGTGCTGCATCGTCACGAAAGCTTAAGCCTTGCCAATTTAAATATTCAAGCGCAAAAAGACGCAAAAGGGAACTTTCGTCACTCGCACACTGTATGGAAATTTTTGTATCCGAAGCACGTGCACAGAAAGCAGTGTCTCAGACAGCATGCAAATACTGAACTGAGCTCCCTGTCACGACTTTTTGCGCGTGATTGTACAAATTCACAAAACATTGTGTACAAAAATGGCCGTCTGGGTGAGTACCCTTTGCTTTCCATTCTGTGACAGCTGAACTAAAAACATAAATATGTCATCTAAAAGTTGCCATTGGTGGTAATTTTGTGTGTAAAAGTTTTTTACACATTTGATGTCATTTCAGTAGTACAGTAGTAATTTCAAATTTTCAATTCAATTTCAAGTAATTTTAGTGTGTGTGTGTGTGTGTGTGTGTGTGTGTGTGTGTGTGTGTGTATGTGTGTGTGTGTGTGTGTGTGTGTACTGCATTTATTGAGAGGACTGATCCTAGTACATGCATTATATAATAATAATATAATGTGAAAACAATATAACAACATTTTTAAATTGAAAGAACCCTTATTGTGTTTGTCATAAGGGCCTTTTCTATACAAACACAGTCATTTTCTCTCTCTTTGATGCTTGAGGTTCAGGTGAAGGTGAATTTTCCATGGACTGAGATGATGAAAGCTGGGGTACTGAATATCTAAAGCAAAGGTTTAATTCAGAACATGCAGTCCTCTCTCCAGCCCTTTACATCAATAGTAATCAGGATCAGAATTGACAGGGATAAAACCGCCACTGAAAGTGACAAAAATGTCCCAGAAATAGACAAAAAAATCCCCATGAGGATTTCCAATTTATCTGTTTATTTGATCAAAAATACAATAAAAACAGTGATATTGTGGAATTAAAATAATTATTCAAATCAAAATAATTGTTACAATTTAAAATAACTGTTTTCTATATCAGTATCACATGATCATTTAAAAATCATTCTAATATGCCGATTTGGTGCAGAAGAAAAAAGTTCTTAATATTATCAATGTTGAAAACAGTAATATTTTTGTGGAAACAGTGATACTTTTTTTCGGATTCTTTGAGGAATAAAAAGTGCAAAAGAAAACAATTTATTTGAAATATATACAGTATATATTGTTACATAAATGCCGTACTGCCACTTTTGTTCAGTTTAATGCATCTTTACTGAATAAAAGTGTTCATTTCAGTCAAGAAAATGACTGAAACGAAACTTTTGAACTGTAGTGTCTCTGTAAATTTTGTTTCAAATGCGAATGTTGTTGAATGTGCAGGTAATATTAAGTTTTTTTTTTTTTTTTTTTTTTGTTATGGATAAAACTAAAATTAGCTCTAGAAATACTCTAAAATAACTCCAAAACGTAAAACTGTGATTATACTGGTGGTTTAAAATGTATTCTAGCAGTCAGTTATGTAATGCAATGCATTATTTCAGGTCTACTAGAATAGGTTTACATGATTTAATGTTCAAAAAACAATTTATTTTTGCAGCACCTGTTTTCACACTCTGTCGGAATGCTCTGTTTCTTTAAAACCTGCCTTCTGAAAAGTGCAGTCTGCTCTGATTGGTCAGCTGGCCGCTTAGAGTGTGTGTGGGGAAATATATCGCCCTTTAACATAACCTGCGCCCTGAGGCGCTGTAAATACAATAACAAAGCTAACTATGGCATCAGTTTTAGATTATCAGTTCGAGCCCGAGTCTGATATAGACAGCTGATCGACCCTGACCACCTTCACAAGCAGAACTTTTGTCTCTAACATTTCAGATTTGATGTTGTAACTTTTCTCTACATCATGGTGAAAACTGCATGCCTGTTAACACATTGACCTGCATCAATCTGTGAAAGCAGAAAAAGTGAGAATACAACAAAAGTTGTGGTTGAACTGCTGAGAAATAGTTTTAAAAATAAAAACTGTCACATGGTGACATAGCTACGTAACAGAAATAATGGCAAACGAGGCATTTCAGAAGTCTCAGTAAATATTGCAACGACTGCCAGAAATATAACACACACATTTGGCATTCTACTGTACAACAGACCCAGTGAGCTCATATGGAGTATCAACACACATTGCTACCAGCGACTTTTAACACACTCTGGCCAAGAAGCTGTCACTCTTCACTTGATGAAGCTTGTCATTACAGTAGGAATTTCTCTCCCAGAACAACACACATATAAGCCTCTTAACACAGCATACAGTATATGCAGAAACCTTGTTGCTCTCTCTCCCTCTGTCCATCATAATGTTCTTAAATGGCCTTTTCAGGTTCAAGCATGCCACTATGTTTCCTATAAAACACATTTTTGTGAGGAATGTTTCTACAGAGAAAAGTTTATGAAGCTCAGTGTAGCAGAAAGTGCTGCAAAAACACAGACGCTGGGTAAACAGGGCTTAGCGTGCAAGTCAATGCTATACAGGTTTTCTGGTTTCCTTACACGGATGCAACCTGATACTACACAAATATGACAACAACGGGATATTTATACTCTTAGTGTACAGTAAATGTTGCTAAACATGAGCTAGGCATTTTTTTATATATATTTTTTTTATATAAGAACAAACAAAAGAACTTCAGCCATCCATCTTCCAACTGTCTGGAGACATTACACAATGTAAATAATGAATATGTAAGTAGTTGCACATAGACATTACAAACTTAAATCCACAGTATAGGAGGTAAAATGCTCCCTGTTCTTGGGGAAATGTCTTTTTCCTGTTATGGTGCCCTGCTTTGTTTCTGACAGGAGCAATGTTCCTCCACTGGCTGTTGGACTCCAGATTAGCAAAATAAATTATAAAATAAATATTATATAACTACTTTTATGTTAATTGAAAAAAATATCACAAATTATGTAAAATATTTTTTTTGGGTGGGGATTCTGCTTTGTCTGCCATCGGTTATTCAATTATTCGAATAGTTGATTTAGTATTTTACATTAATGACGTTTGTTGTGATATATTTCCTGTATTCTCTTAAGCATTCCTGAGTATTTATTATTAAATATGGTTCTCGTTGTTAAAACATTTTCTTTCTTTTTTTGTGTGTTTTTTTTTTTGGGGGGGGGGGGGGGGGGGGGGGGTTACAGTAATACTTAACTGAAACTGCAATATAAACAATTTGCTGTCACATACAATCACATTGACTGCAAACTACCTCTCTTCTTTCTGAAGGTCTGTAAAGCCCCTAATGACAATGTAATAAGGATCTCAATCCACATGATAAGTCATCTTGTAAGAATTCAGTTAAATAATAAAAAGAATCTTAGTTTTTTTTGCTTGTGAGAACAAGCTGTATTAGCACACCAAATTCTATTCGTCAGGAATAAATTCCTCCTTCTATGAAAAAGAAAGAAAAAGACAGCTAAAAGAAACAAATGTACACAATCCATATGTCACTCATGAGTATTTTGTTAAGGGTGCAGAAAAGCAAACACATGCTGGATTCGATCCGTTAACTTCTCACTTTTAAATCATGAATTAAGGACTTTTAAATGAAAACACGCGTCTGTGATATGTGCGGACTGTGTGTATTCTGTCTTCTTCAGGTGAAGGAGAGACATGTATACGGCTGCCTGCACAGATGTCACAAAGTGAGCAGCCGCAATCTGACTGCGATTAATGGAGCGACTACAGAACATAAATGTGAGGGAGCCAGGCCAAGACATCTGGGAGCGCTCCAACCTGCTGTCCAAGAGCAGAGATGAGCCAAAGAGAGCAAGACATTTCATTCCACGACCTTGGTTAAGAACTTAAGTGGGGGAGTATGAACTGACCAAATTGGAAGTGATCTTTTTCTGAAACTTTGAGAACATCCTCCAAAAACAAAGGGGAAAAACAAATTGATTTATAAACCATCATAGAATTCTCTCTCTCACTGCCTGAAGTTTTTCAGCTCTATAAGTTTCCATATGCGCTTTAGCTGGTTGTATAATGTTATTTACATTGCTTAGCTGTAATTACAGGGATAAGAGCTGTACTGTGATCCTGAGGCTGATTGCGGTCTGAAAATCATGATAAAACTCTGGTTCATTAGAGTGCACATTTAGGAACAACCTTTCTGCTCATGTCAAGACATTCCTCTGGAATATCAATATTAACATTTATACACTCGGCTGCCAATTTTATCCCCAAAAAAAGAGCATTCATGCATTTTTAGTATGTGTGTTCTCTGGGAATTAAAGCCATGACCTTGGTGTTGAGAACATTTAATGTTTCATAAACATTCATACATAATGTGTTTTGAAGGGGGAAAGCCGCAAACTTCTATAACTCTAAAAAAGAACAGCGTACAAGTAGTCTAATAGACTAGGTTCATAGTTGGAACAGTAATGTTGGTCATTTTAGCATCTCTTGAACACTTAAAATTTAGCTTTATTAGTTATTGTAAATGCCTTTCTTACTAACTTTAATTGTGTTATTTAATTTGATTTAATTTCAATGTGTGTCCTTTTATCTCTTTAGAATTTTAATCCACTACTACATATGAAACATTTATTTCTTTAATTTGTTCATTTATTCTTTTCTTATTTTTATATTATTTTAAGTTGACTAAAACTTTTAAAAAGCATTTTCCAATTATTTTATAAATGCATGCAGTCTAATTAGCTTATATTAATTGAATCTATTTCAAATAAATGCTGTTCATTTGAACCTTCTATTCATCAAAGAATCCGGATTTTTTTTTTTTTTTTGTTTCCACAAAAAATAACTATTGCTAACATTGATAATAAGGAATGTTTCTTGAGCATCAAATCAGCATATTAGAATAATTTCTGAAAGATCATGTGACACTGAAGATGCTGAAAATTCAGCTTTGCCATCACAGTAAGAAATAATATAAAACTGTTATTTTAAATTGTAATAATATTCCATAATATTACTGTTTTCATTGTATCTTTGATCAAATAAATTCAGCATTGATGGACATAAGAGACGTCTTTCAAAAATTTCTTTTAAAAAATCTTACCCAGCCTAAACTTTTGAACGCTAGTGTATAATGCCAATGTAAATCACTGAAAATGAAATATGCTATCAAATTAAACTTGCCTTGCCTTACTAGCTCCATTTTATTGCAGTCTCTTCCTTCGTTCAATATAAATATCAAATAATTATATTGTGCATTGGAAGTGATGGGTAATCTATGGAGAAAGTCTATCAGAGGGTTTCATAAGTGGAGATTAACGCAGGACTTCGGCTCTACTGATGCTGAGGGGCAAAGCAAGTCAGGGCAAAGGCGTCCTCAGCAGTGCCTGATGGCAAATTAGGCATTGAGGGAACACGAAATGGAGCGAGAAACTGAACATGTCAACAAGAGGTCAGCCTGCCATGCTGCGTGTGAGGCAACAAAGAGCTGATGAGAGAAAACAAGGGGAAAAAAGAAAAAAAAAAGAAAAAAAAAGGGAACACACACCTGCATTCAGTTTAAGATCTGATTAAATGCAAAATGCTGGAGAACACAAGTGTGTAATCTTTGTCCAAAAAGACATCTGTGGATAAATGTCAAATCTTTACTTAATCTGCAATCATTAAGCCTATAAATGTAAACTGCTGACCACAAACTCACGTTTTGTTTCTTAGTAGAATTTTCTTCATATTTTTTAACATAGATGTCAGATGTGCTGCATTAGTCATTATATGTATTAAGCAAAAAAAGTGTAACAGAATATTGGTCAATGAGTGTGTGTGTGTGTGTGTGTGTGTGTGTGTGTGTGTGTGTGTGTGTGTGTGTGTGTGTGTGTGTGTGTGTGTGTGTGTGTGTGTGTGTGCGTGCGTGCGCGCGTGCGTGTGTGTGTGTGTGTGTGGAAAAGAAAACAAACAGCATATGGAATACACATCAGGTCCGATAAGCATCAGAACCACATTATGTGAGGCTTATGGCAATCAACTTCTTCTGCTACAAAATAAACACAAGAACAAATCCATCCAAAACAAACTTCTGTTCAAAATATTACAGATACATCTGCCAATAATTACATTTTCTAAACATGGTTAAAACACTACATTTCCTGTATTGTTCGCACCAAAAACACAACGTTTTTATTATTATTAATATTATTCATGCTATATTTGACTGAGACTTAATTTTGCAAAATAATTGTGCAAACTGTTTTCTATTTGAACATATTGTAAAATGTAATTTAGTCCTGTGATGGCAAAGCTGAATGTTCAGCATCATTACTCCAGTCTTGAGTGTCACATGATCCTGCAGAAATCATTCTAATATGCTGATTTGGTGCTCAAGAAACATTTATTATAAATGTTGAAAACAGTTGTGCTGCTTAATGTTTTTGTGATAATTTATTGCACGATACTTTGATGAATAGACATTTCAAAAGAACACCATTTTTTTTTACATTATGTCTTTACTGTAACTTCTGATCAATTTAATGCTTCCTTGCTGAATAAAAGTATTAATTTCTTCAGTAAAAAATCTTACTGACCCCAAACATTTGAATGGAAGTGCATGTATACCGATCTGCGTATGACATCAAAGTACCACGAGAACGATTAGAGAGCTGACGGTCAGCGTAGGTTGCAGCAGAGATGAAACAGGATCTAAGTGCAGCAGTCTTTATTTAGAAATCAACTCAAATCTTCACAAAACAGAATCTCAGGAACAAGATCAGGAACAGAACAACCAACTTAACAGGTAACTGGAGAGAACAGAGGCGAACTGAACTAATTAACAAAGAAACTCTAATAAAAAATAAACTCTAAATATGATTTCTGTCCCTCCATTGACAACTACACAACAACCATTTTGACGTTACAAAAAGTTCATAAAGAGATCGTAAAAGTAATCTATATGATTTGAGCGCTCTGATCCAAATTTTCTTGAAGAGACTTGATCGCTTTATAAGATGAACAGATTAAATTTAAACATTGATCAGCGAACATAAACAGAAGCTCAACCGAACCTGCTTGACGGGTGAGAACAAACCTCATTGGTTCTTGCTGAAGCTCAAACGTCCTGCGTAACACAAAAATTAACCTCACTGGCAGGGACGTGCACAGACATTTTGAGGGACAGGGGCTCAAGTGAAATAAAGGGCACTTCTCATAATGACGTATTTTTTTTCCTTTTTTTTAACAAAAAAGTATATATATTAACGCAACTCTGACTTCCTTTTTAAAAAAATAATTTAAAGGCACAATATGTAACTTTTTTGCTTTAAAAATAGCAAAAATCACTATATCTATGTTATATATATTTTTTAGTTGTGTACTTACATTATCCCGACTGTTTCAAAACAACCTTTAAACCAGGAGAAATTTGTAATTTAATTCGAGAAACGTCCCGTTTCTTTATTTCCGTTGTGTCGCCGCCAATGCCGTCATATCCGCGTTGTCCCTGGTTTCCGCTCGTGCTGCCATGGCAACCAGAGCTATGAACCAGAGCCGTCTGATAGTAACCAAAGCGGCTGACGCGGACAACTTTGTAGTTCGCAATGTCTATTTGCATGCTGTTGTTGTTGCGTTCAAACATTATGGACCATGGCAAGCAGACTTTGGATAAAAAAAGGAGAACTAAAACGAGAATCAATATCAGCGCGGTGTTTTCGAGATGCCTAGAGCTCCCATAGACAGTATATAAACGAGAGCTCCACGTCCGAGACTTCGACCGCTCCTACATGTACTTTATTAAACAGGTGAGCACATTTACATAAAACTAATCAATGTTTTATAGTTCAACAATGATAAAATGTCAGAATATGATCTGTATGTTATTCTAATGTTGATCTAGTTTACTGCTAGTCTCATACAGACAAACTAACACATACATTTCAACACATTCAAATGCAGTTTAGTGTGATAGTGTAATGTTAGACCAAGTGAAACAGCGCTGCGTTACCTCACAAGTTTAATTTGTCTAATAAACTGACCTGTGAGTAGTAATTCTGCGTGTAGTTCGGTAGAATGAAATGTCCATATTCCTTTTATATCCGCGGTATCGCGTCGCGTTTGGAGCTGATAGCTGTCTCTTAGCAATCCCGAACTGCTTCATATCACAGTCATGATAAAAACATCGATGTATTCAGTCATCCATAAACATTATTAGATCGGTCGGCTTGACGTTGACGACAAGATCCATAATTCTTAGCAAATGTTGCGTCATCAATCTACGCCTTTGTTATTGTAAATAGGTTAGCGACCCCTAGTGGCGAAAAATGCCATACTGTGCCTTTAAAAAGTTAATTCATTTTATCTTCCTCAAACTCACGCAATTGTTTCATTTTCAAAAGATGTCTACAAAATAATCGGTTCACACAGAAACCATGGTCTCCTTAGTATTCACTAGGTTTATAGAGCAGCAAAGGAAACCATTCCACAATGTGCATGTTTTGAAAACATTTTCTATGCTACTAGTTTCAAGTAGGCCTATATATTTAGAATAACCTAAATAACTGCATCAAGCAGAGGGGCGTGTTTTAATAATAATTTGTTTATTTTTGCACAAGGCACTACATCATTTTAATTATTTTGGTGTTATCAGAATACATAACACTTTAAAATCAACACAAATATTCACTGTTGCTGCTATTTTGTTACAGATAGCAAAATCTGCTAATTTATTAATTACTCATAAATAAAAAGTTAAATTATAAATATTGTTATTTTTAATGTTTAATGTTAACTTATTTCTACTCAGTTTTATTTATTAAAGGGATAGTGCCAAAAAATGAAAATTCTGTCATCATTTACTCACCCTCAAGTTGTTTCAACCCTGTATGAATTTCTTTTTCCTGCTTAACATAGTATTTTTTTTCCTACTATGGAAGTCAATGGTGTCCATCAACTGTTTGGTTACCGAAATTTTTCAAAATATCTTCTTTTGTGTTCAGCAGAAAAAATAAATTCATACAGGGTTGAAACAACTTGAGGGTGAGTAAATGATGACAGAATTTTCATTTTTGGGCGAACTATCCCTTTAATGCACCAGATGCAGTTACTCAGATTTACTACATTTTTTAGAGTGTATCCTCCATCTGTTTGCATCTGTAGATTTCTTCTAAATTCACCAATTTAGATTTCTAAATTTCAGGGGGAAAGACTCTTGATGTAAGTCATTACTGGGGACGTTCTGTATGCAAATTAGGCATCAACTAGTTAAAATGCGCACATTTGCATCTAATTGACAGGGCAATGCAGGTAAATAGGATAAACAAAATAACTAAAGCATATCACCTGGTGGTGATATATGCTTATTTTATTACTAACTTATTTTATTACATGGCTTGGTTGAATTCCAATGTAGAATGCGGTCTGTTATTTCTTGATAACAGACCGTTGTGCGGAGTATAACAGACCGTTGCCATGAAAAACAGAGCGTTGCTATGGACTCACAGGATTCTAACCGTAGAGACGGAGCGTACTATTTTCTTTAGCGGAAGCAATACAATCGGGTTTAAATCAATAAACTCCCTTTTAAACTATTCTTCAATAAATATATTTGTTTGACAGGGAAGCTGTGCGCAAAAAAGAATATATATTATCTTTAAAAAAAAAAATAAATAAAAAAAGCACCCGAGAAAAAAGGGCACTTTCTCTCCAGGAATAAAAAGGGAAGGTGCTCAAGCCCCCTTTGATGTCTATGTGTGCACGTGCCTGCTCACTGGTTCTTGCTGAAGCTCAAACGTGCTTCGTTACACACGAGAATGAACATCACTGGTTTTTGTGTAAGCTCAAACGTTCTGCGAAACACAAGAATGAACCTCATTGGTTTCCCACTGAAGCTCATGTGCTGCGTAACACAAGAATGAACATCATTGGTTCTTGCTGAAGCTCAAACATTCTGCGAAACACAAAAATGAACCTCATTGGTTCTTGCACGTCAAGCGAACATGCTTGAGCTTCCGTTTACCACAACAGATGTGTGAGTTGATAAATGTGTACAGTATATGTGAATAAAAGCCTAAATTCAATCTGTTCATCATGTAAAGCAATTGAGTTTCTTCAGAAAATTTGGACCAACCACTCAATTCATATGGATTAGTTTTACGATCTCTTTATGAACTTTTTAAAGCATCAAAGTGGTAGTTGCGTAGCTGTCTATGGAGGGACAGAAAGCTCACATATTTCATCAAAAATATCTTCATTTGTGTTCCGAAGATGAACGAAAGTTTTCCGGGTTTGGAACGACATGAGGTTGAGTAATTTTCATTTTAGGGTGAACTATCCCTTTAATAAATCTTTTGTTCATTGGAAATCATCATTAACGATTAACTATTGAAAACGCTGTTTTATGCTTCCAGGCCAGTAGTTGGCTATGTCACTTTGTAAAGAAAAACTACGGGCCTATAGACTGAACACATAATGCGCATGCGCATGACGTCATCGTTTTCACATATTCGCGTTTTTGTAGTTCACTCAGAGACGGTAACGGTATCGTTTTCAAAAACGTGCACGTTGAAACCCATTTTCAAAAGTTTGCTTTTTCAAGCACCCAAAAACGCTGTTGTCGTGTAAATGAACGACCAAAACGCATACAAAGTATTCCGTCTTTAGTTGAAAACGGTGCCATGTAAACGGCCCTTAGTTGAGTTCATGGAGCTCTTCCTAATGAGCTGCGTGTTAAATAAGGAAGACATCCAAAATATGCAGAGCGGCGGGTCCCCAGGACCAGGACTGTGAACCACTGCAAATTTGAATCCAGCACATGACATTTCCCGATCCCATTTCCCTGTCATTTCCTGTCATTGCTCTACTCACACTAAAAATACAGTGAGAGTGATTAAATTACGGCGACTATTCTTTAATGTCACTTTAATGTCGCAGTTATAACTCATCACTGTTATGGTCTTTTAATACTATACGTTTTCAGTTTTAAGAGGTCATCTTGTTCTCCACCATTCTTTCATCTTACACTCGCCCTTTTCCTTCTCGCCAGCGCTCGTTCCCCTCCCCTTCCCTTTACCTCCTCCCACTCGTGTTCACAGTAAGGACACAATGTTCTTTTTGCTTGTTTGGGGAAACTGCAGAAGTAAATAAATTAGAGGACTGGAGGATGCCGTCATGATGGCTGACTCCAGGTTTTAGTGGAGGAAAATAAACATGTTCATGTGAGGATAGGACTGGCCGCGGCCGCTGTTCTTAATCACTCGGCTCTATCTAAAACTATTATCACACCAGCAGACCGAGAGAGACTGAACGAGAATTAGAATGGTGACCTAATGTGGAGGGTTTATCTGATGTGAGCTTATTATAGACTATAAAAGAAATGTTCCCTTCCAACAGGTGCCTGCCCTTCTGTGTCAGGAACACTCGTGCAGGCGAACAGATCAACCTGTTCCGTACCCGAGCGTTTGTGTGTGTGTGTGTGTGTGTGTGTGTGCGCGTGTTTCTGTATTTGTATGTGATCAGCTGCAGGGCTGTTTGTGGAATGGATAAGAACACAACTGTATTTTATATTCAGCATTATGATGAGTCATGATAATAAATAATCCCTTTACCACCTATAATGTTTAATTGACTGAAACTGAGAGGCTTTACAAGAAAAAAAAAGTTTCCACATGTTTTTAATTGCCATGACTGGATACTGGATTAGGATTTGTAAAAATCATTGCATAGAGAACAGATTCACAAAAGTTCAATAACTACACAGAAATATTTCAGAACTGATCATAACTGGATAATTGTATGGTCAGTATAGAAACTACAACGACTTTTCCAGATAATAATAATAATAATTATTATTATTTTAATTGTTATTATTATTATTGTTGTTGTTATGGCTTTTTGGTTTTTGGCTATATTCCTTTTATCTATATTTTTATATTTAAATAGTCTGATTTAATTAAAAGTTTAATTGTCGTTTGCCATTTTTCATTGATTATATTAAAGATTTTATTTTGATCTTATTTTTAGTTTACTGTCAGTTATTTTAAACAGTAAAGGCCCGTTCACATCAAGGACGATAACTATAAAGATAACGATAAAGATATAATTCTAAAAATCGTTCTCCATATTAAAGAATAACAGAGTTCACACCACAACTATAACGATAAAGATATGAGGAACGATATTGTTGGGATCACTTTCAGAACGATTTTTTTCCAGCTGTCAAACGATAAAACACTGACAGCCAATCAGAATCCATTCTAGCAGGTCATCCATTTTCGCTACTTTGAAACCGCAGCGCGGGCGCTCGTGCTTAGAATAAAAAGACCGTTATCGGTCGTTGGTGTGGACGCATATATAGTTATCTTTATCGTTATCTTTATAGTTATCGTGCTTGGTGTGAACGGGCCTTAATAAACCATTCACAAAGAGCACTAACTACGCAAATAAATATTTCAGAGCTGATCATAACTGGATTTATTATCAGTATAGAATTTTTTTTCAGACTTTTTAATTTTAAAATTATGTGATATTTCCAACACTTGTAAAAGTGTATAAATGAAAATCTTAGGAAATAGAGTCCAAGTTTTAAGAAGACAAACATGTTTCTATTATATTCACATTATGCACAGCTTTTAATTGAATCATGGTCATATTATTAATATTATAGCTTTGGGCTTTATTATTTATACTTTTATATAAAATGTTTTATTTTGATCTTATTTTTTGCATTTGCTCTTTTTAGTTTATTTAATAATTAGTAATTTAAGAAAAAAGTGTTGTTTTTTTACAGTTCATCTAGTAACAAGAAGAAATGGAAGTCTGTCAATAAATATGTATTAATTTATTCAGATTTTATTTACATTTCAAGGCTCAAAATTATAGCAGATAATTTTAGCAGTTCACTTTTGATTTAAAGTATAATTCTCATTTCAGTGTATAAAAGCTATTGCTGTTTCATGGCTGGTTTTCATTTGAATTAAAAGCCTTTTAAGTTTCAGCTGGAAACCTGAATACACAAATTTCAAAATGTAAGCCTTTTCTAAAATGTGCCCAGATTCTTGATGAACTGACCCGTTTTTGTAATTATTCCCCAAGCCACAACCATGCCCTCTTCAGATAAAGAGCTAAACAGCTGTAAAAGCAATGTACAAGCTCTAAAAGCTTTCTGACCACCGGACAGAATGTAATATTACAGCTCCATCTAGTGGCAGTCTGCAAAACATTTATGAATAAGGAGAATGTTTTGGTATTTAGTGCTTGACTGTCCATTTTGCTCATTATTTTAAAGTTTGCAATGAGGCTAAACTGAGTGTAGAGCAGAAACACTCCTGGCTCTCACCTTGGTCTGAAAGCAGCAGTAGAGTTGGGTAAGATACGGGTGTTTTCTGGCCAGGGCTAGGATGCGTTTCTCAGTCATAGTGCAGTCCACATCGTCGTCCTGAAGGATGACGTCTTTCTTCAACACTTTCACCGCAAAAACCTCATCAGTGCCTCTTAACTCAGCCAGCATCACCTGTACACAAAGACAACACTGCGCTCACACTGCTGGGCCCTTATTACACGCCAGACAAAACTACCAGACATAATCCACACCTTGCCAAAGCTGCCTTTCCCGAGCACTTTGATGAAGGAGAAGTCTTCCAGCATCATCCTTTTGGTCTGGACGGTCTTCACCTCTCCGTTCTCTCTCGCCTCCCCCGTCTCCTCTGACTCTCCCTCGGTCAGAGAGGAGGACGAGGCTGGCTTTAGCTCTTCGCCTCGGTGGTCAAACGAAAGTGCCTTCCTGATGTTCTCCAGGTCCTTTATATCTGCAGATCACAAAACAAAGAGCCAAATCACATCACATGCTATCTGACCCCGTGTCGAGTCCCATATACTCACATTCAGATTGTAAAAAACAAACACAATACATGTTAATTGTAATGCACGTACAATAGAGGTCTAAGGGTAAAATACAGCATTGGATCTACAGTATCACACTACCATGTTTTAAAGATTTATTTTAGTTTATTTTGAAAGAAATTAATAGTTTTCATCAGCAATTGATCAGAAGTTACAGTAAAGACATTTATAATGTTAGAAAGATTTCTGTTTCAAATAATTCTGTTCTTTTACACTTTCTTTTCATCAAAGAATCCAGAAAAAAATGTATCACGCAAAAATTCAGCACAACTGTTTTCAGCATTGATTAAAAAATAATAATAATTAGCCCCAAATCAGCACATTTGCCTGTGCATATAGTTATATAGTCATGTGATGGATATCAGGTATAAATGACATAAAGCACTGGCTATCAAATGCTGTCAAGCTTCAAAATGACAACAAACCACTATAAGCGTACTGTATCATAGAAGTTGTAGCTTTTAAATTAAATACAGCCCTTTTAGACTATCAGCCATTTGATTTCATTGATGACAATTTCAGTTTGTTTGTCATACAAAGCCATGAAAACATGGCAAAATACAAGCTTCACATATTGGTACAATGGCCCCATAGACTTCCATTTTAAGTGAATTACAAACTTAAGGACAAGTTAAACTTGTTTTCTGTGGTAATCTATTGTACTGACTATAACAAAATAATGTATTTAACCCAAGAAGCATCAGCAGAGCTTTATATTTAGCTGTATTCGTTTACCCTGGTCACATGGTGATGTAGGTGCAGATTTGGATCGGTCCTCTTCTAACAGTGGGGATATGGGTAAGGGTTGTGGATCTGGACCCTGAGAGATCTGTGTGGAAAACAAGAATCATCTTCATCATCCAATCATCATTATGTTTCAGGAGGCCCGATCAAGTGCTCGCTATAAAGACCATTATGTCATCAGTAATCAGTGTATTTACTATCATCTACAGCTGCATGGAGGAGAAGGAGGCTTTTGACCTTTCAGTTCTGCATGCCCACTTTTCTAGTGCGAACAAATAATTCCTGATGATTGTCGGCCTCTTACCTTTTTTCTCCTCTGGACGCTGCCGGAGAGTTTATCTGGAGTGACTCCGAGGTCGGACAGCACCTTGGCGATGCCCCTGGCGTCCACCCCACAGTTAGGAGCTACATTACTTTCACAACGCTTGTGCACATTCATCTTACAAACTGAGGACAGAGAAATGAAGGGAGACGGCATGAGAACTTAGACTGTATTTCAATGCATGTTTGAATCTTGGAAGATTTGGGGATATAGCAGGGTTATTATCGTTTACTAAAACTAAAACTAAAACCATAAGAAAACTTTCATTGCTTAAAATAAAATATATATATAAAAAAAACTTAAAAACTTATTTTATTTCTAGTTTAACTTGAAAAATAAAATAAAATAAAAATGATACTAAATAACAATGGGTCAAAGTACTGTTTTCATAATGAAAGAGAGCACAACCTTTTCTTTTCTGTGACCTTTCTAGTAACCTATATATATATATATATATATATATATCAAAAAGGTTACTAGAGAAAGGTCACAGAAAAAAAAAGTTGTGCTCTCTTTCATACATTTCATCATGCATTTTTTAGAGTATATATATATATATATATATATATATATATATATATATACTCTAAAAAATGGTATTTGGGTCAAATATTGAAGAACCCAACTATCGGTTTCAATTTTTTTATTAAAATTTGATCAAAACATGGGATGAAACAACCCAACATTATACTGAAAAAAAACAACAACGTATAAACATATTTTATAGGGATTATCAATTGCCAGTCTTGAATTAATATATTTAATAACAGAACAGAGAAAAAGAAAAATGTGCATTCACTATAGAAATGTCCAGAAAATACCATGAAATGACAAAATAATTGAAAAATCCCTGAAAAATTGGCAGCTTTTCCATGACTGTGGGAACCCTGTATCTATATTTCCCAGAATGCCGCTCTCACCTTTGCACTGCAGCCCTTGCCGCAGCAGACCCCACAGTAATGAACCGCAGTGGTCACAGAACGTGAGGACTTTGTAGTTGTGAATCCGGAACTTATGAGGCATATTGACGCTGAAGCGCTGAGATCCCACCTGCAGGGGGTGATAGAGGATCAGAAAGATGCCTATGCAGTGATCACAAGCATTTTAACAGAGGAAAAACTGCAAAACTCATTGTTTTTTTTATTATTATTACTTACATCCAATATATATAGCTGTGGGTAGTGACACCCATTTGATAAAGCCTACACAGTGATGTTGTTAGCTAACAGTAAAAACATGGTAGACTATATTATTTAACTCCAAAGGAAAGTTTTATTCCTCAGGTGTTGCTCTTTATCTCAAGAGATATAATGGATGTTTCCTAAAATTAAGTAGACTAAAAATAGACTTAAACTGGAAAAAAATGACCTCCAGGTCCACTTTCCTGACGAGTTTTTCTCCAACCCTAATCAAACTCACCTGAACAAGCTTATAAAGTTGTTGTATTTAAATGTTGTTGGTTGCATCCGAAATCACATAATTCCCTACTGTATAGTAAGCGAAAAACAGAATGTGACAATGAAGTATGTCAGAAATCACAGTACTCTTAAAAGAGTAGGCAAAAAGTACAAGCTTTTCATTGGCCAAGGACCAATCACAGTTAGTTTCTTTCCATGTCATGGTTAGGTGCGTGAAACTGTAACGTTTATAGACCGATGTGTAAAACTCTTGAATGTATTTTAAAGAGTCTATGCCATGAACTTTACATACTTCACATACTTTTGATTCTCATCAGCGCTCATTGTCACAGTTGTAAACACAACGGCTTTATTCTTCCATGAGGGGGTTTGGCATAAAGGGATTTTGAGATCAAGGTTTGAGGTAAACTCTGCAGGAAAGTGGACCTCGAGGTGCCAGAATTGAAAACCCCTGAGCTAGAGTATTGAACTTCGAAATTAAAGTGTAGATAGCATAACTCTAGGATAAATTCGATGAGAAATGTATGTTTTTTTTCATTGCATCTTTGCAAATCTGAATCACAGTTTGAAACATTGTTGAGACCTCTTATGAAACTCAAGAAAAGATTTATGGGTTATTTTTTTTCACAGGATAAACATCTGAAAAGCAGGAAACCTGCAAACGTTTTTTAATTTACTCTCATTGGTGAAAACATCTTAAATGAGAGATATTAAAGAGACATCATGTGTGATTTTTCTCTCACCTCCTCTGTGGTGTCCTCCTGTTTCTTCAGACCTGCACATTTAGTGATGATCAGCTCATGGCAGCGTTTATGAACTACACAGGTGCACACTGAGGGACAGAGACAAGGAGTAGACGAAATTAGCTTTACTTCACTTTTCTGATGTATTACTGTGAGCTCACAGATAAGAATTTTTTCAGCCACAGTATAGATATGATATTTTTAGGAGGTTCCTGTCCATGCCAGAAGTTTCCTTCATTTCAGATTGTGAGCTAGTCACTGCTTAAAGGAATAATTCACCTAAAAATAAAAATTATCCTATTATTTGTTCACCATGTATTTTGTTGTTTTATTCTGACTTCTCCAATGATATTTCTCTTGCGTTGTTATCTTGATGGCTGTATTAATATTGAACTGTTGTGGTATAAGAGCTGTCACATCATTCTTTTAAAATTTCTCTCTTGTGTTCCACTGAAAATACAATAAATATGTGGATAAGTAAATAATGACAGAATTTTCATCTTGGTTGAGTTATTCCTTTAATCGGAATGTTGATGTGTTGCTAATATTTTCGATGAACAAGCAACCCGATATACCCGAACCCGAACAGAAACACTGATATGGAGAAATATTAAGAAAACTGAATTGGATCTACCTACCTTGGCACTGATACCCTTGCTTTCCTAATACACCCCTGTGAAGAGAAGGAGATCAGCTATTATTTTTCTTGAACAGTGACACTAAACACAACAGCATTTATTTAAGTATGCATGAAACAGTTCATAAATAAATAAATAAAGTTTGTTGAATTTTTTGAAAATCTGCTTTGAGTCGTTGCCGCATTACCACCTTAGGTGTGCATTGTTTTCGAATAATTCAACATCCCGTCGCCAATTATTCCTTACTTAAATTCCCCCTGTAGTCAATAATTGTATCCCTTAAAACTCATATTCGATCACCAAAATTTCATATTTAAACGTTTTTTTCCTGTGAATAAAAAAATTATTCATGCCTTAAAATAGCTTGAATGCAACTCTACACCCTTCGCGGATCCATTAATATGCTAATTAGCCCCGCCTCCACTCACGCCAGCACACAGATCGGCCAACTTACTGAGGGAAACGCTGCACAAAGGTATCGCTCTTTACAACGTCGGACACATAACGGTAATTAATATGATTAGCCTTTTGCTTTACCGTGTTATCAAACAGCTAATAATGTGTTGCTAATGTTACACAAACCATGTTCCCGTTCGCCATCTCAATCTGCCTTCTAACAATCAAAAACAATTTGAACAACTCAGAACGTCAGTGGAGAAAGGCATATAGTTCATCGTAACATGGTAATATACATCATACACCTGCTATATTGCTAAATCTACCGATTTTTCATATCAACAAAAAATATACTGGGATAACCTGGCATCTCATCTCCCCTGCTAGTTCACTGTGAATGATATGCTAAAGCCCACCGGCATGTTGACGTGATTGGCTACAAGGTAGTTTGTGACGTCAGAAACACCAGCGATTTCAAACCGTGTTTTTGAGACTGTCTTTGGTTCACTGCAGTTTTAAGGAGAAAATGCTCAGCAATGGTGTTGACTTATGAATTTACACATGGTTTGTCTTAAAGCATATTAAAAACACCACATAGACATATAAACAACATTAAAAACTTGACTTTCACCACAGGGGGACTTTGATGCATTAACTAATAATGTTAGCAAATAAGACCATACTGCAAAGTGTTCGCAATAATACAGTATGTGGACAAATATCCTCCTACGTTGAAAAATTGCTTACAGGAATTGTATCCTGGTATCTCTTTAGGAGAAAATAACTGTTCACATATATAGATTGCATAGGGTGTGTGTTGTTATTCGCTGCCCTTCCCTTCAGTTTCAGTCCCACACATCATGTCTGCACCTTATCTTTAAAACAGCCATATTCTTTCTGTTCTCCAGAGAGGCGGCCGCGGGACACGGCGGTGCTCTTGTGCAGTGTGGAGGATGCCAGACGCACTCAATACACACATATTGCAGCACTGTCGCTCTGAGCCTCGGGGCTTTTCCTGAAGTTACCATGGAAACGCAGCCCTCTGAGGGGAAACCACCCGTGAACGGACTCGTGAGGAGGGACAGTGTACACTGGTTATGTCAAAACTCAGACGCAGGTTTACCAACAGACGCAGCTGTACAAACAGCACTCAACACGGCTGTAAATATCAGCTGACGGTTGCTGTGGGACTCACCAGATGAAGTCGCGGCAGTGTGAGCAGTAGGTGGGCTGTCTCAGGTAGGTGGCCATGAACTTGTGCCCGTTGACTTGATGCACTCTCCTCCGGACAGCTCCCTGCCTCTTCCTGGGACGCATGCGTTCACGAAACACACGCTCCTCATTTTTGCAGCTTCCTGCTGCAAAACACACACAAATGCACAAACAAATGTAAACATTATTCAATAATGTGCACTCATTCATCCAGGTGCACATAGTAAAAATTTTCACACACACACACACACACACATATATATATATATGTAGAGATTTGAGAGAGAGAGAGAGAGAGAGAGAGAGAGTGAGAGAGTAGAGATCAGTAGATAATATATATTGTAAATTTAAGCCCACCAATGTCTGAGACACTCAGACTTACACAGCCCTAGGATGAAGACTCCAATCATATCAGTAACCTTGAAAAAGCTGTTTAATTCTACATGGGGAGGGGTCACCATTTTTAAAATAACATGACCAGTCGAATACTATTCACTTTATAACCTTATTTTCAGACACTTTTGTTTGCTGAATAAATTCATCATGATGACAAACATACATTTGAGAGTGTATCTGTTAACACATAGAAGACCATGTTAGCCGTTTTTGTTAATATTTATACTAACGTAAAGTTCATAAGAAAAACCACAAAACCAAGCTTGTTTCTTCTAAAGCTTAAAGTAGCTTTAAGTTTTTCTAGACTACCTGATATCACTCAACTATGTGTCCTGAGATATCACATCTGTCCTTATGACAGACACTATTGTTCAACCAATCAGAAGACTGATTGGTAGGCTACTCTGTCAGCCACTAACAGTACTTGTAAGGGAATAGTTCACTCAAAAATGTCAATTTTGTCATCATTTGCTCACCCTACTAACCCAGGTTGAACGAAATGTTATTTTTTTTGAGTCAACTAATCCATTAACTGTGTGTTTTTCTGTTTGTGTGTTATGAGGCGCCATGCAGAGGCAGTGATCAATAAACTGGGGGGGGGCATGACTGTGACATTGGCACCATATTGGAGAGTTGTAAGACGCTCTCACTAGGAAAAGAAACAGGCCACAGGGGTAGAGCTCCACTCTTTCTCTCTCTTCTACTCATTCTCTCTGTGGAGCATGAGAACTGTGATCACTCTTGAGTATTCCCTTATGTCAATGTATCCGTCTGCTGCAGTCAAGCTTCTCAGCCCTGAGAGAAAGAGAAGGAGAGAGGCTGGACTTGGAGTCACAAAATGACAAAGCAAGTTGTGTCAAACTGGCAGGCCGACAGTCATCTCCTGTTATTAATAAAGCCATTGTGTGTGTGTGTTTTTTTTTAAAACTCTTTTTGCCAGCCGAAAAAGAAACACTGGCAGGCAGCACTGCTGTGCATAGCAAAAAACCTTTGACATCAAAAGTAGAAGAGAAAGTGCAGGAGAACAAGCCTCTTCCTTTCAGACTAAACAATCAGCGATCCAAAACATGACGAATATCATGCATAATTATATTAACATGCTATTTATTAAAATTAAAATCACATCATTTCAGGAGTTCAAAAAACTCTTTATAGTTTCGCTTTTTTTTTTCTGAGAAACTCCAAACGAACTTCGGTTTGGCCTGCTTTTGTTTGAAATTATGTCACACCAATTCATTCTTCGAATATGCTTGAAGTATATCAATGCCTTAAACATATAATACAATTTCTTGTAGTTTTTCGTTAATAATACAAGTTATTATAATTATATTATTATATTATAATTATCAATAGTCATCTTTTCAGACCATTAGTCAACGAATATTGCTCACTAAAACCCAGGTCACTAACAGATTGTCAATTCAAGTAATTTCAAGTTCATTTAGATTCAGATGTGACAGAACATGATAATATCCATTTAACCCATTAAACCATTCATTTACACCAGTTACACAGACCTTGTTGTGAGCACAAGAGAAGTATTATTGCATTGACAGGAAAATTATCATATTGATCAAGAGAACATGATAGACATGATAGACATTACTGCATTGACAAGCCAAACATAGCGAGGAGGAGGCATGTGACTTTGGGAGAACATGGACCATTTGGTCTGGCATCCCGACTAGCCTGATTCAGCAACATTGCCTCAACCAATGACAATTTGTTTTTTAGAATTAGATTATTTAGAAAACCTGTTTGAAAACAGTCAATGTCTCAGTATAGGCACAAAAAGTACACACTTCCCCTGTAACACCTTTAAAACTGAAAGCTTTTAGGGTATTTCCTAGAGCTGCAGGATATTAATGAAAAAACAAACAATATTTGATCATGATAATAAGTCAGTTAAAATGATATTTTAAGTCCCCCTGTGGTAAAAATCTAATATTTAATGTTGTTTATATATCTATGTGGTGTTTTTAATATGCTTTAAGACAAACCATGTGTAAATTCATGTCAACACCATTTCTCTTAAAAACTGCAGTGATCCCCTAGTGAAAAAAACCTATACCAAAATGTATTTAAAAGACATTTAGTTCATACTAAGTATACAAAACTATTAACATATTTACTGACATATCGCTTGAGACTTACTGATATAAATATCATAATTAAACTTTATTTGGAGTACTTCTTTAATGCACAATGCACATTTCTTAATATTAAGCCTAAATGAGTTTAATATCACTATTAGTAGTATGATCACTGTATAATTTAAATGCAAGATATTTAAAGTGTACCTAAAGTGTACTTGCAATAGTTCCATTTTAGCAAAATCAAATATACTTAATTATATCTTTAGTTGGACCTCTGCACTATTTCTTACAGCTCAACGCGCTGCAACTGAAGAAAACACATGCAAATAGAAAAAATACCCGCAAATTAAGAAAACATCTTCATCAGTTTCACAACTCGTGTGCTCCAAATACTCACAACACAACCAAATACAGAAATGCGCTACAAAAGTTCACAACACAACCAAATACAGAAACGCGAATAGCACAGACCACAACGGAAATGTTTCCAGGGGACCACAATAAGAGACGAACCCGGCTGAGACTTGCTTATTGCCCGTGAGCATCCCTATGCCCTACTCCCTTCGAAGGGCAGACGGCAGAGCCCTTGAAGTGGGACTTTGGAGTGAGCAGGGCACTTGTGTGCCATTATGTAGCCGTTTGGATCGCACTTGGCGAATGGAGCACATAAGACAACATAATTCCCTTATTATTTTCATCTGGGATGTTCCTATGACAACGCAGAACGGTGACCATCAGAAACAGAAATGTCTTATTGCGTATTGTCTTATTGCGTACATTTTATACAAAATACATTTTTTAAATACAAAAAATTTTTTTTTTTGTATACTTATACTAAGTATAGTGGGACTTGTACAGCCCCGCTCACCACATGATAGTCTCCAGCATCAACACTTCTGTGCTTCTCAGAGAAAATGGAAGAACTGGTGTATGCTGGAACCAAACTATCCCACTCTATTGCTGCGAGCCCCAAGATATTAACCAAAAAATGTCAGGCCCCACAACCACCAAAGCCTGCACTTGTCATTATTTACAGGCCTCCAAAATACTCTCCAGCCTTTGCTGAGGACTTTACTGAACTGTTATCAACAATTACCTCAGAGTTTGACTGTTTTGCCATTGCTGGTGATTTTAACATTCACATAGATAATGCAGAAACCAATATGGCAAAAGAAATCAAAACTGTTTAAAAAACTTTTGATCTGACTCAGCATGTACATGGACCCACACACAATCGCGGGCACACTCTAGATTTACTTATCAGTAAGGGTCTAAACATTTAATCTATTGTTATTAAGAATGTAACACTGTCTGATCATTTCTGTATTTTCTTTGACGTATTGATCTCTCCTGCCATTGAAGCTAGATCTGTGTCTGTCAAGAAGAGATGCTTAAATGAACACGAGTGTACTATTTATGAAGGCTATATCTTTAACACCAAGCATATCTGCTGACTCTGTTGATTTTCTGATTGATTCTTTTAACTCAAAAGTTAAAAGTGCAATTGATGATATTGCTCCTGTGAAAGTCAGGAAGAAGAGTGGCAGACTAAAAGCACCTTGGAGAAACTCAGCAGCAGTGCAAAATATGAAAAGACAATGCAGCGCATGTGGCAGAAGACAAAACTTGTAGTCCATTATAACATCTACAAAGACAGCATCCATGCTTTCAATATGGAACTAGGCAAAGCTAGACAGACTTTCTTTTTGAATATTATAAACAGCAACTTAAACAACACACGCACTCTTTTTGCTACTGTAGAGAGACTGACTGCCAAGTCACATTCCCAATGAATTGCTCTCAGACAGCAAATGCAGTGAGTTTGCTTCCTCCTTCTCTGAGAAAATCAATTATATCAGAAATCCTTGAGTTGCGCTGGGGTCAGACAGATCAGACCACAACCCGAGAAAGTAGTCACTATGTCTGATTTTGAAGAAACTGATGGCAAAATTTTGGAAGAAACCGCACCTTAAAACATCAACTTGTGCCCTTGACGCACTTCCCACATCTTTTTTTCAAAAGTGTGTTAAACAGTTTAGAAGCAGATCTTCTAGAAGTGGTAAACTCCTCACTTCTCTCTGGTAGTTTTCCAAACAGAGCAATCTGGATAAGACCATATTAAGCATCTCAAATTTTCCTTTCATTGGCAAGATCATTGAAAAAATTGTCTTCAATCAGCTGAACAAATTCTTAATCTCGAATGGATACTTTGACAATTTTCAATCTGGTTTCCAACCACAACACAGCACAGAGACAGCGCTCATAAAGATAATAAACGATATTCGCTTAAATACTGATTCAGGAAAATTATCAGTGCTGGTACTATTCAACCTCAGTGCTGCATTTGACACTGTCGATCACAACATACTTCTTGACAGGCTGGAAAACTGGGTCGGGATAGTCCTAAAATGGTTCATACTTAGAAGGGAGAGGTTATTATGTTGTGAGTATAGGAGACCATAAGTCTGAGTGGACATCCAAGACATGCAGAGTCCCTCAAGGCTCAATTTTTGCGCCACTCCTGTTCAACCTGTACATGCTCCCACTGAGCCAAATAATGAGAAAGAACCAAATTGCTTACCACAGCTATGCAGACAATACACAGATCTACTTAGCCCTATCGCCTAATGACTACAGCCCCATTGATTCCCTGTGCCAATGAATTGATGAAGTCAACAGTTGGATGTGCCAAAACTTTCTTCAGTTAAACAAAGACAAAACTGAAGTCATTGCGTTTGGAACCAAAGATGAAGTTCTCAAGGTGAACGCATACCTTCACTCTAGGGGTCAAACAACTAAAAATCAAGTCAGGAATCTTGGTGTGACACTAGAGTCAGACCTTAGTTTCAGTAGTCATGTCAAAGCAATAACTAAATCAGCATACTATCATCTCAAAAATATTGTAAGAATTAGATGTGTTGTTTCCAGTCAAGATTTAGAGAAATTTGTTCATGCTTTCATCACCAGCAGGGTGGATTATTGTAATGGACTCCTCACTGGCCTTCCCAAAAACACCATAAGACAGTTGCAGCTCATACAGAACGCTGCCGCTAGGATTCTGAGCAGAACCAGAAAATATGAACATATCACACCAGTCCTCAGGTCTTTACACTGGCTCCCAGTTACATTTAGGATTGATATTAAAGTATTATTACTGCTATATAAATCATTCAATGGCCTAGGACCTCAATACATTGCAGATATGCTAACTGAATCTAAACCAGATCACTCAGATCATTAGGATCACATCAAATAGAAATACCAAGGGTTCACTCTAAGCATGGCTAAGCATCCGCTTTTAGCTATTATGCCAGCCGCAGCTGGAACCAGCTTCCAGAAGAGATCAGATGTGCTCCTACAGCAGTCACATTCAAATCCAGACTCAAAACACTTCTGTTTAGCTGTGCATTTACTGAATGAGCACCGTGCCACTGTTCGTCCGAATGTTTGTACTGTATTTTCTTTTCTTTTTTATTCTAAACTGTTTTAATTATTCTTATTTCTATTGATTATTTTAATTTCTTCTATGCAAAGCACTTTGAATTACCATTGTGTATGAAATGTGCTATATAAATAAACTTGCCTTACCTTGCCTTTCCTTAAATATGCGTTATATCTGTGTGTGAGTGTCTCAACTTTAAAACTTGCCTTCTCATCTTTGGACCCTGCATTACCTAGCATTATTATGAAACTTATTTAAACATTGCATGGCAAAATTTGTACAATGTAACTGATGTATAGATTAATATCTTTCCCTCATGTTCTTTTTATCTATCTTATTTATTTATTTTAGTTTTCAGCTCATTGTTAACTCTTCTTTTCTCATTTGTATTCTGATGACATTGAACATATTGCTAATACATTTTGTATATTGTGAACAAAGTTATATGTCATAAACTTGTCATCTCTGTATGTTTTGCCCGAGATCAGAGAACAATCAACAAGAAAACTACAAACCGACTCTGAAATGAGGCACCAGAAAGGAAATAACTAAAAAGTCCACACAAAAGACAGGCAACAGATAACAATTGCACACTGGACACGTCATTCTGTACTCACATCCTCAAGGCGGCAGTCCAAAAGTGTAAATCGAATCACCATACAGCCAGAAGTTCACTTTAAGAATGAATAAAGATTTGTGCTTGATAAAAAAATAATAATTATAATAATAAAAATAATAAAAAACTGGAAAATGAAATTGTGATCTATATTATGATATTTCCCTCTTTTTCACTATTCCTCAGATTGAGGAAGCTGTTAAAAAAATTAAATTGGTCAAAAATGACTGAAAAGATTTTAAGGATTAATAGAAGATATAATGCTAAAATGCATCTTAAGGTGAGCAGAGTTAAAATTCTTGGAAATCTGGTGACTTCTGTATGTTTAGTAAATGCTCTTAAATGATGGTGCTCAGAAAAGGGTCAAAGGCCAATCTAATATCATAGCAGAATGTTAATCTAGTTAGGTAGAAAATCAGTTTCTTCTGGAATTTTGTATATACTTTAACTACTGCAGGTAACCTGAGTCCATGTGGATTACAATGCAGTGCAATTCCCGTACTGTAGGAAATATTTAATCTAGGATAACATAACTGATCATGTGATCTACATCAAACAACAAACACAGACAAAGAAAAACAAGCTGGGATTTTTTTAAAGCAAATTCTATGCTAATCTCTCATTAGTCAAAAATAGTTCCACACCAATTTGCTGTGTGGGACAACTCATGATGATCAAACAAAAGAAATGTTGATAGCACCTCAGAAATACACTTTTAACACTTTTGTGGGTAATCAACCCACAAACACTTTACTTCTAATTGTCTCTACATAACAGATATTAAAGTATTTAAACATTACAAAATGATACACTTCACATTTAAAAACGCTCCACAGTGAGTTTGAGTCTAAATGATGGGGATTAGATATGTGCAGCAGTTACAGGGCCGGTCCTGTTCTAATCACCATCTAAGGACAATGGACCAGTGGCGCGTCTAGTCTCACAGGAGACTGAAGTGAGTCGGCCTCATATGCATCACCCACATCCTCCTCTCAACTGCTTGTAATGAAAGAGAGAGAGAAAGAGAGACAAGAAACAGATGTAGTAGCTCTACTATCTCAGTAGGATATGACTGGTCATTTATCAGCTCTCACTCATTAACACTCAGTGAGGGTGAGAAGAACTCGGCACACAGAAGCCTTCAGATTTAAGATAATATAAAACTTCTAGTTTCGGATTTTGTCACATTATTACGAAAGACAACTTCTGCAGAAGATCAGTGCCTATTTCTACATCATTGCCTCTTTAGCCCCGCCCACCGATTCATGCATGTCATGTAGCAGTAAATATGAGACAGACGCAAATACAGGATTACTCCAGCAAAAAACGATAGAGATGACTTTGAGGATTACAGGACATTTTGAAGTGCCAAGTTGTGGAAAAACTGTCTTTGCATTGCCATCCATGTGATCCTAACATTAAGAAAGTGTGGATGAACTTTATTTTGACAAAGTTCCAGTCAGATCACATCAGTAAGACACTGTTCGTTTGTTCGCTTCATTTTACAGCAGATTCATTTTGAAACTAGACACATTTCGAAGCAGGCTTTTCAGAGAGACTGAAAATAAAAATGATGCAGTGCACACTACAGGATCCGACAGCAATGTTGCAACATACGAGTGTGAGTAACAGTGTTTTCCCCATGTGTCACTTTGTCTGATACAGATTGTATGAAATGTACAGAGTATTTATACTGTAGCACTGCAGTCTGCAATTATTTGTGTTTATTTGCAGTAAAAAAAAAAAAAACACCAATACCCCCCCCCCCTATATTTTTACAGTTTATGAAGAAAATGTAACTGCTACCTGCTTTTGCAAACGTTGTGCCATTTTCACTTCTTTTATTAGTGCTTTCAAATTGAGTAATAGCGATTAATCGCATCTAACATAAAAGTTTGTAAATATATAATGTGTATATACATACACATAAGCCATGTCATGTAGTATTTAAGAAATCTGAACGTGTTTGTGGATATGCATATATGTATCTCTTTATGTGTGAGTGTGTGTACAGTATAGGTAGTGAGTGCTATACATTGATCTGAAGGTCAAAGTTTAAAAAGCATGTGTTCAAGAGAATTATTCAACAGGAAAACACTTTGCATGGCCACTTGGATTTCTACATATAATTAATGACTTAAATGTCACCCTCTGGCCCTACATAGCAACCATTGCCTGGCTACATGCAAAAAATGCCAAGCAACAGGTGTAGGACAGGACTGTCAATGGAATTAGACACATTAATTACACCATCAATCATAATGATGTTTAAGAGCAGAACTCTGCCTCTCTCATTCATTCAGAGATATGCTATATAGTATTGTTTTATATGAATGTACTGTATGTATGCAGGTAAAATAGAATGTACTATAAATATCAACTGATAAGATAATTTACATTTTTCAGCAATAACAATCAAGCAGTAATATAGTTCACATTTTTCAATGATAAAACAATCGAGCAGTTGAGATTAGCTATAAATGTATATATTCCTTATTCTTCTTCTTCTTGTAGACCAGAATGTCTCCAGTCTTTGGAAATATACTATTGATTTCCACTCACAACCAAAATGTACAACATTAATCGCTAATTACACATGCCTTTATCAATAGTAGATAGTGAAAAGAAAGCAGGGTTCACCCCGAGTAACACCTCACTTTTCCCAAGCACCTCATTTCACAGGACTTTAACACAGGACAGCAGGCCCAGTGCAATTAAAAGTGCACTCATATCAGAGCAGCTCAATGGAGTCTTTGACCTAAAGCAGTGTGTTTTAATTACTATTATTTACTCAAGTGAAAACATGCTCAGTGATCAGTCTTTAAAGAACTGTGTCAAACAACTATAAAATCAGCATTCAACAACTTCAGGTAACAGGTTTCAGGATATTGGTTGTAATTAAAAGGGATATATAGTTCCACCCAAAAATGAAAATTCTGTCATTAATTACTCAACCTCATGTCGTTCCAAAGCCGTGAGACTCTTGTTCATCTTCTGAACACAAATGGAGATTTTTTTTATGAAATTGAAGACCTTTCTGTCCTTCCATTGACAACTACACAACTGACACTTTAACGCTTCAAAAAGTCCACTTATCATGTCCAGCTGTGCACTCATCAATCATCATCACCTGTATATATGTTCAGTTTTCTGTCAGTTTAGTGTCCGGTGTCATCTATAGTGGATGTGTTTTATGTTGCTCTGTTCCTGTTTGGATTACCCTTTGGATTTATTAAATATTATCTATTTGCCTTCATCTTCATCTTCGTGTGTGTTTATACAACCACCCCCGTGACAGAACACCGGACCAACAAAAGTAAATACATGTAGTTTGTGAGATTTTCTATTCTTTTTTCAGTGTTCAGTATTTTTGTTCTGTCACCCCTGTTAGCATTATGGACTTTCCAGCAGTTAAACTCTTGTGCCTTGAGCAGGGAGAATGCTTCCTCGAGGAACATTTAAAGGAGTTTTTGGACCTCTCCCATCAAACCACCTTCCCGGATGACTGCCGATCTCAACGCCGCCACACGTGCACAGTTGTCCGGGGAGGTTCCTCGAGGGAGCTTTGCGACATATGTGGAGTCCAGTGCCCAGCCAGAACCACCCAGACGAGAAGGATCGGCGGCCTGAGCGGAACGGAGACAGCCGCGATGTACTAGCCCACGCCCCCAAGAGCGACCGAGGATCACATCAGTCTGTCTTCTGCCGGTCTCACTGGCCCTCCCCAGCCCCCCTCTCCTACTACCTCTCCAGACAATTTCAAATGCTCTATTTTTTTTTTTTTTTTTTTGCATTGGTCATCAGTCTTTTCCCCAGTCTCCAGGCATCAGTGCCACCCAGTTATCACTGTCTCAGTAGCAAGGAACCACCTCGAACCTATTGGGAGCCCCATCTCCTCCTGGGCATTAGGAGCCCAAGGCTCCGCCCCCAGCCTCTGTGCATCGACCCGTCGCCCTGGCTCCTGCGCCTGTGCTCCTTCCGCCCTCGACCTGGACCATTCGGCCTCGCCGGACTCCCTCGGCACGTCGGCTCCACATAGGTCAGACATCGCTTCGCCTCCACTGCGGACCTGCAGACCGTCCGCTGCTCTCTGGTCCTCCACTCTTTTTGGCTGCGACTTGCTCCGCCCTACCTTAGACTCCACCTCCGCCCTCGGCCACCCTCCAACTCGCCCTCAGACCTCCGGATCCCCACCTCGTTCTGAGGAGGTCATCGCTGCAGCTCCATTGCGGCCACCTAGATTGCCGTCATTTGTCCACCACCTCGGCTCATCGGCTGCACGGTGGGCTCCATCTTGTCGTTATTGTCTCCGCTCATCCCCATGGTGGTCCTCATCAGTATTCCTCCATGGCTTCTCCCTCCATCAACGCCGCCATGGGACACTCCTCTGGCCGAGGCCTGGATGAACAACCATCATCCCCTGCTCAAAGAAGACTTGGAATATAGAGTGTAATTCAAATGGACTGGTCTTATGGTGTTTTTTTATTAGAGTTGGACAGTAGAAATCACCATCCACTGTCCTTGTATGAAAAAGAAAAGCTCAGACATTCTGCATAACATCTCCTTTTTTTTTTTCACTGAAGAAAGAAAATTAAATTTTCAGTTTTGGAGAGTTAATATTTTAATAATTCACCTTCTGGATGCATGTGAGAGAAGTTAAAAGAGAGATAAAACATCTGTATATGATTAATGGACTGCAGGTAAACTTCAAAGTTGTCTGAAAGACCCAGTGAGATAAAAACATCAAACCAGGGGACACTACAGAGGTGACATAAGAACGAGAGCACAAACAAAGCCTGCAAAACACAGCAGGGAGGCACGTGACTGAGGGTGTATTTTAGTGAGCTGTCAGGTGGAGTACAGGTGCACACTTGGCAAACCCTCAACCTGCTTTTGAAAAGGATCTGTGAATTGTCCCACAGCAAAACAAAAATAACAAATAAATATAGACAAATCTGCATCCAGAAATTAAACGTTTCAGGTATTCATCACCCTGATACAGATATAAAAGCTGAGCAGCATTAAACTGCAAACCATGTCAGCAGACTAAACAAGTTGTTTAGTCTATCCGGGAACACTGCCCGTCCAACAGAAAAGAACAAAAAGAATCCACATTTGATCCCTAAATGCATGAGAGGGACGTATCGTCCACATTTACAACATTTAGTTACTTACACTACTGTTCAAAAGTTTGGGGTCAGTAAGATTTATTTTAAAAGAGAATTTAATACTTTTATTTAGAATTAAAGTGACACCAAAGACATTTAGGCTATTTCTGTCAGGACCACTATCGTCAAATACGTTTGGCAATTGCATACGGTTGGGATTGGCGGTATGGTTCTTTTCTGGGCAAGAACTCCCTGCTCATCCATGCAGCCTAGCATGGATAAGAGCAGGGAGAGCAGCAATAACCCCCCTTAGGGTAAACATAACCAACATGAATGTATTGCAGATATCATTAATTCAAGATTTTAAAGTACAACATAATTCAAGAATTTATTCTGATTCAAGGGGAAACAGAATGCCAAATCCTGACTGACGAGAGGAGGAGCTGGGGATGGAGGAGGGTAATTAGCTCCTGAGAAACGCGATAGCTGCTGATAATACTGAAGGAGCTTATATATGTATACTGTGATAGGCGTCGTACTCCTATAGGTAGATGTGGATCAGCTGAGAGTCAGCTGATGCGAGCTTGACTAACGTGACCTGCCAGAATTGACGCTATACGTTTAATTTATGTTACAAAAAAAGATTTCTATTTCAAATAAATTCTGTTCACCAAACTTTGATCATAAAAGAATCCTGAAAAAAGTATACCAGTTTCTACAAAAATATTAGGTAGCACTACCGTTTTCAACATATTAATAAATATTTCTTGAGCAGCAAATCAGCATATTAGAATGATTTCTGAAGGATCATGTGACACTGAAGACTGGAATAATGATGCTGCTTTGAATCACAGGAATAAATTACATTTTAAAGTATATTCAAACAGAAAACAGTTCATTAAAATTGTAATAATATTTCACAATATTATTTTTACTGTATTTTTTTATCAAATAGATGCCTAGATGACTTGGTGAGCATAAGTGACTTAAAAAAAAAAACACAACCTCAAACTTTTTAACTGTAATGCATCTACATATATGTGCATTATTTATTTTTTAATATGCTAGCCAATTAAAACATCAAAACTCAAAGTTGGTTTCTGGTCGATTAGTGATTAGTCGATTAGTCCATTGTGAGCCATCCCTTTGTTGAAAGCTCCAAGTCTCTCAATCTAAAATCCAAAACAGACAGCAGCTGGATTACTATGAGAGAGACATTCTTTTTATTGTCTTTCAATCCCCCATTGTGAACGACTTCAGTCACTTGCCACTTCTTTCAAAGGAGACATCTGAGTTTTGTGTACAAAAGATCTCTTTTCAAAATCAAGACCATTGAACGCTATAATTCCCACTCTCTGACTTTTCAGGCGGTGAAGCAGATTTCACATAAAGAGATTAGATAACACACACTCACACACACACTGCAGCGTACATCTGGAATGCATGACTCAGCACTTTCAATACTAAACATGAGCTGGCAGAAAGAAAAGAACATGTCTGTTTTTCTTACATTCAATACAGAAACACACAGAGTAAAAGAGGCAGAAAAGCTCCCTGAGCAGGGTTTTTCCATCATTTAAAACTTTCAGATTAAGTGAACTGAGAAAATTTACCAGCCAGATCATGTTAACTGGATTATGTATTCTGCATTATTTTATATATATATATATATATATAAAAAAATAGTTTATTAGTTTCCACACATCTGTTTCTGTTCTCCTTGATTATGTTCCATGTGAATTTAAGCCTTGAGTTCTTTCTGTTCAGTGTCCGGTATCGTCAATGTTGATGTGGTTGAGTTAGGTTCTTCTCCTGCGATCTTCTGAGTGTTCTGGTTTTGGATTTATTAGAGACTGTTTTTGTTAGACAGGCTTTTGCAAATTCACTTTCTGACAGTAGGTGGCAGAAATACAACTCATCGTAATAATTATGGCAAGCAAATGTTAGTGTTAGTCTGAACAAACACTTACACAGTACTTTGTGTAAACAGGCCTTCAATTGCAGTGTCAAAATCTCACGGCATCTTGCCACTGAATTGTGAATTTAGTTTTAGTGACTTAATGTGAGAAATATTACACATACTTGTCATCACATGGAGAAAAAAAAAACCTTTAGGCACCCTACATAAATATGTTATTTTCCTGAGTAAAAAATTCCTGACTTGAAGGTCACAGCAAATGTTTTATTGTTTGTATCATTTTTAAATGTGATATTGCCATTCCTAATAAAGCTACAAGCCAACTGGTGAGTAACATCAACAGCCAATTTTGACTAGCACTTGGTGGGTGTTAATTTTGGACTGTCTGTGCACTGAATGCAAATGACTGCAGTATTGATTATTACGCAGTTGTACGGAGCACTGCCATGCAGTAATGATGAGCACAGGCAGATTCAGAGCTGTGATGGCTATATTTCTCATTGTGGTATGACCTGATTGAGTGATCATCATGATGGACTGTGAACTGCTGTCTTTGTCCGACTCCTGTGTGACTCACTTGCACTTGTGTCTCCAGCCCGTCTCCGGTCGGGTGTCTTAGTACTCAGCGTGTGTGAATGTGTGTGTGTGTGTTTTTGTGAGGGCTGCTGATGTTAAGCAGGACTGACGCAAGGCAGTCAGCCAGCCAGCCACACACACACACACACACACACACACACACACTTCTGCTTCTGTGGAACTCTGCAACTTCTGCCTTCATATTGACATTTGGATATTTTTGCTTTAGTTTCTTTTTCCTGAAACAATTACTCTCTCATTTTTTCATTTGATGTTTACATTTATTTTTTTTTCAGAGAAAAACTGTTGCTTTGAGGTTGTTCTTTCAAACAGTTCCAGTTGTGTTTGGAGACACCTAATAATTGTTTTATTATTTTTTGTATAATACACTCAAAAACATATTTAGGCCTAAATTTAAAGGGCTCATGAAATGGAAAATCAAAATATTCTTGATATTTACACATGTAAGAGATCACTCTACGATAAACACAAACGGCAAGTATTAGAACTCAAAACTAACAGTTTTAAAATATAAATATAATTTTCAACCCTTCTGAAACACCCAGATTTGAATTCAAGAGAATCCTAATGTCAACTCATGTCTGTCCATCAATCACAAGAGCGATAGTGCTGTTGGATAAAGATGTCGAGTAAGACCGTCAAACTCAGACTGTCAGTGGATGTAAAGAAACTGCAACTCCGAAAAGTTTGGATAGCATTCCTAAAGATCTGAGCATTACAAATGCATGGCTGAAGTTTACTTTTAATGACATGCCTGAATGACTGAAAGATAAAGTTTTTCTCAACATGCTGCCGCTTTCTCTTTTCTTTTATAGGAAGATACAGCAATGCCAAGCAAAGCATTTTGTCCTCTGAGGCAATACAGGTAAGTACTTTTCTTTTTAATTTTACAGTGTGTTTGTAATAAACATCAAACCAGTGTTTAACTCTATTAAGACACCAAGTGCATCATTGTTTGAGTGTGGCTAATAAAATCGTTACATACCCAGATCAGAAATATTTACTTTAAATTGGTTTAATTTATTTATTATGTGAGTTGATTAAATTTTATTATGGTTTATGTTGCCATTGTTATTATTAACGCTTCAGTGTGTAGCTTGTGTTTTACTGTCGTCGTCTTTTAAGAAATTTGTTAACAGTAAACTGTATAAAGATATTGTCAGCGTATGGTTTTGCGACATGCACATAGACGAAGGAATTTCTAAACACAACAGTCTTTATTCTCAAACTAAACACTCAGGAGATCACTGCAGACAGGAATAAGTAATGTAAACCACATAAAGAAAACAAGAAACTAAAGGAACTAAACATGGGGTATGAATACATTGGGCAAAAAAAGGAACGAAACAAGACACAGATGACAGCAATATGTAACTATAGAAACAAACGAGGACATAATCTGTAACCAAGGAAGTTTAGGCCTAGTCCACACGGACACGGGTATTTTTATAACCAGAGTTTTTCCTCCTGCGTTTTAAAAAAAAATCCCGTCCACACATGCTCGGTTTAAAAGAAATCTCGGTCTACATTAAAACGCAAAAACACGCTATCAAGCGCTGTCAAGAGCATGCCACACCAGCAGGTGGCGATATAACCCTAATCGTAAAGCCATGTTGGCCAATCAGAAGCCTGAATCAGAAGCAAAAACCCCGGTTTTACTGTCTATACAACAACACTGCAACCGGCATTTCTGAAAATCCTCACCCTGGCAGGGGTTTTCAAAAATGTTCGGTTTTAGTGACCTGATACTGCGTTTCCGTGTGGACGAACGGCCGAACCGCGTAAAAAAAGTCACGGTTATAAAAATACCCGTGTCCGTGTGGACAAGGCCTTAGTTTCCGCTCATGGCTCGGGAATGGCCTGATTAGCTGGACAGACATGGTGCCCGGTTTTGGCTCTGTGAAGGACCTACCGTCCGGGCAGGTATGCCTTGAACTGCTTGTTGAGGCTGCTACAAAAGGAGCGGTCGGGATACTGTGCAAGTCATGCCAGGTCTAAAAAATTCCACTCGTGGTCCTTGAGGAATTATCTCTTGATCAATAAGGAGGAGATGAACTGCACTTAAAAGGTTAGTTCACCCAAAAATGAAAATTAGCCCATGATTTACTCACCCTGAAGCCATCCTAAGTGTATATGACATTGAATGGCAGTGAATGGCTGTCTGTCTTTTGAAGTCCATCAAAGCGCATCTATTCTTGATTTATCTATTCTTTATTCTTGATCTATTCGATTAAAGTGCTCGACACGGCTTTCCGGGGGTAAATAAAGGCCTTCTGAAGTGAAGTGATGTGTTTGAGTAAGAAAAATACCCATATTTAAAACTTTATCGACTAAATTAACTAGCTTCCGGCAGATGGCCGAACTAAACTGGCGGTATAAATACATAGGGCAAACAAAAGAACTGAACTAGGACAGCTGAGAAAATCATCGGGACAGCACTTCCTTCCATCCACGACACTGCTTGCAGACGCTGCCTGACCAGGGCTCAGTCAATTTCAAAGGACCCCTTCCACCCCAACCATGGACTGTTCTCCCAGCTGCCCTCTGACAAGAGGTTCAGCAGCTTCAAATGCAGAACATCCAGATTCTACAACAGCTTCATCCCCCATGTCATAAGACTGCTAAACTCCCAATAATCCCTCTCCCCCATGCATTATGACACTAGTCACTTACATGGTAACTGTGAACCCTATTTGCGTGGTAAAAATGTTAATGTTATATTGTCCATTTATCTGTTTTTTTTTTTTTACTGCAATACATCCTGCTGCTATAGATATTTGCACTAGTCACAATTTTTTCATAATTGTTAATTTTATATTGCATATATTTTTATATTGTTCATACTTATATTTATATTGCCTTTTTTATGCTCGGAGCCTTGCAACGAAATTTCGCTCAACTGTATATTGTAAAATGTGCAGTTGAATGACAATAAAGTCTGTCTAAGTCTAAGTCTAACTAGACACAGGTGATAGCAATACATAACTAATTGAGATGCACGGATCAGCTCTAATGTCACCCGAATCTGCTGTTAAAATTAAATCATCCACCCGCCACCCATACAAATCAATAATTTTCTCTGATTTAGATCCTCACCCGACCTGCACCCGATCGAGGTGTTTTACACAGATAGTGAAAATGAGTAAGAACAGGTAAGAAACAGGTAAGATTAATGTAATAGTACTAATTAAATATTCCTTGTTCCACAGCTGGCCATATTTTAAAGTCCCCCTTTAATGTTATTAATATGCTTATGTGGTGGTTTTAATATGCTTTCAGACAAACCATGTGCAAATTCATCAGTCAACACTATTGCTGAGTATTATCTCTTTAAAACTGCAGCGAACCAAAGACAGTCTCAAAAACGCGGTTTGAAATCGCTGGTGTTTCTGACGTCACAAACTACCTTGTGACCAATTATGTCAACGTGTGATCGTCAACGAGTGGATCTCTCAGCGAGTGAGTGGAGGCAGGGCTAATTTGAATGTTCATTGAACAGCGTATACTAAATGAGGCAAGGATGTAGAATTACATTCAAGCTATTTTAAGGCATGAAGACATTTTTTTCAAGGAAAAACGTTATGGGATAAAATTATTGACTACAGGGGGACTTTTTTTCAAAATAAACAGAATAATGCTGTGAGATTTGAATAAATCCATTTTGAAAATTAGATTATTTAAATAAAATTAAATACATACAAATAGTCAATAATAAACTTAAACTATTCCATAATGTTTTATGAGTCTTACCTGTATGCCTGACAAATATGAATCACATTAAGTTTATTGGTTTGTTTATATTAAAAGTGTGATATCCAAATGGATGGAAATTTTATATTCAATTCAAAAACATACATTTGAAATTTAGGCCTAAATATTTTAAATTTAATATTTTCTATTTGCTCCATACGTGGCAAGTATTTGAGCCAGTCTGGATCTCTCCATGAATGACCTCCATGAAATCCACTCTGATGCACCTGTGTCTCTTGGCCAAACAGAACAGCACCACTCCGCATGTGTGTGTCTAGTTCAGAGCTGTGTGATCTTCAAAAGCTTCTACAACATTAGGGATTAGCCTGACCACTAGGTTTTGTTCACTGTTTTGCCTCCTGTCGTTACTGATTTATCAGCTGCCAAGTCTCCGTGGTCGTGCTAGGGTGACTGCAGGCCTGCGGCTCAAAAGAACAACTTTTAGTTGAGCACTAACACTGTGGTTCTTAACTAGTGTTGCTTCAGGACCCAGGTTTTACACTGCACACCAAGTGGCCATGCAATATAGTACCAACAAATTTTATCATACAAAAGAAAACAAAAGTGCCCTTAAAATTTTTTATATTACCTGCATATATTAACTGTACATACAACATACAAAAATATTAATATGACACAGACTACATGGGGAATTTTTTTTTTTTTTTTTTTAAATATAATGCAAAAGCGTGGACAATGGGGAAACCAGAGGAAGGGAGGAGCCCAGTGGAGCGGAAGGGGTGGAGGGTCGAAACGCAGCCTGGAGAAGTCTGTGGTGGAAGCTGAGTGACGACCGACCGAGATTGATCCGGAGGGACGAGGGAGCCCAGAGGAGTCCAAGGGCAGATGGGGAACGGTGAAGACGAGGGAACGCAGAGCCGGGCGGACAGGCCGACCTGGAGACATGGGCCTGGTTACCCAAGTGCAGGGGGCAGAGCCGAGGAGCTGGACCACTCCAGCGGAGCCAACAGATCCAGGGGATTAGACGTACCCAGTGGAGGGGATGGGACCAGAAAGTTGGGATGGGAACATTGGAAGAGGTCCGCTGAGATGGACTGGGCAGCTTGCATCGACTTCGGGACTACGATGGTAACCAGCACTGGCTCCAGGACAGACTTGGTGGTAGTCTCCGGCTCGCAAGATGTTAGGGGGAAGCTGGTGTGTTGGAACATCCATCCCAAACACTCCAGCAGATTCCTCTGTTCGGGGAGGAAGAGTAGCCACAATGCTGGTCCATGGCTTATTCTATTTCTTTCTTTGTCGTTCGGTTCTTCTGATACAGATATGGTCTGCAGCACGCACAGCGATAGAGTTAACAAACAAAGTCTTTATTTCAAGTAATAAACGCAGTACATATCCAGGAAAACACAGACAAAAATTCAAACCACATAAACTGAAATGAGAACCGACAAGGGACTGAACAAAACAGGGAGTTCAAATACAAGACGAACCAAAAGGCTGTGCACAAAACAGAGCGAAACATGGAAAATTAAGTATAAGAGGGTTGGGCTTAAGCTTTGAATGTTTAAATATAGTTTAAGTGGAGCAAATTGTAACACCCCTAATGCACGTCTAATTTTACACAAGATGCTTTTCATTTTTGTAGCTGATTGTGACCAAATACCTTTTGGTTTTAATCAGCCCTGCAAAAAAAAAGACCTATGCAAGAGTACATTCTGTTAACTGCTTAATGCTTAATACACTAAAGGAGGCTGTACTGTACCAACTGCTCCAGGGGGGGCAACATGCCACTAGGTGGAACAAACTGTAATTTACACTACTGTCTGTTCAAAATAAATGAAAAGAAACCTAGCATTGTAGATTTGATGCTTTTTCTGGTAACACTTTAGACTGGGTAAACCCAGCCTGATCTGCTGGCGATTTGATTTCGACATGCAGCTCAGGCTGGAAACAGTACATTCTTCTATCCTGCTTCCGTTACAAATCTGAGGGGACCAATCACAAACTGGCTTATCCACCTGGCACGCTATTGGCGGGTTTAATCCAATCCAATTCCTTTTAACCTCTCGACGATGCTCAATGGCTTCTTTAGTTTAGCAAACAAATCGCTTGAGTGGGTGTAAATACCACTCACTTTCATGTTTCTTTTTGCACAATGTGCAAAAATCGCTCGATGCCATTGCTGCTTCTGCAAACCGCTGATCAATGCTCCAAACCAACACATTAGTTGACACGTTTCCTGCCTGGAGTTTTCGCCGCAAAGTACATCACCCAGATCATTGGTCTGATTGGTTGATCCAATTGCGTACAGAGTCATTTGAACTATGCCCATTATTCACGCCTCTTCTGCAGTAGAAAATACAGAGCAGACTCCCCAGACCAATGTTCAATCTTAAAAGATTGAGCTTGGTCTGGTGATAGCCAGACTGGTAACTCTTTAGTTTAGGGTCCAATTCGCACTATTAACTAGTTGCTTATTAGCATGCATATTACTAGGATATTGGCTGTTTATTATTACTTATAGAGAACATATTAATGCCTTATTCTGCATGACCTTTTTCTATATCCCTTAATCCTACCCCATACCTAAACTTAACAACTACTGTACCTTACTAACTATTAATAAGTAGTAATTACTGAGGCAAAAGGCATAGTTAATAGTTAATTGTGAGAATTTGACCCTAAACTAAAGTGTGACCAGTTTTCTTATTGTACCGAACTCGTATCTAACCATGACCCCAAAACTGAGGTATGTGACTTCTGCATACCATGGCACCCCTACAAAATAAGAGTCCAAGTCCGTGACAACAGCTAACCTATTTGTGGTGATTTTACTTTCTTTTTTCTGCAACCCTTTTAACAGTGTTGTATTTCTACTTATCGTGCTATCCTAACTCTGCATGATTATAGGGTTAGTTGCATTCTATTATTTGCATTTAGCTTTGTTTTTCCCTGTCTGTGACCCTATTAGAATAAACATGTAAGTTGTAACCCATTTTTGGGCCACGACCCACAAACTGAAAACCACTGCAATAACATGTCGATATGCACATTCAAACACTGGCAAGCCACTTCCAAAAAAGCAAATGCACCAAGAGAGGGGTTTTACATGTTCACACTTGCTTTGTTTGACAAAAACATTCACAAACACTCCACACAGTTGCTGAACATAAGTTCCACTTATCCTAAAGCATTTGAAGTTTTCTAAAAATGCAGAGTAAAAAAGTAACCTCCTTCAGCTGGCATCTGGCTTAATAAAGTCTTCATCAAATAATTTATTAACAGGAATAAAGACCCTTAGAGACTTAGAGATCTACAATCAGACCCGAAGAGGCATTTCTCCCAATTACAGTTCCAAGGAAAAGAAAGCCTATGTTTTTGGAGGAGAAAACAAAAAGCACAGATCGCTTGTGTTTTCAAAAGTCTCTATTTTATTCAGGTCTTTGGATATGGTTAGGGTTCCTATCTTATGGTCCACTGGGGCAAAATCACATGTCTGGGGCCGGTTTCACAAAGCTATTTTAGACCGGTCTATAGTGTTAGACAAGTCTAAAATTTGCTCATAGACTAGTCTAATGCAAGTTAGACTGTTTCACAAAAATAAAGACTGACTTAATTTAGACCAAAAAAATTAGACACCTTACCCCCAGGCTAACTTAGGTCTAAGACTCTATGTTACCTTGGCAACCAGCAATACAATCAGTTACATTACAAACAGCCAAAAGAAAAGGGAAAATGGCTCATAATTTAAACATTTCTTCTTGTTACTACATTCTCTGCTAAATTTCCCAAGTAAAATGTCCTTGTAACTGTTATACTCCTTCAACAAACACATATTTTCCGCTGGGGTAAACTGCACTGAGCGGTTGAATACGCTTACTCGATCCGCCATGTTTTTTGTTTTGAAAAGTGTCGTATTTTACCCAGAATGCATTGCAGTGTAGTCCTACTTAAGATAGTCAGAGTCGTAAGTGCTTTGTGCAACGGTCTGATTTAGATGTCTATCTGAAGTCTGACTATCTATATATATCTAAGCCATGGTCAAAGTCTATCTTTGTGAAACTGGCCCCTGATTGCTTCTCAACAAGCAACATACTGTAATATAAGGCATCATTCATGTCCGTAGCATAAACAGTGCATAGAGTTTAAAACATAGTGTTTGAGGATTAGAATAAACTTGATGCTAAACACAGATAAAAGAGTGCAGAACGTTCCGATCACTCAGACCACTTTCAGTGGTTTTGGGCAGTGGTCAAAAAGGCACATGGCCATATCACATTTTTAGCACAAACATTAAAGCACATGACTACACTGAAGTAGCAGCTCCTCATGTAACATCACATGAAATCATTATGGCAAAACGGACATTTTAAAATGGGCTGACTAGGTAGGTACATAACACAAAAAATATATATTTTAAAGAATATTAAAGAATTTCGTAAAACGGCCCTGTAATACACAATCACCAGGGTCAAATTCAGTCTCCGCAGCAACGTCTAAAGTTGATGACAATGCTGAATTTGGGATCAAAAATGCTCATAGTTCTGTGTTGTTAACACACTTTAAACTTGCTTGAAAGGTTTGATTTCAACAGAAATCAATGATCAACTTCAGTCTTCACATAATAGTGTTTTAACTAGTGCTGTCAGTTAAACGCGTTATTAACGGTGTTAACGCAAACCCATTTTAACAGCGTCAATTTTTTTTCCGCGAGATTAACGCTATTTTTTAGCCTAGCAAACTTTGTAGTTTTTTTTCACATGATGTTGCGACACCTATTAACGTTAGAAAAACTACAACACCACACCGGATCTAGCTAGACCGGAAACAAAACAACAGGCACACCGCGTGCACACACTTGTTTGGGTTTGCGAGCCGGCCAAAGAGTAGGCTAAAGTCTTTAAAATTCGAACACATTATTCTCTATGAGTGTACACACACCGGCGGCGCCATCCGGCGTCTGTCCGCGGTGCCCAGCTACGGCTCAGGACCTTGTTTAAAATCCTGCCGCGCCACAGAGCGCCATTTACATAGTTTTATATTAAATTTACATTTATTTGTCTCAAATCGTCATTAATGTATATACTGACTTCACCCTGTACTGCAATATACATTTAGGCTGCAGGCGGACAGTTGTGCGCAGACGTCCAAGGACCCTCCGGATGACGAAAATTACATCACGCAGACAGTCACATTCAGTCGTGGAAAGCGGACGGCCGAAGTATACTTTGGCCTTCACACTGCATTTAAGGAAAACACAGTACAAGTTCTTGCTTTCCCTGGGAATCGAACCCATGACCTTTGAGTTCCTAGTGCCATGCTCTACTGTTCGAGCAACAGGAAGGCAGCAGTTCCACAGAAGAAAGAAAGTGATACAGGTATGTCTCAAGGCACCAATGTTATGACAAATCTGCTCAAAGCCTGTGGGTTTTTGAGGTGAGTACCAGACTCCCAGGTCCCTCTACTGTCACACTGTAAAAAGACCCTGGCACTGGACCGACCGTGTAAACTTCTGTTCACTTCAGTACAGTGCTGAACATGAAGGATGCCTTGAGATCAGTTTTCAACAACCCAAACCATAAGGGACAAAAACCCAAAATCAGTCAAAGCCGCCTGTCCATCTGATCAGAAGAACCAATGCCAATATGGAGTTGACGTATGCACAGATCAGATTTACACTTGTAAACTGCAGAATGGCAGTTTGCAAAACAGATTGGTATCTGCAAAACGTATGATGCACAACACACTTCAAAGGCCTATTAACCATGACATTCATGTTTTGTGTCCCTTCTTCAATATCTATTTTAGTTGATCATCAATATCTTATCAGACCAGACTCTGCAACTGCTGATAAACACATCGTCTCTGCCACTCTCTGATGAGTCATCCAACTTTCATGAAAACAAAATGTTAAGTATGCACTTCCTGATGCAAACGGCGATTAAATGCAATAAAGAGTCACGTAGACTGTTTCCCAGTAAAATGAATAAGTGTCCAATTAAAACAGTCTGAAACAGAATGAGAGTGACACAGAAACAAAACGCACCTTTTTTTTTTACCTGTTCCTTAAAAGATGCAACTAATGCAAAGTTACAGCTAAGGCTCAAAGTATACTTCATTTTTATGCGTACACTAGCGTATGTGTACAGTGTGCGTGACAGATTTCTTCATGGCCATTTTTTTCTTACAGTGTGCCACATGTACCACATGTGCAGTGAATTATTTGCAATTAATTGTTCCAGAAGATGGCAACACTAGTCTGGGCTACAGTTTTCCCCCTGGCCATTGTTTCATGGTAGAAAAAAAAGGAAGATGAGGAAGAGACTACTGGAGACTGCAACAATAATAGATGGCCGCGTTGACAGCTGAACCCTGAAGTGCATGTTGTATGCATTTGATAACATTTGACACATGCTCAAGTTTCATTTTTGTCCAGTGTTTGCGCCATTTCTCTCCAAAATGTATGTGATATAAAGAGTTGATTCTCATTTAAACTAGAATTTTGTGTATCTCTTAACCCCCATCACACAAGCGCTTGTTAAAGTGCAAGTCTGTTGTTGTTGCGCTCTCTAATAGTTTTTGTTGTTCCATCCTGGCTAAAAAAAATCAAGAATAAACCAACATGAACTCCATGTTGGTCCAGGCTAGTTTATGTTGGTTAGAGCTGGTATAGTGCTGGTCTCACTGCTGGACCAGAGCATAGTCATGCTGATCTCAAGCAAAACCAATCTGGTCTACCAGCACTCACGCTTCCCATGCTGGGGACCCGAAAACCAACAACCAGCATCCCATGCTAGTCTCAGCATGCAAAACATAACTTATAGTGGTGACCAGTAATGCTGGATATTTCAGCAGGGCTCTCTTCCATTTCTTTTTCGACTGTGAAACAAAGGGTTGGGCCAGGATTGCCACTTTGTGGACAAATTCAAGGTGTATGTGCAAGCTGAGAGTACAGAGTATGTGTGATGCATGTACAGTACGCACATACTGCTGATAATGAAATTTACATTGTAAAACTTAAAGAGTACAAGTAAAAACCAAAGTATACTTTGGGCTAAAGCAGTTAGTTTGCTAACCAAAGGCTAATTTTAAAAAAAAAATGAAGGGAAATGTTTAATTTAACCATGTTTAGCTTTGTTAATATATTGTAGGACTCGCATAACACCAGAGCTACTGTCATTGACATGAATAGGAATGCTAATTGTTAACTCTTTCCAGATTTATTAAACCTCTTTGGGTTATGCTAGCTATGATACTTGCTAAGCATCTTATCTCAGGGATAACCATTCAAAATACAACATATGCCTTTCCAAAACATGACAATTGCTTGCCTCTCTTTGTATGACTATTCCTGGAGAAATTCCTGGCTAACAGTTTTGCAAACTGTGCCATTCCACCACTGATGGTGCGGACACAAGGTCTGTGTAGACACGAGGAGATGTTTAATATGCAGCATCTATATCAGTGTGAAAGGCAAGTGATCATATGTTCTGCCTCCAGGAGCAGGAGTTGAGCCGAGAGGATGAAGGAGCTCTTGAAGTGGGCCATCTCTGATGTGTATCCAGGGGTATGATAGGAGTTTGGCCGTTGCAAGTGTTCGTGATAGAGGCACATCTGGGAGGTTATCTGGGTGGAATCACTGCCACACTGGATCTGGGTCCAATGATCGCGCAACAGTGTTTTTTCTTTTCTAAATCAAGCTACACTAGAGGCAACATCAAGATCAGAAAGTTGCAGCTCTTCATATGCTTTCCAGAAAGAGCAGCTGCACAGACTCTGCAGAAGTCTGCATTTCAAACAATGGCATATGTTAATAGAACTATGCCATTTTCAGCTTTGAGTTTTGTTTCCATCTCGAAGGCCTCATACATTGTGTCTGTCACTATCACTTTATTACTTTTTTATTTCAAACGTCCAGTGAGTATTTACTGTGTCAGACAGTGTATTTATAAGAATTCTTGTATTAGGTATAATGGTTAACATGGACATGTTTCAAGCAGTCTTTAAAATGACAGGTAATGCGATCACAGAAAGTTTACAAGGATGTCTTACCTTCACTGGATGATCCGGACAAGTCAATAATGACAAAGACCTTCCCCTCTGGCTCCAAGTCTATCTGTAAGGACCATCCAAAAAAGAAAATTATGTTTCAGCAGCAAAGCAAAGGAACATCTTCAATAATCTTCACTGGCCTATTTTTAAGAGTCAAATTAATGTTCTAGAGTAAACACATTTTCTGAAAAAGCAGACTGGATCTTTATAACAATAATAAGTGTTACAATTTCTCCCAATAATTTCCGTACACTTACAAATAAGTAAAAACTAGGAATTTATCACAAAGAATCCAACTATATTAGCAGTACCAGAATATTTTTTTTTTATTTATTTATTTTTGCTTGCTTATATATCATCTATATTTTTAAACTAAAATCTTTGTTAAGAAAGTTGAATATATGCTAAATTGCATATGTTTTAGCAGTTTATTACTAAATTATTTAACAAAATACATTCTTTTTGGCTAACATCCACCATGTTGGAAATGTGTGTTTCATGCCATTTTGAACCAAGTGGATTTTGGATTTTTATGGATTTTTTCCATAAAACAAAAATGCATGATGATCACACGGTCAAATTCAGATGTAATTATGTTGTATTAAAAAAAAATCCATCCATGTGCATCCTATACATACAATAAATTAGTGTCAGTGATTTCATGCTTCATTAGGTTTGCACACCACCTGTGAAAGCCTTACTTATCAGTAATGATACTAATGGAAATAAACAAGCACACATGGCCAGGATTAGCCGAATAAATGCTGAGTATGTGGCACCAGCAGAGGAAACAGCACAGTCTCTAAGTGAACATGAGCCCTGTGAGGGTTGTGTTGAGGCTGAAATGACTGATATTAGGCCCAGTTCTCCTCTCAGCAGCTAATGACAGCATAACGGCTGTTCCATCAAAACCAGATTAAAGCAGGAAATGGAGGGAGGATGTGGGGATGAGTGGAGAGATTTGTACATGCTATGAGAGTAAAGTGAGAGAGAGAGAGAGAGAGAGAGAGAGAGAGAGAGACAGTGAGAGACAGTGAGGATGTGTGTGGGAGTTGGGTTAGAGGCGAGCCGTATCATGTTAGTGCAGTCAACACAGGTTTTACACAGGATGCACCAGTGCAAAGAAGAAAAAACCCCATTGCAAGCGCACGCACACGCAAAAATTCACACTCCCAATACCAAAAGTGCCGGTATCAAAAATGAAATAGCTGAGATTCTTAAATATTCACTATATCACATACATTATCATGGCGAAACAGATTTCATGAGACAAAACTTTTCATTAGCAGGCAAGAATACACATCTATTACAGTTCAAAAAGTTTGGGATAGTCAGCAATATTATTTTAATGTTTTTTAAAGAAGTCGCTTATGCTCACCAAGCCATTTATTTGATCAAAATACAGCAAAACAGTAATACTGTGAAATAGTATAACAATTCAAAATAATTGTTTTCTATTGTAATATATTTTAAAATGCGATTTAATCCTGTGCTTGTCAGGATTATGTTATAGTCTGTTTAGTTTTCATTGTGTTTTGGTTTCGTTTTCCCTGTTACTGTTTTGCCTGAGTTCTGTTTGCTACTCAGGGTACTTTTACACAGGGTACTAAAAGCGGATTTTCGCTATACACGTTTTTTACGAACAGACGGCAAGGTTGTCAAACCGATCCCCGTTTACACGGAAACAATAACAGTATAGTTTTTAATAACTTAATAATAAGTTTGCATTTTCAAGCCCCCAAAATGCTGTTGTCGTTTTCCATTTTTAGTTGGAAACTGTGCCGTGTAAACGGCCCCTTATTCCCTTAGTTACTGATTATGTTCACCTGTTGTTCATTGCGTTTCCTCGTTATCTCCGTATATTTAAGGGGATGTTTACACGACACGGTTTTCAACTAATAACGGAAAAAAAATGATGCGTTCATTTACACGACAACATCGTCTTGGGTGACTGAAAACGCAAACTTTTGAAAACAGGTTTCAAAGGGCACGCACGTTTTTTAAAACGGTCTCAACGAAAACAACAAAAATGCGAGTCCCTGATGACGTCATGTACATGCATATTACGTGTTCAGTCTATAGTGTTTAATCGCCTTCTAGTGGCCTGGCAGCAGAATAACGCGTTTTTAGTCGTTTTCGCAAATCCGTGTGAATCGGGGTCATTTTGACAGTGGTGTCGAACTCAAAACTTCTCCGTTTTAAGCATATAGTTGTCTTGTAAACGTACCCTAAGTCTTCAGTTTCCTCTGTTTATTGTTCTGTGTTATCTTTGTGGTCGTTATTTTCTCTCAGTGTTATCTGCTGTGTATTTTAGATTATTGAATTAAAGATTGTTCTGTGTTGTATCCTTCTTTGTGCGATTTACTACAGCCACCGATAGTGACAGTGATGGCATTTTCTGAATTTTCAGCATCATTACTCCAGTCTTTAGTGTCACATGATGCTTCAGAAATCATTCTAATATGCTGATGTGCTGCTCAAGAAACATTTCTTACTATTAATGTTGAAAAGTTGTTCTGCTTTACATTTTTGTGGAAAACGCTACATTTTTCAGTATTCTTTAATGAATATAGAAAGTTCAAAAGAACAGCATTTATTTGAAATAGAAATCTTTTGTATTATAAATGTCTTTACTGTCACTTATAAATGTATACTGATAAATGTAATATATTCTTGCTGAATAAAAATATTAATTTCTTTATATATATATATATATATATATATATATATATATATATATATATATATATATATATATATATACAGTATATATCATGGTAATGTAAGTAAACTTTTTTTTTGATGAATTGGTTCAAACTACTAATTTCGTTATTGATTTGCATCATCACTCAAAAATGTTCACAAAACTGAAAAATAATAAAACATTTTAGTGAAAATTATGTGACCAAATTTTGTTATATGAACTATTTTGATGAAAATATGCCTTGATTTTTTTTTAACTAGATTGTAACATTGTAACCATTTTGAATTTAATGGATGTATGGTAGATACAATGGTTCTCCTCCAATTGGGAAGGGGGATAAAATGATTTTGCAAATCAACAATTTATATATATATTTTTTTTTTTAAAGAAAAGAAAAAGAAAAAGAAAATGTATAGCTAAATTGTCCAGTCACTTTCATCTGCTAACTAAATAGATAAATAAGCCCTTCCACTCTACTTTGGTACAAGAGTAGATTATGCATATCTTTTGAGCATGAGCCTTTATTAATCAACATCAAGATTTTAATAAAAGTAGTTAATTTTATTCAGCACTGGAACTACAAAAGAAAATAAATGTAAAAAAAAAAAGAATCTAGAATTTTTTCAGCATTTTTAGTAATCTATTTGTCTTCACTGGTTTTATTTTCGAATAACCCTGTGTTGTGACAAATGCATTAAATGTTCAGTAAGCGATTTTTGAGAAACGCTGTTGAAAGCGGATTGGACTGAGCACCACAACACAAACCAAGTTTGGTTTGATTTCAAGTATCAAAAAATTTCTCAGAACTTGCTTACTGCACCTTTAAAAGTACCAAAAATATTCAATTGAATTCCCTAGCTTCTCATTTAGGGTATGTTTACATGACAACTAAAAACAACAGTTTTTCCTTAGCTTTTTTTGCGTACAGAAGACGACGTTGTCAAAACAATCCCAGCTGTATTATGCTCCCAGGCCAGAACACGTAATTTTACAATTAAACAGTTATTAACAAATTTGCGTTTTTGCAGTTTATACGGAGACGATGACTGAATCGTTTTCCAAAACGTGCACTTCAAAATCCAGCTTTCAAAAGTTTGCGTTTTCATGGCCCCTTAATATGAGAACACAGAAATCATAAAACACAAATCATCAAATTGTTTAAAGTAATTATATAATAGTATATAATATCAAGCCGCAGGACATTTCTGCTTCCCAAAAGTATTTCATATCAACTACCCAAAAGCTGTTTGCAGAATTGATGAATATTCAAATCAAACTTTAATTTTTCAAAGCATAACTTGTCTTTGAACACTGTAAAAAGTGAACAGTTGGATCAACTTAAAAAAATTACTTCAATTGGTAACACCTAAAGAAATTAAGTTTTCTCAACTTAAATTATCACGTTTTTCACGATAAAACGATACTTTTTACAGTGAATGCCCTGAGGCTGCTGTGTGGTTTCTTCACTCCTTGCATGATAGAGGATGAATGAATCAGGATTTTACAAAATCCATACTGGAGGCTCTCCAGAACATTCATGATGCAGTGATTTACTGGTCTTTAGAATGCTTGCTGTAATGTTTGTTAAGTTATAAGTTATAAGTGATTAGATCAACAGATGTTATACAAGTTTTAAAGATGTAAATCTTGTTAGTTATTCCCTCCAGTCAGAATTAAGGTCATATACCTATAAAAAAATATATTTTTATTTATTTGATTTAATTGGCAATCCGTTTACCAGTTTGTTTTTTTTTCATAATTTTTCATAATGTAGTCATAATTTACTCTCATGTCTTTCCAAAGCCATAAGACTTTCGTTCATCTTCTGAACACAAATGAAGATCTTTTGATGAAATCTGAAAGCTTTCTGTTCCTCCATTGACCGCTACACAACTGACACTTTGACGCTTCAAAAAGTTAATAAAGAGATCGTAAAACTAATCCAAATGAATTGAGTGGTTTAGTTAAAATTTTCAGAAGAGACCCGATCGTGATGATGTTGTTGCTATGATGTAAACAAAGGGCAAAGCTTTGCCTCCGCTAGCCTGATAACTAGCATTACAGTCTTGATGTAGTGTTTACTATAGAGTTTTTAAGCTCTCGGTTTTGTAAGGGTGTTCAAAGAAAATTAGAAAAATTAGCCCTTAGAAATTTTGCCCTTAGAAAATTAGCAACAAAAATCACAACAGATTTTTCGCATTTCGGAAGGAAGGGCTTTCTTGAAACCGGACGACGCATTGAGCAAGTTAGGGGAGAGAGGTGCTGTAATAATGTAAAATATATGTAAAAATAAATGTGTTTTTTTAACAATCAAGCATAAAAAGCATATTCTAGTAAAATGGCATAATAGGACCCCTTTTACTGTAAAATTATTGTATAAACGGTATGGGGGAAAAAAACTGTTAATATGCCAAGTTTCCTTTCTAAATACAGGGAAAACCTGTAAAAGATCAATTTTGTAAAATACTGCTAAATGTACAGGTTTTTTTACAGTAAAAAAGAACAAATCAGCTTATAATTTACAGTGAAAAACTGTAAACTATTCCCAGAATTCCCTGCACTTTACATTTGAAGTTATTTCCTTTAAATAAATATGTTTTGCTTAATAGTTTTTGTTATCAGTTATATACATTTGGGCCATCTTCTGTTGTTTAATGAATGTTTATTGCATTATTTAAGTGTTGTGTGTTAACATGATGGTGTCTTGTTTGTGTGTGAATGACTCTGTGCACCTTCTGGATACTAGTATACTTCAGCTTGTGAAAAAGCTATTTGTTATAAACTTTGATTTGTACTGTATTTTTTGCAAAATTATTCAGGCAACCACAGCTGCCAGGTTTTTCTAAAGTGATGAAATTGAATGGGGTCCAAAATAACGTTTGAAAATTAAGTTATTCACTTATATTCTAATTGTTCACTGAGCAGCTTTGTGTTCCACAAATGAAAGAAAGTCATACAAGTTTGGAATACAGTAAATATTTTGTAACATTGATTGTGGCTGTTTTTACTCAACAATTTAAGGTTTCATTTGCATCTTTTTGGGTGATCTTGATGTTTGTTCCACCAGATATATAACAGAGAAACCGTGCCAACTCCAGTCTGTCCTATTGCAGTAGAGGAACTGTGTGAGGTGGAGACGTGACGTGTGTTTGACACCATCCAGATGTTCCCTTATTACATATACAGTAAATATTTTTTAGTACACAAATGTAAACATTTCTATCAGCTTATTTTTGACACACAGTGACGCATGCAAACACGCACACACCAAAATGAAATTGCTCAACTAGATTCAATTCAGGCACTTTAATTTCATTCGCCTCCACACGGCCACATACAACATGTTTAGGTACATAAACTCCTAAAAAATCTCTTTGTCTCAATCATTTCTCCTTGACAGCAAAGTGACTGAAAAGAGAGCAAACTGAGACTTTTTCTTAAATCTCTGTTTCTCTGAAATGACCCTAGGAACGTCATGTCTATACTTTTTTGACCCACTTAGGCTGTTTACACCTGTATTAAGATACATTTTGGTCGATCAGATCACAAGTGGACGACTCTAAATACAGGTGTAAAAGGGGTCTAAAACATTTTGAGCTTGTCTATTTTCGATCACTTCCAGTGACTTGATCACTTGTTTTTGAAATATGGTTAAAGTATACTGCTGAATGTAACTGGCAAGCATTTATGGTAAAACTAAAACATGCTTTCATTTCATTTCTATTGAAATTTGTATGTAATGCATTTAAATCTATTTGTAATTATTTAAAGTTGCAATTAAGTACATATAAAGTATACACATTTTAAATGTAATATTGAATAACACACTACAGTTAAAATTATAATGCAGTACTTAACATGTGATTTAGTATTTTAGTCAACACATCAAAATAAGTGTACTTTCTTAAAAAGCACAACAAAAGATTATTATTAAGTATATGATTAAGGTAAAACTTAATTTCACATTATAAATAAAAAGTGCAGTGTTTGTGTTGTTTTAAGTCAAGAAAGTGTGCTCTCTTTAAGTATAATTAAATGGTCTTTATTTCAGTAATATTATATTATCTGCAAGTACAGTTTTAAAAAAAATTATATATATACTTTTAAGATTTGAAGTACACTATAAGTGTACATTCAATAAAATAAAGCACACCTCTTTCTCAAAAGGGATTACACAGTGCTGTGTGTGTGTGAGTGTGTGTGTGTGTGTGTGTGTGTGTGTGTGTGTGTGTGTGTGTGTGTGTGGACTGATAATGGACAACATAGAAACAAAGAGGGTGTTTATTTCATCTCTGTCAATCATTAATAAAGAGACAGCTGGAGGAACGGTCACTTTGGCCTCGACCCTAGACACACAACCTCTGACCATGTGTCAGACTCGACCTCCTCCCTCCAGTTCTCTGAGCCTTCATATTCAAAAATAAATATCACACTTAAAGGTGAAGTATTTAATGTTATACTTACAGTATATAATGCTGACCAATGACAGACAGGGATGGAAATACATTTTTGCATACCAACACACTGTTGTGTAGGGGTTAGGGCTGCACGATTAACTGTTTTTGCAAAAATAGTTCCAAACAAAGCCACAGCAGAACTGTTTTGCATCTTCAAGCAACAGACAGATGTGTTTTGTTACTGTATAAATCAGTTGAAAAACTGATTCAATGACTCATTCATTAAGACAGTCAATAGGCTTGATCGACTTGAAGCGGCTCTGCACAGACCGATCGGGGTATCACATCCAAGTACCACGAGAGCGATTAGAGAAGCAGAATGAATGAATCATGAATGAATCAGCCGTTTGAACGAATCGGATGAATGAGTGACTCAATGCTTGCATCCGAAATCGCATAAAACTAGCCTGACTTCGTCATACTCAGATTCTAGTCAGAATATGAGTCTGATACTGCTCCATTGGGCTGTGATTAAGGGGCGTGTTTCAACCAAACCTGGAAGGAAAATGCACTCAATTGGATAGACCTACAATCAATCAGAGCAACGAAGTAAGTGACGTATGTTCTTCATTCATCTTTCCGATCGACAAATGCCTTGATCGCAGTTCCTCTTTTAAAATTAATGCGCTGTCGATATGTTCTATAACAGTAATGTGGCGGAATCTGCACATCTCAATTCTCCAGCGGCAGTCATCTTTGTTGTAAACGAATTCAACCCAAACGCTCTTTGGTGACGTGGATGATTACGTTACTGTTGATCATCTGTCCATCATCGTATAAAGCCCGCCCTGACAATCTGATTGGTCCGAACAGCTCTGGTTCGAGCATAGTTGCTCCACAACGGATCAAGTCCAGACTGAACTTCCCGACCTCAAGTGTTGTGGGCGGGGCTAAATTCAGCTGGCATCCAGGCTAGGTGAAAACATTATGTGACAAAATACGTTTTTTTACTCATTAAAGTGTTTTAATGAGTAAAAAAAGCATTTTGTCAATGGCAATGACGTTGGTAGGTCACATGATAATGACAGCATGGCGAATATACAGTAGTATGTCCAATTACATTCATACTACACACACATTCATACTATATAGTACCTACTCAAAAAGTGATTTCAGACACAGCCAATGACTCACTCATTAAGAGTTACTTGCCGCCACCTACTGGCAGTTTTAGTTTCATATTTATGTTATCTTAATATTTCAAAACGTATTTCATATTTCAATATTCAATGTTTAAAACATAAATCTCAAATGCAACTGTACCTGTAGGTTAAATAGAGTATGTCATAGATCAAAAGATCTAAAGATCTAAAGAGGCAGCTTCTATGCCACCTCTGCATTGCTAAGAGATTTTTTCGTTACGGATTTAATTTGATTGGTAACAGCTCTATAGTGTCTTTTAATTCTAATTGAACTTATTGATTAAAAGTAGGAATCTGACATAAAAGATGACGCATACATTTAATCAGGTTAAAAAAAAAGTATAAATTATAAAGGTAAAAATGCCCATAAATGATAAAAACCTATTTAAACTTCACTGCTGTGAACTAACCGCACAGAATATGAAGAATATCAAAAGCTTTGGGAGTCAGCTGTCCACGGCAGTCCTAAACCAGGTACCAATAACACACTCAGCAAAATATTGTCTTAATTATCATTATCTACAAAATCCACGAAAATATTGAGATACAATTTTCCTCAGTATCGCACACCCTTACTGTTGTGTAGACGTGACGTGAGGAAAGATCATGGAGAATAATGAAAGATGAAAAGAGAGAAAGCAAGCGCAGGTGAAAGAGGACAGCTGTCCAGGCAGAACACAGGAGCATGTTGTGTTTTATCTCTCTGATGACAGTGTGTTTAGCCGCTTGCGGAGTGTGTGTTCATATGAGGGGTGACGCACACCAGATCCCTCAAGCTAATTGAGACTCCACTGAAACAAAAAACATACACATAAACCTGGACAGAGAGAAATAATATCTCTGCGATAACTAAATATTTTCATTTTCAAGTCTCTAAATACAAAACGTATTTATGCAGCAGCTAAATGTCCACAGTGTTTGTTTCAGGGCCTTTAACATCGATCATAAGAACGGCTGAAATATTTGGGTAATAAACAGGTTTAATGCTGCCAAGCTATGATTGATTGTAGTTAAGAGATGAAAAAATAAAAAGCCGTGTTTACCGTGTTGTTAACTGGTGAAAGTATTTTCTTTGAGTCCTGAGACTCTTTAACTTTCCGAGTTGTACTGCACAGGGAATAAATGAAAACCTGTACTACTGATAACATTTATGATAACTATGTGAGGCAGCTCAATTATAAAATACCAAGAAAACCCATTGATTGCACACCTAATGCACATCATTTTTCTCTTCATTTTGTTCCATTAGAGTAAGTGAATATGTCATTTCCCAACAGATTCATTTTGTTCCGACCAAAATTGCTTGAAAGCACATTAAAAAAGCGAGATCTTCTGAAAAGGATGTGAAGTCAGCATAAGTGCTGTGTTATTAGGGTTGCTTCATGTACCACTTTCGAAAAATCCCCATATTTGTTAACGAGCATTTGGAATTTTCTATTTCCACAGGGCCGTGCTCAAATCTGTGCACTATAGCTAACAGATGGACACTGAAATTTGTGCAGGTGCCCATAAAGATTGTTCATTTGCAGTTGGGCTAGTCCTGCCCACACGATAAACCTCATTATGAGCCTTCTGACTATGCATATATTCTACAAACATTGGAAAAATAAAATTCAATAAATAATATATAAAGACATAATAATAATTTAATAAATAGCACAAAATGTCAGTTCATTACACTATGCTGCTGGGATGACATATTTTTGTAGGGAAAAACCTGTAAAAGAATTATCACTTCCGGTTCCATCGTCCTGAAGTCAATAGGTTTTTTGAAAGGATTATTGGTTAAATGCCTACAATAAGGTCTTTGTTGAACAAAAGCTCGAGATATTTTCACATTTTATTCTATGACATAAAATGCATTAATGATACCCTACTTGAGATTTTATAAGCTTTTACTTTTTGTTTCGTTTGTTAACAGTTGGTAAATGGGACAAAAGAGATTGTCGGGGACATTTGACATCATCAGTCCGAACAGGTAAACTCATCCACCGGTCCACTTTTACAGCTACATTGTGTTTATAATCATGCCCATGCAAACTATTATTACTCGAACGTGTCAAAAATCTCTTTTTAGAGATTGCTGATTTCAAATCACAAATTTCTGGAAATTCTTGCACCAGTCATGCAACTACTCCTGAGGCAGAATACTAATGGATTTCTCCAGGTATAATGGAAACAGTACAAACTTGTAGTCCCGCCTAAAACTCACAACAGGGTGAGCCAGAAGTTGGACAAACACACTGATAATTGACAAGAAAACGCAACCACAAACTACCAAAAACAAGACCAAACAAAGAATTAAACGAACTAAGGGCTTAAATACATGGGGAGAGATAATCAACTGAATTAGAAAAAATAATCAGGCAAACTAATAAAATTGTCTAATTTCGCCATTTTTTATTAAAAATAGGCTTATAATTTACGTGATTCATGTAATGTAATAATTAGTAACTGTCAATGTGAGAGGAAAATAAACATTAACGAAGCCGATTTCATCAGATAATGAATGTGTACATTTACATCAAAATGTTTACAAGTGTAAAAATGTCAAATAATTAACATTTAATGTGAATTAAATTAAACTAGTATTACGGTAGTAATACAGTATTACAGTAATACAGTATTAAGAATAAATGCTCAAATGTCATGGAAATAATGTCACAATGATAAAAAAAAATATATATAAAAAATCCCAGTGGGATTTTATTTTATTTATGCATAATATAATTAATTTTGGGGGGGTTAAATGTGGCCTGAATGTTTTTGTGAGATTCACCCAAGTTATTATCTACACAAGAATGTTTGTTGCCGCATCAGGTTTATGTGCCAGTGTGTGCGTGTGTTAACATGTTTACAAGCTTTGGTATGTGCATTAGCAGATATTTCAAGTGGTGACAGCCTTATTTCAAATCAGAGACCTCCACTTAAAAGCATTCCGTCTCTCGATCTCCCTTGTGACTCTTCAACACTGTTCAAATAGCATGATTTGAATGCTGAAAGAGTGTCAGGCATCAATGCCCATTCTTACACTGCATCCCTTCAAGACACTATTACATTAACATTAATTTACTTAAAGAGCAAACGAAGACAGACATCACATGAGTGTAAACTCGAGTCATGCTTTTGACCTACCACCTCTTGTCCATCTGTTTCAATTAGACGCTGCCCTTAGAACCAATATGAGTGTAAACACACACACTCACAAAAGGACTTTTCTTGAGCATTCCCTTTTTTCTTCGTTTTAGTCCATAGGGACTTTTCTAAGTTATTTTGTTATTTAAGGAATGTGAACATGAGAAAACGTGTTCCTCCCTCTTATCACATCGCAGGGTTGCAGCTGGTCTGTCTCAGAGTCAACAATCAAGCAACTAATTGTAGATGTAGAGAAGAGGTTTGTGTCACATGGCAGGTAATAATCACATCATGTCAAACTCAAGCCACTAAAATATCACAATAGCCACTAAAAAGCAAATCAATACATTTGAATGACTCAAGTACTTCATCAGTAGGCTATTGGATATGTATCTATATTTTTCAAAAGCATTTCTGATGTTGTTTCTGAGCCCTCATCAAGTTATTAGCTGTCACAATGATTTAAAAAACAATTAATTGTGGGTAAGTTTCATAAAAAAGCAACATTTTGAACAAAAAGCTGAGATTTTTTATTTATTTTTTCAAAAACTACAATGTGCATAAGCAAAGATTTTATTGTTTGTTTCTGCTCCTTTTTTGTCTGTGTTTTGATCCGGAGATTCTCTACTTTTTTTTTTTAGAAGATGCGAAATAGCGCCCCTTACCTTATAACAGTAAAAACACAGAAAGCCAGAAAATTCCGCCAATGGCAAGGAAAGAGTTATATAACGCTTATAACGTTTATAACCCTAATTCTGTTACATATAAAAAAGAAAGAAAAAAACACTGCTGTGAGAATGTTTCTAACACAACGGCTGTAAATTTTATGTCTTTCTCCGTTTTGAATGCCATAATCAATCTCTTACATTTTTTTCCTCTTTTGGAAAGCCACAAAAATGCTGTCGTGATTTTTTTCTTTTGCTATTGGAGCAAATGAGAATGCAAAAAAAATCATATTTGCTGTAGTCTCCCATTGACCACTATAAAAGTTTACCAAACTATGACGACTTCCCCTTCTGAGAATCCCTGAAAATAAAAAGATACAGTAACAAAAATATAAACAGGCAGCCAATGTGATACTGATATACTGCGCAAATCATTTTGCTGACAACAACAAGAGATGGCCACTTGGACAAACTGTAAGGAGGTACTGCATTTCTAGTTCAAAAGAGTACAAAAAAAAAATGTTATCGGTCATAATTTCTGGATAGAAATAGTGCAGACACTGGACAAGCATGAGACTTTCTAGTGTGCATGTGTTAAGCACCTGTGTTCACGCTATACGTTGAAAAACTATGCGGCTATTCGACTGTAATATACTTAGCATTTACGTCAAAACTGAAGTATACAGTACTTTGACCCTAGTGGTTAGCAAGTTAGCAAAACATCTGAAATCATATATAGCAGCTTTAATGGAAAAAAATAAATCTACAGCAATGTTTCTCACCTAAGCTGTACCTTTAGCCATAATGTAACACTATCTAGTGTAAACGATAAATCCCGTTTGAGATTTGTGCTGGCTACTGTATACAGGCCACCAGGGCACCATACAGACTTTATCAAAGAATTTGCTGATTTTCTATCAGAGTTAGTACTGGCTGCAGATAAAGTCCTAATTGTTGGTTATTTTAATATATTCTAATTTTTTTCTTTCTGTGGGAATCAAAATCAATAAGTTAGTTCATGTGATATCACTGAAGGCATCACCCCACCACCTCCTCTCTGTCCCTCTATCTCTCTGGGAAGTAAATATGGGAGAGTGAAAACAGGAAGCCCAGGCTACCGTGCGACTCAAACGCACCGCTGGTATTTTTAGCTTCGGCCCGGCAGTACCCCGACCCCTGTTTCCTCCAGGGCCACCAGGAGGATACTACTGTCCGCTCCTCTGTCGGGCCCCGTGGGGAAACAAGGCCAAGCTAAGAAAGGGTCCTGTCAATCCATTCCAGACAGCTTTTATATTGGTCCTGTCTGTCAATCAGTGCAGTGGCATTTTAAGGATATAAATACTAGTCCACTGCTGTGGGATATACACATGACACCAACATAATACAATGGCCCAGATACAATACCAGAACCAGACTTAATCAAAACCGTTAGAAAGATCTATATCAGCTATTTTACAACAGCTTCAAATGTGGCTCATATCACACACACACACACACACACACACATATATATATATATATATATACATACATACTTGGCTGTAAATGGACCCTAATAATAGGTTTGTAAATGCTTTGTAAATGGAATAGTAGAACAGTCGGAATAAAAATGTAATTGCATCAATCGTAATGAATTGGCCAAATCTGATTTAAATTTCATTTGAATTCTAAAGGGGTGTTTTAAACCTTTTCTAATCCATTTGATCGGACATGTAAACACTAGATCTGATTGAAAACTGAAACTCTAAATTTCTGTGCATGTGCAATGATGAAGAAATGGTGTAATGATGTATGACATACGGAACGAGCTGTTGTTGATGAATATAGTGTCATAAATGACTGTTGTGTCCTTCTAAATTTCTCCTTCCATTCATCGTCTGTGAAGTGGTGCAGGATAACATTGCCCCACTAGTCCTTGATTCGAAGCCTGGTTTTGGGTGCGGGATGGCGCGTTTTTACTGCTTGTTAAATAAAAGCAGCACTGCACAATGTTTAATGTGCTCGCCGTCTCCCATAAATAGATACATATTAAGTCTGCTTTTTAAAACAAAGAAAAGAAGCAATGGTAGGAGAATGCTTAGCAAGTACCAACAGCGGGAAACTCTGCATGTCAAAAGATCAACTCTGATTTCAAGCTTGTGACATTGTGAGCTGAAATTGAAGCAATGAATTTCATCAGTTAGCTACAACACAAGAACAGTTTAAAATCATCTCACATCCAGCTATGTGCATTCACGTCATTCCTTCTTATATTTAGTCTATTCATCAAGAGTCACTATTGCATGTTATAAAAAGCGATCTCACATTGTTAGCTCTTTCCTGCAGCGAGAGCATCCTAAAACAGACACTAAGGGCAAAGAAAGAGGGCATGGATGTCGTCGCAGAGGGTGTGCTGTGTCTGGCAGTGAGAAGAGCTTTGAGAAGCAGCCATGACACTATTGTTTTCTGCAGATCTACGTCAGAAGCATGAAGGTAAGAGGAATATAGCTGCACACAACAGACACCCAACATTGATGAATGACAATGCCCACATATGTCATCAGTAATGTAATGTCCCTTAACCACACAACAAACAAACCAGTGTGTCTGTGGAAAATACAGATTCCCTGCTGATTCATGACAGCGCTAACACTGAAGCACAATTTCATAACACATGATTCAATAAAAACACGTTCACCAAACCAAAATTTGAGGCTATCTATTTATGTTAAGAGTTTCATATCAAGTTAAGTAGAGGAACCAGGAGCTGAGAGAGACCATCCTGTGTGGTTAACCTTCCAGGATACCCAATCCTTCAGTGAGTGACACTGTCTGTGGTGATATTGCTTACACCTGCTCAGGTGTCGCTCCAAGAGTTTACATACAGTTCACACACTATTCACAATGTAGATTAAGGGTATGTTTACACGACATTGCTATGCTTAAAACAGAGACGTTTTTCCTTTGAGTTTTCCACGTACAGATGACATCACTGTCAAAACGATCCCCATTCCCACGGATCCATCATGTTGACTGAACATGTTATACGTATGTGCATGACGTCATCGGCTTCAGATATTTGCATTTTTTCAAAAACTCTGAAACCGCATTCAAAAGTTTGTGTTTTTAGGCACCAAAAACGCTGTTGTCGTGTAAACGAACGCATAAAACGTTTTACGTTTTTAGTTAAAAATGGTGTGGTGTAAACAGCCCCTAAGCTGTATGATATTTAATGAACGAACAAGCAAACAAATGAATGAACAAATGGGCAAATTAATGAATAAAACAAGCACGATTGGACAAATTAAAAAAATTAACAAACTAAATGAACTAATGAATGACAAATAGTTGTGGACAACAAACGAGTTTCTGATTGGTGTTCTGATTTAGCAGTACAACCAATCAAATGTCAGGGGAACATGAAAGGATAACTGCATTGACACAGGAGAAAGAAAGAAAGAAAGAAAGAAAGAAAGAAAGAAAGAAAGAAAGAAAGAAAGAAAGAAAGAAAGAAAGAAAGAAAGAAAGAAAGAAAGAAATGACAGTTAACAGGGGAGTTAATGGTTAAGAGGGAAAAGCTGGAAATCATAACGAGTCCATGACAATGAAATATCATGGTTAGACAATGGGAGAGAAGGTCAAAGAAGGTCATCTTGTTGATAGATGGCTTGCACTTCAACTTATTTTGAGCCATTGCCTCGTAATTACTGACATTACAACAAGTAAATGTTCAGTTGAGCAGAAACAGAAACATGCTTCTCTATTTCAAGGTAGCAATTTGGCTAATCAACAATTAACCATCATCTGTTAACGATTGGATAAAACGTCGGATGTTGACCATTAAAGGTGAAGTGTGCCAAAGCTAAACTAGGTTGAGTCAATGAAAACTGCTAGCATTATGGCACTATCAAAACATACAGAATACAAGCGAGTACAGTACAGAAATTACACACTTCACCTTTAGCACTTCACTGTGCAAAGATCTTACCTCCATACTTCACACTGGAAATTATATTGAGCTGAATGAATATGGGTTAAGTGTTGGTACTTTACTTTCTGACCACAAACAAGCTAAAAGCGGTTGTTATTCCACTTTTGAGTACTTAAATCTGTTCTTTACACACTCTCTGCTCTTTAATTGAGTGACAATGGCAATTTGCTCTCAAAACAAATATCTGAAATTTGCCAAATTAGTGATCCACGCTTTCGAAATACTGCTTTGTGAAGCTTCGAAACCTTTGTGAACCAGTGATTCAGAGCGTACATAAGACTACCAAAGTCATGTGATTTCAGTAAATGAGGCTTCGTTATGATGTACGTTTCAAACATTTTGAAATGTCAATGGATCGCCACTGCACTCTTAGAAATAAAATTATTTAATGGCATCTACAGTATGGTTTGATGAAGAACCTTTAACATCAATGGAACTTTTCCAATATTATTTTGCATTATAGTCGTTGGTTAAAAGCTTATTTACATCACAGGTTCTCAACTAGGGGGCCGGGGCCCACTAGGGGGCCTCAAAAAAATTACAAGGGAGCCTCAAGATGACTTAAAATGATTTAAAATAATACAAAACAGGCATGAAAATAAAATAAAATAAATCACATTATTTCTTATTATTTGGTTATTTGGTTATCTCTCTAGTTATGCCAAGCTCTAAAATATTTTATCGGGTAGAATTTTTTTGTAAATAGTAGTCTCTTATTGGCATGATTAACCAAGCTCTCTATAAAACAAACAAAACAAACCCTACAATTTATTAAAATAACTAGGGCTGTCCCCTAAAATGTTAGTTGATTAGAAGAGGTTTAGTCAACCAAATTTTAATAAGTCCATTAGTCGCAGAAAAAAAAAACTCCACAAGAAGTTGCGGCTGGTCCATGTGGTAATTATGTTGGGCAGGAAATGCAAATGTTTGCCTTTCATTCATCGACCTCAAACATGGCTTATCATTTGAAACATGCACGTGGTAGCAATACGTTAGCCACCGCAGCTCACTCTAACGTTAGCGTTAACCTAGATAAATGTGCGCTATTATTAGGCGCTAAGTGTTCATGCAAACGTGATCCGTATGGACCAGGCCCGACGGTTCGAAACGCACGTGATTTGCAGATTAATTGCAAACCATTATTAAAAAATAAACGTTTATCATTTGCACATGTTTTAGGTCCTGTCAGTTTAAACATTCAAGCGATTTTAAACCATGCATTCAAACGCAAGAATACGGGAAAGAGAACTCAATACAACAGTCACATACATGCAAAATTATGGCAAGATGCGAGTCTCAGCGAGTATCCTCGTAAACACAGTCGCTTATGTCTTAAGTTAAAGGTCCCGTTCTTCGTGATCCCATGTTTCAAACTTTAGTTAGTGTGTAATGTTGTTGTTAGAGTATAAATAATATCTGTAAAATTATAAAGCTCAAAGTTCAATGCCAAGCAAGATATTTTATTTAACAGAAGTCGCCTACATCGAACGGCCCGTTTGGACTACATCCCTCTACTTCCTTCTTTAATGACGTCAGTAGAACAGTTTTTTGACTAACCTCCGCCCACAGGAATGCTCCCTCAACTCTACCGAAATGTACTTGCGCACTTCTTATAACTTACTGTGTTTACTCAGCTCTTACGGTGATTTTCTGAAGTAAAACTGACGCTTCATCTTTTGTGTGATGTACAATAAACTTTATTAAACTCATCAGTATATGTTTGATCATCATTCGGACCTGGTCCGAAACAGCAGACTTGTAGGCTATTAATAAATAATGGATACATACAAGCAGATGACAAATACGTTATAATAACCGTAATTAAACTACTAAACTATACCTGTTCCATCTCTATACAGCACTCTGACTCTGTAGGCATTATTGTCCGACTCGAAATGAACACCGTTACTGAGAGTTTCTGATATTATCATTATTCCGTGAGATGAAATTGTCCTGAGAGACTGAGCGCGAGCTCATGAAGCTCCGCCCCCTGGATCGTCCAGCAGCAGCTTATTTGCATTTAAAGGGCACGCACTAAAACAGCGCGTTTTTCTGAGCCCCAAAAAATGACAATTTAAACATGCTGTAAAAATGATCTGTTGGGTATTTTGAGCTGAAACTTCACATACACACTCTGGGGACATCAGAGACTTATTTTACATCTTGTGAAAAGGGGCATAATACAGGACCTTTAATGTAAACAACTAAAACAGATGCATATCATTATATTGGATCCATGCATTTGATAAAGTTAAAGTGACAGCAGCCAATTAAACCTGCTGCTTTCTGTGTCATTAATGTTAATCAAACAACAAAATACAAAGAGAGCTTTAACAAAGATTCATTATATTCAACTTGTACTGTACAGTGAAGACTACATTTAATGATTAAATTTCTGTACCTGAATATTGCAAGACTTTCATTTGTATCTTTGTTTTATTATATTTATCTATGCTTGTCATTTATTTATTATTTTCTAGTATGCAGATGCACTTCCCTGCAAAATCAACAATCATTCTAGAATGATTCATTCTTTCCAAACAGAGCTATTCAAGTCATCTGGTGAAACTGTTTTCATATCGCAATATATATCGCATATATATTATATTATATTATATATATAGTTTTTATTGTGCTGCCCTAGTTCAGCTGTATTTATTTATTATGCTAATTTGTTTATTTGGTCTTATTTTCTTACTTGTCTGTAATAATGTTTGAAATGCACACTAGCCTGGTTGTTTATGCTGTGGGATTGTTAAAACAATAGGCAAAAGTTTCTTGTGTGTTCTGATGATTCTTGTTTATGGTTTTCAGCTGCAACAGAATGTTTTGCAGAAAGACACAGAATAAATATTTTTTGATATCTAAATGTTTGACTCATTTTTTTATCTACCTTATTGGAATCGAAACTGGGAATCGATAAGATTTGGAATCGATAAGCAGAATCGTAATCATAATCTCTAAAACTCAAACGATACCGAAGCCTAGTTCACAACCCTACTGAGGGCAGATAAAAGACAGTGCAGACAGACATGGGTGTGTGTGGATTCAGCCCAACCTCTAACTTATTCTGAAGTTTACACAGCCGGCAGACCTCGGCCTTCACACCTCCAACTGGCCCAACCACGCAGCTCTCGGTTAAAGCAAATGGAGATGAAAAGCTCCAGCAATGAGCTGCCTAGGATGAACAACATAACACTGACATGCCCTTTAGAACAAAATAAGCCTGCAGCGTGCAAGTGTGGGCACGACCGGGGAGGAGCTGCCTTTGAAATAGGTGAGAGTGTATTTGTGTGCAAGTGCATGTGTAGGGTTCGTGGGAAAATAGGTGACTGAGTAATTCTTATAGTCTGACCAAAGCTCTACAACCTTTCTCACACTTTCTTCCAAATTACTTCCAAATTACACAAGCGCTTCCCGTCAGCCAAACCAAAGTCTGCCTCTGCACACATCTGTCCCACAGACTGATGCTCTTTTTCTCTTTCTTTTTACACTATCAGGCACTTGCCTGTCTTGACAGATACTCACTATGACACACACACAGACACGCTCTGCCAGGAATCCTGCTCGCCTGAGGACAAAAGGCTTGGGTAGGGTAGGTATATGGTTGCACCTAAAATGGTCTTATTTAAAATACACTGTAAAAGAAATCTGTAGAAATTACAGTATTACTGGCAGCTGCTTGCCAGTAACTTACTGTAGATTTAAATTGATGTTATTTACTGGCAACAGTTTGTTCAAAGTTAAATGAACATTAAACATTAACAAGTCTTTATCTTTACAGAATAAAACTAAAATAACAGCCTCATGCAAAGCATTCTGGGAACCAAAATAGAAACAGAAAAAAAACAGAAAAAGGTTGATGAAGATTTCTGGTTCCCAGAATGCTTTGCATTAGGTTGTTATTTTATAGTTTTATTCTGTAAAGACAAAGACTTGTTAATGTTTAATGTTCATTTAACTTTGAACAAACTGTTGCCAGTACATCAATTTAAATCTACAGTAAGTTACTGGCAAACAGCTGCATAACTACAGCAGATTTTTTACAGTGTAGAACATTTACACCAGGGACTTAATAGCTACTAGTTTGCTTGTAAATACATGTCTAGTTAATTTGGTTGCATCATTTGCTCTCAAAGAAAAACCCTCCCTCAAGTAATGTGTAATCATTTAATATGACATTTACCTTTATTGATCCAAGCAGCCTTAAAAAGCTGAGCATTTCAGTATTATATTAGTACATTAATAAATCAAGTGACTTACAAAGGAGGAACATCACAAACAATTTGTTCTAAGAAAGTAAACATCAATATTCATTATAAACAATCCCAAATTTAAAGTATAATGAGAGTCATAGTAATGGCCTAAATAATCATGAAATATAATAGAGATGCACCGATATGAAAATTTTGGTTGATACCGATAATTCTTTATAATTGAAAGCTGATAACATATATATTGGCCGATAAATCTAAATCCAAATTTTGATATCATTTTTGAGAGCCTGATAACAAAAATAAAAGTCTCACCTTTAAAAGCCATGCCCCAAACACACTGTTCCCATAATTTTATGTAGCCTATATGACAGACTTAACTGTTGCACTTAACTGTATTTTCTGTTTTTTTAACTGATTCTAATCATATTTCAAGCAATTCAAAACCATCATGGCGAACAGTGTGCATCTGAAGTGTCTCAGCTATTATTTATCAGCTTTAATATATTAGCCAAATTTTCTTATCAGGCCGATAACGATAACATTAAAAATGAACATATATCGGCCAATACCGATATGGTGGCCGATATATTGTGCATCCCCAAAATTTAATAAACAATATATTTGAATGTTAATATCTTATGTTAATAATGTAAAAATAAATCAATTTGACATGTATTTGTTTAAAAATTTTAAATAAATTTAAGTAAATAATTATTATCAGAATTCAAACACACAGGAACTGCATAATTTAGATCGTTGTTTGTTTTGTTTTTTTTCAATGTAAATTAGCACAAACTTCAACATCCTCATATATGTCTAAGGGACTGAAGTCACACAAAACATGATCTCAATGATGTACTTCAGTAGATCAGACATTTTTTTTCCAACCTGCATGCATACTGTATACATGTGTTTAAATGTCAAATGCATTCAATGGTACAAAGCTCTGATGTTAATGCTGTAAGTTGTAAAGGCCCCAACTAGGGTAAGTTGTAACTTAAACTGGTGCATCCAGTCCCTGATTTCTTGATTGCACTGTCATTACCAGCTGAAAGCAGAATTAACTTAAAAAAGTCCTCAACTTTTCATGTGTCAACAAACTTAATATATATATATATATATATATATATATATATATATATATATGCACAGTATAGATAGAGGAAAATTAATGGGTTCCTCAAAAACTAACAAAAAATACTTGTGAGAGAACAGATTTTGCTGAAGCATAGGATACTGCTGTGTAGACAGTAGTAGACAGCAACACAGCTCAACAAAGCTTTAAAAAGAATTAGAGATCTGCCAGCATTGAAATTGAACAAATCTGTTTATATCTCTCTATGCATCAGTAATCTGTATAAACAAGCATCTATATTCATGTTTATATTTCAACTCAGATTTCATGCAACATCTCAGTATAAATGTGAACCCATGTCCTTGTGTAAATAGATCAGATCAGGATGCCCAGATTCTCCACACAGACTTATAAGGCTCTCTGTCTTTAATAACAGGGGCCACGCTGCCGCAATCCAATCTGAGAAGGCAACATAAAGGCAGGCGATTGTATTGGCATAACGGAGCTTATGATGGCACATAAATAATTCACATCTCCGTCTGTGTTAAACTACAAAGAGCAGAGCAGTTTCTAGGGCTAAGTCATGTCACATACTGTACACCTGCCATATTAAAGACACCAAGATTGATGCTGTACGTACATATATACTTATATTCAACAGTACTAGAGTTTTAAATGATATACAATGCTATTCTATTACTAGATTGGGTTACACTTTATTTTTAAATGTCTTTGTTAGTTTAATTAAACATTTAACAGTTAGAGTTAGGGGTCCCACTTTATATTAGGTGTCTTTAACTATGTACTAACATTAAAATTAATCATTAACCCACTCTTACACTTACCCATACCACAAACCAGTCCCTAACCTTACACGTATCCCACCTCAATAGCAGCAAAAGTGTTTTGCAACACAACATCAACACAATAACTACATTGTGCTTATTTTTTATGCAATTACATAGTAGGTAAGGACACCTAATATAAAAAGTGTGACCGGGTTAGGGTTTAGGGTTTGGTTTGGGGTTAGTTGCATGTAAATATGCATATGCTACATAACATGTTTTTACTTCGGAAAGTACATGTAACGTGTAACAAAGATACTTAAAATAAAGTGTTACCCTATATTACTTAGTATATTGTTCACTGATATTCTATTACTCTGGTAAAATTCATTGTTTCGACTGAACTCGAGACATTTCAGGGCAGCCAGGATATACACGATATGCTCATCGTGTTTGCCAATGACAATCAAATACCGATTACAAGGTTTAGGACTGAATTGAAAATAAATAATGGTGTAAAATGTAATAAATAGGTGTAAATGTTATAATAGCTGCTGTATATTTCAGTTATAATGGTGCTACTCTCCTGGTCTGATTCTATATGGCAACTAGTGGCTGTTTTATGATGGTTAATGGTTAGTGATGGTTAGTGTTTCTATGAAAGTATCACTAAAATTTTGCTCCGGCTCATATATTTTTATCTTAAATGTAAGGGCAATAATCGTATATAGTCATCTCAGATAAGTTTAAAATTAAATTGTTTCATTATTTTTAATAATAAAATTTTATTTAAATACTTTTTTATCACGCAATTTAGAAATGTTAAGTTACCTGATAAAACATTTTACACTTTAGGCCTATGTGTGGGAACATTTACATGTTACAAAATATCAGATTTACAAATACTGCCCCAGGCTCAACAGATTGAAAGATGCAAGTTGCCGGACCGTTTGGCATCAGATTATGTCTGCATTAATGATGGCTGCATGGCTCTTTTCAGCAGCAGAAATATTTATGACAGGCAGCCAACCTCTTTCATTCACCGTCTCTATGCAACCGGGGGTTATCTGAGCATTTATCTGAGGCCTTGCTGCAGAAATTATGCAGGTGGCATCAGAGAAAGAGGAAAGTAATACACACACCTGCTGCCTGCGCATGACACGAATGATGTGAAGAGAACGTTCAAGGGAAGATATGTGTGTTCTCATTTTATTTTGAACACTGAGCTTGTTTACCCAAGGCAATAAAATATTGCACTATGTCACAATAATAAACTGGCATCTAAAAAGTAATTATACAGGTATTTTTGGGATTAATCTGTTGAGATTAATCCCGAAAATGAGGTTGAGAAGCCTATTACAGCATGTCTCGCATTCGGTGCCACTAGAACAGAACAGTTAAAGGGATAGTTCACCCAAAAATGACAATGTTGTCATCATTTACTCACCCTCAAGTTGTTCCAAACAAAAATAGTTTCTTCTGCTGAGCACAAAAGAAGATATTTTGAAGAATGTAATCAGACAGTTGATGGTAGCCATTGAGTTCCATAGTCATTTTTTTCCTACTATGGAAGTCAATGGCTATACCGTCAACTGTTTGATTACATTCTTCAAAATATCTTATTTTGTGTTCAACAGCAGACAGAAACTCACACAGGTTTGTTCGGAACATGAGGGTGAGTAAATGGTGAAAGTTTTAATTTGTGGGTGAACTATCCCTTTAACACAGTCATAACACTGAGATTTTTGAGATGTTCTTATGGTATAACGAAATCATTGATTTAAAAAACTGACAGAACTTCTCATGTTTTTTTCTAGCCTCCCATACTGACATACTATTGGAAAGCTAGAGCAGATTACCTCATCAGGTTAACAACAATTATGTTTTCTAGCATCTGTTTGAAGACAGGTGATATACGCCCTCTGGTCAACCTGTAACCTAACTTTTGTAGCTACTGAAACGTTTACTACAAACACTAAAATAAGATACATACGTGTATGAAAAAGACAATATGAACTCTTAGGACTTCACCCTATGACATTTTACTTTTAACTGAAAACCCCCATATTTTTAACCCCAACTGTTGACTGTTTTGGTACATGCAAGCAAGGTAGGTCAATGAAAATCATTTTGGACTAGAACAATCCGACTACCAGTTTTTTACCTATTTGCTGGTTTTTAGAATAAGGTGGCAGTTAATGACCAGGTTGGCCAATTCTTTAAACGTGTTCCAAATCACAGCGAACATTAAATGGAGTAGCCTATAAGTCGCACCCTGAAAACAAAAAATCTACAAAAAAACATTACCCAGTCCTCGAAGTGTTTACTGCCGTTATGCAGCAATTCCTCGAACTGAATGGTGCAGTTTGCAACAAAGTCGTCGTAGCCAATCGGCGCGTCATGAAACACCGACAGCTCGATCTTCCGGCCGTCGTGCACCTCCGTTACAAACTCATCGTGCCAGACGGGACTGTTGGTCTTCTGCTTGGTCGAGGTCTGACCCACGCGAAAATCATCAACGTTTAGTGCGATGTACGTGTCCAGCAGGAAGGTTTGCGTCTTGGGGCCGACGGCGTGTCTCAGAGACCAGGCTGTGGGCTTCAGGTCCAAAGCCTCGCTGATCTTAATCTTCAGCAGACCGTTAAAGACCACCATGGCCACTTTCGAGAGCTTTAGTTCGAATATTCCACTTCAGCGCCTGGTTAATTATTCAACCAGTGTATGTCACGGTCCACCGGTTTGATTTCTGGATTGTTTCTCCTTTTGAAACAACGGTAAAATGCCCTTCGTCGTCCTCGTGGATCTGCATGCAAAGTGTAGAAGGTCCAGACAGAACGGGAATCTATTGCTATGACCTACGGATAACCTGCATGTGATCTTGAAGCTGTCCAAACACCCCTGTAGGCAGTCAATGTAAGTTGGAGCGAAAAAGGAGAGCTGTGTATCAGCACCGATACGACCAGCATTCCACACCTCAAAATATGCCAGAAATATATGCTGGATCTCCTCGGGGTGAGCCTGTTCCCTCGTCTGGCTGGAGCGCTGCTGGATGCGTCTCCTCCGCGCATTGGGAGGAAAGTTATCCCCTCAAAGCGTCGTTCGATTCCCCCCAGACTGGAGAACGTGGACGAGTGTTTTCAAGGGCTCAGTACTCGCTTGCTTCTCCCAGGATTCTTGTTTGACCGTCGGTACTCAGTTTCCTGCAGACCTGCCTCTTTTTCTCCTGACTGTGTGTGTCTGAAGGCTGGTCCAGGAAATGCGCAAAACACGTCAGTTAGTGCGCGGAGAGAGTTGAGTGTGTGCGGCACTGAAGCGGCCCTTCTGGACCCGCTCTCTGGTCAAGCATCATCCACAGAGCTGTAAAGATGAAGTGTGTGTGTGAATACCAAGTGTGAATAAAGCACCCCGCTCAAGTCTTGCAATGATCACCAATTTTATCATTAATGATTATTTGAACAGAATGGTCTGCCCCCATAGTGATAGCCATTTCTAGAATTATTCATTATTGGTCTTTATGGGTGTTATCCTCATCTTGCACATGGATGTTTACAATGCATACTGTGACAATTCCAGTGCTGCACTGCACTGGTAATCAACCTGTTTTTTTCCCACCCCTTCCACCAATTTTACTGATGAACAAGATCGAGTTGAACATCTAAAGTCGAGTAAAAATGACAGGAGATGTTGTAGCAACAATTGTTAAATGGATGCAAACAAACATGTTGTTATGACATACGAATAGAACATGTTTACAGTGTAATTGCAAGAGAAAAAACTTTCACTATGAAGACATGTTTTTGTATAATATGTACATAACATTAAATACTTGGTCTGAAGACAGACTTGTGACAACTGAGGACAACTTTGAAGTTGAAAATGTGATATTTTGAGGTCCAGTTTATCGTCATTAGTTAAGCAAAGCGCCATCTCGTGGGTGGAATTTCCATTACAGCAGCAGGCTTAGATGATGCTGTATGATCAAATATATGGGTAAAGTATTATAAAAGAATTATAAGTAATATGTACTGACCACTGTTGCATCGTTCATTTAAATGTCAGAGTGTTATCAATGGCGCATATGAAAGCACATAGCTTACACTTTTCTTGTGTTTTACAAAAGCTTTCCTGTTGCTCTTTCTGTTGTCTTGAGCTGCCCAATAGTGCAGAACATTTTATTTAGGAATCCGTGATCCTGGTGATTGGAAAATTGAGGTGACTGAGGTGCTCTGTCTGTTTATCATTTAAACAACTTTTACTTTTATCATAACGTTTACGATTAGTGGGATAGTTCGCCCAAAAATGAAAATTCTGTTATCACTCACCCTCAGGTTGTTCCAAACCTGTATGAATTTTTTTTTTTTTTTTTTTTTTTTTTTTGTGCTGCTGAACACAAAAGAAGATATTTTGAGTAACCGACCAGTTGATGGGTCCCATTGGGGGAAAAAAGTATTTTAAAAAAATACTATGGAAGTCAGCGGCACCCATCAAATGTTTGGTTACCAACATTCTTCCAAATATCTTTCTTTTTGTGTTCAGCAGAAGAAAGAAACTCATACAGGTTTAGAACAACTTGAGGGTGTAAATGATGACAGAATTCTCATTTTTGGGTGAACTATCCCTTTAAATCATATTAAGCGAGTCTTGAAGTCCAGTAGGTGGCAGTGTCCTTATACAAGACCGTAAAGGTCCCTGCATCATATAGCTTTGCCTTTCAAACTGTAAGCATCTTTTGAGTAGATTGTTTGATTTGGTCGTTAATACAAGTGAACAGTATATGGGCATTTATACTTATCTCAATCTCAAATCTTCAAAATCATATACAGACCTAATGTAAAAAGATAAAGAAAATAGTATATCTTTATGTAGGCTGGTGACAAGACGATTAGATCAAATCTATAAAATGACCACTTAAAAACTCAATTATTGTAGCATGCTTTATTACAAATACTTTTATTCATTAACTTTATCTAATAGCTTTGTGTTTGCATCCCTTTATTTTTGCTCATGATTGCACCACACTCGTGTATATTTGCTCAGTACACACACCATTATAGATTTACAGTGACCGAAAAGGCCACTGTCCTCAGTTTTTGCAGAAAAGCTGTCTCAAATATCAGTTATTGATTTGAATATCACTTTATGAACAAAAGCACCTGAGGCATATCTTAACATTAATTGAACAAGAAATGTATCGATTTATTTCTATAAACTGTGGTTGAGAAGATTCCCCCCTTCCATTATGTAAAGCATTTTGAGTACCCAGAAAAGCGCTATATAAATGTAACAAATAAGTCTTAGAATCAATTAAGAGCAAAATTCTGCTGGATAATACTATTAAGATAATAACATTACAAGTTTTACATAAATTATCGCAAAGTCTTTTTTTTTTTTTAAATACTTAAATGGTAAAGAATGGTCTAAACTTTCGAAAACTCCATTTAATGCAATTCATTTGGAACTGTGTCCTTTTTGTCTCAGACACAAAAATTAGATGAGTGATGTCTGCTGGAGGATGAATGGTGATGTTGTTTGGGCATCAGGACTTTTCCCTGAGGCTGATTCTCATCCTGCAGTGACATTAGTCAAAGATGTTCTAGCTCACACTGTATGGCCTCACACGAGTCTAGCATGTGGTGTGAGTCCAAATGATGACATCACCAGTAGGAAGAAAATGAATGCCCCTTTGAGACATTGATAGTGCAGGGTTTATGAGTGTGTATAGGCTCTGTGTTGCAAGAATAGAAGCGGCCATTTAGGGCTCTTTGAGGGTCTTAAAGCTTACTTCATTCCACCCCCGAAATGCCAGCGTCGATGTTCATATACTTAGTGCATCAGAAATCACTGTCGGCAACTGCCAGTAGACATCAGACCTCTGTGGACAATGCTTCTTTGTTTGGACATAAATAGACGCATGAGAGGCCGTTCTGAACAAACTTAAACCCCATGACAAGAATCATATGTAACATGGCATATTCAATTTTGTGCATCAGTTTGGATTTGTATATGTAAAAAAAAAAAAAAAAAAAATCATAACATGCCCCATATGTGAATCAAAACACATGTATCTTGTCTAATAAAGCATATAGGCCTACATTTATGGCTGAGCATTTTTGGTCCGGTGGACTTTTAGTGTCCCTTAAAACATGTTTTTTTGCAATCTGACTAGTATAGTGAACAATGTCAAACAGTGGATATACATTTATCATTTTGACGTTTCCCTAAAATATCATGTCCACCACACTTTCCTTTCCACCGTATCTCAAATCAATTGTATAATTTTAAACAGCGGTGTAAAAAAACATGTGGTGTAAAAAAAAGCGGTGTTTAAACATGTGGTGTAAATTACATTTTAAATGTGTACATTTACGTTTTAACCTCATTATCGTGTTTATTTTATACACTTAGCATTTTATGTTTCCTAAATAACCAAAAGAAAATGATTTTTTTTCTTGCACTTTTTGACAAAATTCATTTCACAAAATTACAGCTTAATTGAAAATGATGCACAATAAAAAATATTCTGACTCTATTATAACATTATACAATATTCTAAACAGATAATCAAAAACACTCTTTTAGATAGATAGATAGATAGATAGATAGATAGATAGATAGATAGATAGATAGATAGATAGATAGATAGATACTATTTGTATATTTTATTATTATTATTAGCCTATTTATATATCTGTATATAGGCCTATATCACATTTATAATTCATTAGGCTACATTCATTATTTTTTGTGATATTGTCAACGTTTCCTTTTAAGAATTAATGACGGCATGAATCACTCTCCTATTGATAAGCAATACACACACACTGTGCGGTTAAAGGCAACAGATGGCTACTTTGTCTGATTGACTATAATCATTAATCATTCATCCCTTGGCACTCATGCATTATCTCGGGTCTCCACGTTTTCAGGGTGGCAACCGAGGCAACGCTCTCTCGAACTGCACTCTCATTGGTTGGCCCCCACGCTCGTCACTCCCCCATCCGTCGGAAGTGCGTTCTCGCCCTGCGTCTCACTACAGTCTCAGCTCGCCTGCAAGCTTGCGCTGTCGGCCTGTTCTTCACGCGTTTGCTCGGCTTGTCAAGCAGAAGTATGGGCTCAGTGGATTGGAGATTGGCCTTGGATTATGCTGCCGTTCCAAACGACCAGAATGATGCGGGATTCGGTTGTTCTCCTGCTTTATAAAAGCAAACCTCGGGAATGAGCACTTCTGCTTCTTCGCTCGTGTTTTATTCGCCAGGGCTGAGCGTAGGCTATATGGGACAGTAGCGAGTCTAACAGCTTTAACAGCCTTCTTTTGTAGACAAAAGAAGGCTGCGAAGTAATATTCACAAATTAAAGAGGTAAGTACGCCAATTTGCGTTATGCATTCTCTGGATTACAATGCTTTGCGCATTTTAACACGCTTTATTTTTATGCGCGATTTAATGTAACGGAACGCGTGTGATGTCACCGCTGGTTTAGCATGTTTCCCCTCTACGAATGTTACAATGTAACATTCCAACATCCTCCCGTCTCTCTCTCTCTCTCTCTCTCTCTCTCTCTCTCTCTCTCTCTCTCTCTCTCTCTCTCTCTCTCTCTTCCGTGCGCTCCCTCTCCAGTGTGCTCATTCACTCGATACCTGGGCACCACTTAAAATACTCTAAAAGAGATTAAATTCACCAAAGTGATGCTGAGTGTTATAGATCCTTATGCGTTGAATAAAGTGAGCAACGATATTTTGTTACGCACTGAGGGCAATCTATACTATAACATTTGCAATTGTTCTCCACCGACAATTTAAAGGGTTAGTTTACCCAAAAAGGAAAATTCTGTCATTAACTACTCACCCTCATGTCGTGCCAAATCTTTTGTTCATCTTCGAAACATAAATGAATATCTTTTTGACGAAATCTGAGAGTTTTCTGTCCCTCCATAGACAGCTACGCAACTACCACTTTATCGCTTCAAAAAGTTCATAAAGAGATTGTAAAACTAATCTATATGGATTGAGCGGTTTAGTCAAAATTTTCTGAAGATAATTAACTGCTTTTTATGATGAACGGATTGAATTTAGGCTTTTATTCACATAAACATTGATCAGCGACCATAAACAGAAGCTCAACCGAACCTGCTTGATGGGTGAGAACAAACCTCATTGGTTCTTCTGAAGCTCAAACTGCATAATGCATGAGAGTGATCCTCATTGGTTCACACGTGTCAAGCGAACATGCTTGAGCTTCTGTTTACCACAACTGATGTGTGCGTTGATGAATATTTATGTGAATTAAAGCCTAAATTAAATCTGTTCATCATATAAAAGCAATCGTGTCTCTTCAAAAACATTTTTTACCAAATTGCTCTATTCATATGGATTAGTTTTACGATCTCTTTATGAATTTTCTAGTTGCGTAGCTGTCTATGGAGGGACAGAAAGCTCACAGATTTCATCAAAAAGATCGTCATTTGTGTTCTGAAGATGAACGAAAGTCTTAAGGGTTTGGAATGACATGAGTGCGAGTAATTAATGACAGAATTTTCGTTTCTGTATGAACTATCCCTTTAAGAGCTAGTGACGGATCTACTTCAGAGCAGTCAGGTGGTTCAGTTTCTTATCATTCTCAGCAGCATCTAGTTTGTAGCTTACTGATATCACTTGAGTCCTAGTTATGGGTAGTTATAACGTGTCCACCTTCAAGATGTCAGGTGGAAATGTATATGACTCTATAAGGAAAAGTATTTAATGGCTTGTGACTGGTCACCATTTCTTTAACTTTTCCCCAAATTTTTAATCATCTTTTTGCATTTGTTTTAGATGGACATTGTGGCAGATAATTTTTTAAAAGGACAAATATTCCACGTAGTTCCCCTTATATTTTAAGAAGAGTGGTTGATCTGTGTATTAATTTCTCTTTTGCTTTATTGTTTGGCACTCAGAATCAACTGTCATTTGTTAAATTATTTCATTTGTTAATAAGGTTAATCAGGGTTTTCTGTCGCAATAAACTAATCTGAGTCTTTGTCTCTGTACGTAATGGTCTGCAAATAACTATTCCTTTAAAAAAAATTCTCCTCTCAAAAGAAAACGCACTTCCGCCCCTTTAATGTTGTCCAAAAGCCAGGCCACTCATCTGGACCCCATGAGAATAGGCGTGTCGAACTGAGAGAAAATTGCAGAGGATATTTTCTGGGTTTAATATGGGGCTCCTTAACAGTCGTAGTCTAACGTTATCTGTCCATTTTTTTCTCTTTAGAGTGAAACACACAGCTCAGCTATATCTTCGTGAGGTCCTTATAGATTTCTGTTCTACATTTTCTCTGAATATAATGTTTCTTTGTATGTTGTCATGTCTGTAGTTTAACACCCTTTTTCCTCCCTTTCTCAGTCGTGCTCGACACACTTCTTCTTCTCTCTTCCCACACATTGCAATACATTCAACCCATCCATGTATTAGGTTTTATTTTTGGAATAGCATTAGCATATATAATCAATAAACTTCTTTTGGGTCACTTCTTTGGAATACTTTAGCATCTTCTTTGGCTATGTTCAGGATATCAGTCAAAATCCATTTTTTGTCAATAATTGACAGTCAATAATTTTAGATCATATTCCAATCGGATACACAAATAATCGGATTAGGACTGACAGTGTGAACGTAGCCTTTGATCAGAGAAGAGCCCAGCTTATTAGGACACCGGGTAGGGATAGATGAGCTGCTGAGCTCATAACACTTATTCACACTGGCACTTCATCCATGCATTCATGACCCACACCAACAAATTGAAGTGCCTTTACGCAGAAGATCTACAAGAGAGGAATTTCATATACTGAACTGCTGGTCTGATAATGGCATATTCTTGAGCTCTGGCCTTCTTAATTTTGGGGAACTCTCATGTTTTTCTGCGTTTTCTCATTCGAGAGAGAGTTGGATCAGAATAGTTTATGAGAGAAGACAGACTGTCTCTATTTGACTGTCTAATTAGGAGTCTGGAGAAGAGGCTTCTGAAGAGAACTTCAGAACAGCATGCACAGTCACAGAAGTGAGGGTTATCAAACTGTTCTGATTATGCATCATCTTTGCACTCATTTATTAGCAGAAAGAAGATCACAACAGTTGTGTTCCTGTCTGGTGTTCGTAAAGGGGTCATGAATTGAGAAATCAATTTTTCCGTGATCTTTTGACATATAAGAGGTTTACTGTAAAAAATATCCTGTAAGTTTCAAAATTCAAAACTTCCTTGTTTTGTTTTCATTGAAACCAAGCTGTCCAAATGACTCGTTTTGGATTCTGTCACATTATGACATAATAGTGCGACGAAACACCTCCTCTGTAGAAGACAATTAACGCCTATTTCTACATCGTTGTCTCTTTAGCCCCGCCCACCGATTCACGCATGTCATGTAGTACACTACAATAAGTTGGCAAAACTCAAATAAATTAAGGCAATTGGTTACCTCAATTTTTAAGTTAAGAAAGTCAAAGTGTAACTAAGCAGAACTGGCAGATTTTTTTGTATTCATAAATTTTACTTGTTCTTATCTTGGAACATTTGAGTATACTATTCAGTACGTTCAACTTAAAATTTTCATGTAACCTTAAAGGGATACTCCACCGTCTTTTCATATTAAACTATGTTATTCCCTTAACTAAGACGAGTTGATACATACCTCTCTCGTCTCAGTGCGTGCACTCAATCGCTCTGTCTTGCGACGAAACTTTGTTAGCACTTAGCTTAGCCCAGTTCATTTAATATGGGCCAAGCAGAGAAGCTACCAAACACCTCCACGTTTTCCCTATTTAAATACAGTTACTCGCGTAGTGTAACTCGACCTAGGACGGTGACACAAAACAAAACGTTGCGTTTTTCTAAGCGTGTAAAATGGATAACTATATTGTATGGCGGAATACCATAGCAAGTGCTTACGAGCACTTCGACTTGGCGGAGTAATATCTTCACTCGTGAAAAATCCTCTCACCGGCCCCCGCTCCCTCTAGTGAAGATATTACTCCGCCAAGTCGAAGTGCTCATAAGCACTTGCTATGGTATTCCGCCATACAATATAGTTATCCATTTTACACGCTTAGAAAAGCGCAACGTTTTGTTTTGTGTCACCGTCGTAGGTCGAGTTACACTACGCGAGTAACTGTATTTAAATAGGGAAAACGTGGAGGTGTTTGGTAGCTTCTCTGCTTGGCCCATATTGAATGAACTGGGCTAAGCTAAGTGCTAACAAAGTTTCGCCGCAAGACAGAGCGATTGAGTGCACGCACTGAGACGAGAGAGGTATGTATCAACTCGTCTTAGTTAAGGGAATAACATAGTTTAATATGAAAGAACGGTGGAGTATCCCTTTAATGTGAACATTTTTATTTGTATATATGTAATTATCAAGTTAGTTCAACAAATGCTAACTTGATAACATGTTAACAATCACATGGTACAGCACTTGGTGTATGAGCGCCGTAGTTTAAAGCTTTTAACACACTTGTTCTCAGACCAAGCCGCATGCACCACTTGTCAACAGGATGGTAACTCCTAACAGAAATTTGTCTAAATTAGCATAACAAAACATTAATCACTACTAAATCTCCTACTTAACATTAATCTTGCACACAAAAAAAACACACCATTATATTACACTTATTTTTAGCATTTACACTCTCCCTTTCGAGTGCCATGGGCAAAGCATGCTGGGAAATAGAAATCCCAGCCCAGTTTCAGTTAAACTTAAGTTCGTCTAAATTAAAATAAATAATTTTATAAAACTCAAAACAATGAAACAGTTGTTTACTTAAAATAATATATCAGTTCTGTGAACTTGAAAGAAAAAGAAAGTGCTAAATGCTCATAAAAGTTAATTTGACAACAAATTAGTTTAAATTAAGTTTGTTCTACTCAGACCAATTAATTAATTTGAGCTTTAGGGTTTACAGTAAATACGAGACAGGCACAAACACAGGATTACTCCAGCAACAAAACGATAGAGATGCCTCTGAGGATTACAAGTTTTCCAGTGCCAAGTTGTGGGAAAACGCTGTCTTTGCATTGCCATCCTTGTGATCCTAACATTAAGAAAAAGTGTGGATGAACTTTATTTTAACAAAGTTCCAGATTGCATCAGTAAGACACTGTTCGTTTGTTCACTTAATTTTACTGTGGATTCATTTTTAAACAAGAATAAACAAGAAAAAAATTATGCGGTGATGACTACATTAGATCCGACAGCAATGTTGCAACACACAAGTGTGAGTAACAGTATTTTTACCATGTGTCACTATTGCTTTGTCCGATACAGATTATTTGATATGTACTGAGTATTTATACTGTAGCACTGCAGTCAAACTTTGAATAGTTCTGATGATGGTTGTGATTTGCTGTTCTTTCCTTTGCTTCTGCGTTTAATGGGTTAATACGGCGGATTCCCAGATATGGAAGAACACATGGAAAACGCTGATTTTGTTATTGTTTTGATCTCGCTGTAATCCTGAACAAAAGCTTCAGTGAGCGACATTTTCTGTTGTCGCTCAGACATTACAACACACTTCATTTTATTTAAAACATGACACTGTAAATGACAATGTACATCTTTTTCACTTTATGGAAAAGGATGAATGATGAATTGTCAAGTCACCTTCAGTGCGACAAACGATGGTACATATTCATTCATGATTCCGTTTACAAGAAACGTTGAAATTTATCTTGTCAACTATGATTGTGGATAAAGCATATGTAAACCACAAAAATGTTTCACATTGTTGGCAAATGTTTCAACTATGTAATGAGAGATTTTTCAACATCAGAAGTTTTCAAATCAATTCCACACGTGTAATGGTGGGGACATTGAAATAATTTTAATATACAAAACTATTACACAATCATAGCAGTGGGCATTTACTTCCAAGTCTTGAATGTCGCTCAATCAAAACTGAGTGTTTGAAAGAATAGCTTATTACTTCTAAGTTAGGATGTTTATTTTATGTCAAAATCTTGATAACATTATAAGGGGACCTCAGAGAACATCATAAATGCAGTTCATGACCCCTTTAAAGCAGTAGAATAAAATGTCATTTTATATCAATAGTTCACATAAAAATTATACCATTTCATCATCATCATTTACTCTCCCTATGTCATTCCAACCTTTTTATTATCTAAATTTTTCTTCTGTGAAACACAGACAAGATCTTAGGCAGAATGCTTGAACTTTTGTCAGTACAATGAAAGGAAATGGCAGTTTATATCTCCAATTTATTTTTATTTTTTTACTGAAACTGAAATATAATTGGTAATTGAACATGGTATGCTGTCCAGGGTGGTGTGTTCTCAGATGAAAAATTAAAACTCAGTAAAGTTCTTTGGCAACGAGCCGCCTCCTGAACAAATGTTACATATTGCTACTTTAGCTTTGGCATTAAGTGTGTCCACACTGCTGATATTTTTGTTTCATCTGGTTTAATCTGGTCTAACTTATTCATATTGTGTGCATGATATAGAAATTTGTCATTGAAAATGGCTCATTAAACATCAGTGTTTTGGTCAATGGTTTTGGCCCTCCAAGACTATTTTGGCTGAATTCCCTATACCCCCCTTTGCTGTCCTGGCCGCGTATCTTCGGTTGCTGAAATTTCTTTGCATAACTACAATTTATTTGCATTCACTTTCGTTGTATGGAAACCATAAGCTTTTGGACATTCTGACGTATATCACCTTTGTTTCATAGGAAAAAAAATGTATTATACAGAGTAGTCATAATGACATGAGGTTGGGTAAATTGCAAAATGTTTCTTTTTTCAAACTATCCCTCTTCAGGTTTTCAGGTAGTGTCTGTAAATAAAGACATGCTCAGAAATGTTCTTCAACCTTTTTTTCAGCCCTGGAACAATGTTTGGAGAGAATATCCTCTCTGTGCATTCGTTCTTGGAAGCCAGAGCTGTTTGTTTTTGTGAAAGTGATTTGCATAGTCAAGGAAAAAATTATGCCAACTCGCGTGGAAAAAGACAAAGCCGATGCGTCTGATATTGCAGTTCATTAGAGATGTACCTGGAGGCTGAAAGGGCAGAGTGTGTGAAATAAAAGAGCCCATGTCTCATCACATCGTATTTGGAGTGTTATGTGAACATTACTCTGCGGGTGCAATGTTATTTTTTGGCTAGCGATCAGGAACAGTAAATGTGAAATTGTTGATTTAATGTGTGTTTGCCAAAGATCAACTTCTCAGCACATGCACACTTAATAAAACGTTTATAATTGTTGCTGCAGTGAAGCTGGATAGTTGGAATTGCTTAGAACATTGATGTTTGTAGCGCTGGATCATTAGATGGTGTGTAAGTGTTTCTTCACTCTTATATAACTCTCTCCGCAACATCCTACTGCTCTTCACTGGCATATTTTTCATGTTTTACATAGGCTTAACATGTACCAAACAGTTTAGATACATTAGTAATTTGCCCATAACATGATTTAATTTTGAATGTTGACAGATAATGTAAGAGATTTGGTGTCTTTATTAAATTATTTTGTGAAGAATAAAATATGTTTGAAGATGATGCATTTGAAAAACTATTTTGTAGGCTGTGTGATTTGCATGTGCATTGGTCCTGGTAGTTTGGTCATTCTTAATTCTGGGTAGGGTGGTATTGTTTGAAGTTACGTCCTGTAGTAAAAGGAAGCAGCACCACCTCTTAAATATGAAAACAACACCTGGTGCCAAACTGGACTCTGGTAATGCCCTTTAAACTTAGCACTTTTGCAGTTGTATAGTGCACAGTGAGAGTGCTATTTGGACTTTCAGGATCTGCTTGGCAGGCGTTTTAAATAATGAAATCAATATATGGTTTATTTAACATAAAGCAATTCAGCTTATGCAATGCAGTTAAGTTAGTAAGTTGTAATGCATTAGTTAAGAATGCAATGTCATAAATACTGTACATAAAATAAATAACATGGATATTTTCGCATACTCCAACCAATTTAAGTTGTGTACTGCAAATGTGATTGAACAGAATGTTTACACCATGTTAAATACTGTTTGATACTTCTACTGACTTCTGTCCCAGAACCTAATAAGGAATATTAAGTTCAGCCAGTTAACTGACATGGGCCTTGTCCCAAATTTGAGATTTCTATTTGAGATCATTGTTGAGTGTTGTTTCTTGTAATACGGTACTCCAGTGGCTTTGTTTATGGGTTGTTCATTTTTTCTGTCTTCAGTGTTTTGGTGAATACTGAGTAAATATTGTCTTTTAATTTAATCAATTAAAATGTTTCTCTTATCGGAGCACCCTTCTGAATCAGTAGATGACAAACGGGACAACGTGCAGTCCCTTGGACTTCACGTGTGCATGAGAGAACGAAGGCCACGAGACTGCAAGTCCACATCAAGTGCGCCATTTAAGACGGCACTGTACTGTCATGACTCATGATGCTCTGAGAGCAAAATGATAGGAGTATATTTTCACTGCTCATCTTTGTGGTTTTATTTGTGTGCCCTAGTAAAGAAATGCACAGTATATACTAGTGGCCAATCAATATATCACCAAGGCCGATATTTGGCCGTTTTTAAATATCGGCATTAGCCAATATGTTTTTCCATTTGGCTGATTTGTTGAAGCAGGACTTTTATCTTGACAGCGCTAAGAACACCCTCATCTTCTATCTAACGTGTTATAGAACTGTAACACAAAGTAGGTGGTATACAAATTTATTTATAGCGTTTGTTTTTATATTATTAGTAATAGAAAGACAAACACTACAATACTTTCTCATTTATCATTGACATTTAGCAAATATATAATTTAAACAAATCTTTGAATGTAATAATAAACCTTTAATTTTACAAACCTTGCAGATTCCAGCCGTGAAATCTTCTGAACTGTGCATTTGTAGACTGCATAAAAACGTGTGTGCTGTGCGTAATGGTCTGTGCGATTTGAATGCGGACAGGAGAGCTCAGCTGTTACTGGACACGCACCATAGACAAACATTAAACCTTGATTTCAAACTATGCTGCACTATGTCCAGTTTCCTACCATGTCATATTCCTGTTGTTTTCACTGTGTGCTGTATGTAAAATTAGTGTCTTTATTTAAAGAAATATGATACCCAGTGCACACAAACCTGTTTACTTCCTTTTTATTCATATTTTTTGCAATGTCTTTGTCAAAAATACTGTACTATTACAAAATCAAGACGTTGACACCCGAAGAACAAGTCAGTTTTTTACAGATTTTAAAAATTATTTTTCAAATAATTTTATATATAAGTGAAATAAGTATAAATTATATATATATATTGGCCATTGGACACCCTACTCTCTTAAGATATCTGCATTGGCATTCAAAAAATCCAGTATCAGTTGACTACTAGTATATACACGGAGATAAATGTAGCTTCTAGTGTTGGTATGATTTGGATATGAGAATTACGAAATCCCATAGTATTCAGTCTTTTCAGATTATTTTGGAGTTTCTCTGAGGTTTATTGCAAGGTCTGTTCAAATATTAAGTTTTCATTTTAATTTCATATGTATTATCTTGGCATTAGACTAGTCAACCATATATTTTCCTCTGTGAAGATGATACGTTTGGTCTCCTCTTATAATGTGGAGATCTGAGCATGGTCTGCCGGTGGCCTCAATTTAGCATAATTTGTGCAGTACAACCACAGTGTTTTAAGCAAGATCAGCACTTTTTCTTTATGACAAAAAGGGAACAGTAACCGCCTCTCAGACAGGCCGTTTTTGTGTCTGCCTACATGTTCTCTGTCAGTGTTCCCCCTATCTATACTTCTGTCTTGTCTTTACCTCTCTCTAGTCTGCCTGTGTGTGTCTGTCTGTCTGTCTGTCTGCTACCATGACAGTGAAAGTTCTTGGTCAGGTCCAGACTGGCTCAGTAATACAGTACATACCAGCAGATCAGCTGTGAGCAGATCCCTCAGTTCATTTATAGCCATGGCCTTGTGTCAATGCATGTCTGCCTGGCAACTCTGTGCTAACTGTACCACTCCAGCACCCAGCCACTATACACATGCTCTTTGTGTATAACATTATGCACACATTATTTGTGCTCACACACTTAACATGTTTTAGTGCTGTTTTATCTATGTCTAAAAATGTATCTTACACCATTTTTTTTAAAACTACAATCTTATCAGATAACCTCAGCTTACAGTTTTAAATACTATTCTAACATATCATGCTTTCATTTCAGTGCCCTAGGAATGTACCTTTATAGACCATCTCCCATCCAGTGCGCACAAAAATGTCACATTTCTTTTGTCCAATATATATATATATATAATATATATATAAAAAAAATGTGTCTGTAGTTTACACACCGTCACTGCTTTTATGTATGAACAGCGAAAAGATTTTCATTGTTATTTTTTTGTTTCCTTGATAGGTTGTCTCCAGTCGATGGAGAAAGTGGGCAAGATGTGGGGTAACATCAGGAGTAGATGCCAAGCCCTCTTCCACAAGGATGGCACAGAGTCCAATCTGTGTAGCCAGGACTTAGATTGTGTTCACTGTGTGGTGGACTTGGGCAGGGGAGCACATGCAGAACCCTATGAAACTAGGTCTTCCACACCCTCACGGACTTTGTCACCACTCCCACTGGTTACTGGAAGACGCAGAGGCCATAACTGTGTGGCAGATATTCCCCAGATAGTAGAAATCTCCATTGACAAAGAGAGCGATGATGCAAGGAGGGGCCCCCTTGTGCGTAGGGACTCCTACTCACGTCATGCTCCCTGGGGAGGTAAAAAGAAACATTCTTGCTCAACTAAAACACAAAGTTCACTTGAGGCTGACAGGCGAATGGGACGCTCAAGAGGAAGTACAGCCAGGAGGGAGCGCCGTTATGGAGTTAGCTCCATCCAAGAGATTAATGATTCTGTAGGAGCTGGCAGCAGTGGGCGCAGCCTTAGCACCCGTTCTCTGCGGCAGCGACTTCGAGACACCGTAGGCTTGTGCCTTCCTCTCACCACGCACTGCCGCTCTCAGTCAGCCAAAGGTCAGGTGTCCTCCAAACGTAAGATCCACCTGACGGAACTGATGCTTGAAACATGCCCTTTCCCACCGGGTTCGGATCTGGCCAACAAGTGGCACTTAATTAAGCAACATACAGCACCAGTCAGCCCTCATTCCTCAACTGCTCTTTTGGATGCATTTGATTCAGCACATTCTTCCCCTGAGGACGAGGAGGAGAGACTGCGTGAACGACGTAGACTTAGCATAGAGGAAGGAGTGGATCCCCCTCCAAATGCACAGATCCATACACTGGAGGCCACTTCACAGACCTCTTCCCTCTATAAACTGGGACCAAAGATGGCTCCTGTTGTTGGGGAAGGACTTGTGGAGGGCAGGAGCCTGGGAACAGTCTCCTCCATTTCTGGGGGGTTATCGGGAATTGCAGCACAAGTTGCAGCGAGTTTGGCAGTGCCATCTCACACTGTTGACTGTGACTCTGAGGAGGACTCAACTACCCTTTGCTTACAGACACGAAGGCCCAAGCAGAGGCATGCCTCTGGAGACACTCACTGCTCCAGACAGCCAGGGCCTTGGAAGGTCCACACACAGATTGACTATATCCATTGTTTGGTTCCTGACCTACAGGCCATAACTGCACTTCCTTGCTATTGGGGGGTGATGGACCGGTACCAAGCAGAGGCACTGCTGGACGGACGACCAGAAGGAACCTTCCTGCTACGTGACTCTGCACAGGAGGACTACTTATTCTCCGTTAGTTTTCGACGCTACAATCGGTCGCTGCATGCACGCATTGAACAATGGAATCACAACTTTAGTTTTGATGCGCATGACCCCTGTGTCTTCCACTCCTCCACGGTAACAGGCCTGCTTGAGCACTATAAAGACCCCAGTGCCTGTATGTTCTTTGAGCCCCTGCTCACTGCTCCCTTACACCGGACTTTCCCTTTCAGCCTTCAGCACCTGGCGCGAGCCGCCATCTGCAGACGCACCACCTACGATGGCATTGGTGCCTTGCCACTGCCTCCAACCATGCAGGACTTCCTCAAGGAGTATCACTACAAACAGAAAGTCCGTGTGCGCTGGCTAGAGAGAGAGCCGCCATTCAAGGTCAAATGAGGTCTGGTTCCGTGCCGAGAGAGGCAGAAGTGTGGGCAAGAGCTTTACCGCCAGAGGAGTCTGTGTCTTATATTATCAATCATACTGCTGGCTTTAGACACAAGGCAAAAGGGGATGTTATGAACTTCCGGCAGTTTTTTCCTGCTAATACTACACGTGGAATCCATACATATGTTTCAATGCAGTACATTCTGTCAAGCTAGCTTATGTGCTGAAGTGTTGAGCATGCTGGGAATGAGATGGTCTTATTCTCTCTGCTCTTTTTCAAATGACCTTATATCCAGTAGATCTTCACTAGCATGCCTCCTGCATTCTATCTTCTAGTGTTTTACACTATTTTGAGCAGTAAAACTGAGTGTTGTTACATTAATTAGCCTCATTTGTGAGGCAAATGGATAATCTATATTAGCTTAGTCCGGTGATTAAAATATATTCATCAAATAATCTTGGAACTCTTGATACCTGAATATCTGCTACTCTCTAAAACTTAATGTTAAACATCTAGACACGTTAACCATATGACTATTTACTAAATAATGGCTAATTTATCAGCAATACCTTCAAGATACTTTACAGCACCCTCCAACAAGTGTCAAGTTCCCTGAGACAGCACTTGTTAAGCCTTGTGTACATGGACTGAATCACAGTTATACATGCACTTCTCAGAACTAAGCATGTTTTATTTTTAAAATCAAGGCAGACAGAAGTGAAAGGCATGAATTAATTGCGTGAGGAGGAAGGAGCTACTATATGCAAAAAGCTACTTTTTCCTTTTACCCAGTGGCCCTAGAGTGGGAACACAGGCACAGTGCACCATGTGCCATATGATAGAAAGAACAGATTATTTAAAACTGGGCCCTCCTGTAGTGTCATATCCCAACATAATTCTTGTTTTAAACAATCTATTTGACTATTTTCCATTTTTATCATTGACAGTCTAAAATCACATAGGGCACTTTAATTGTTGTTTGCGTACCACACAATGACTTAAAGAATCAAGTACATGCATATAAACAGATTGGTTGTCTGTATGTTTTTTATTTTTTTTTATTTTTTAACCTTATTTATAGGATGTCAGTTTATCCCCCATTTTCCCAGCATGAGTCACCTGAAGTTTATGTTAGTGTCAAGTATCTCTTACTTTGCCTGTGCATATGGTATTTGGTATATATGGTATTTTTAACTAACATGGTTCTATATGCAACAACCGGAAATGGACCAAGAAAGTCCTCTGTAAAACTTGTATAGATACCTCTAAGATTATTTTCCCTTTAGATATTGTTGGAACACAAATGCCATCACTGCGTATATATATTTTGTTTGTAGGATTGATGTCCAGTTCTGTTATAAAGTGTGGTTGGTTTCACTTGATAATGTTGTACTTTTATTCATTATGAAGCATGCAGCTATGCTTCCCTTGTCATAATTGTGTGCACTAGTGATTGAGATTCCCTGAACACTGTAAACAACATAGTTATAAAACTCTATACTTTTGATGTTCTTGGCTTTACACAAAAAATAATTAAGGCCAACAAAATCATGCTCATGTTTAATATCAGATGTTCAGCATTGCAATGGTAGACTTTTAAGTTCCAGGCAGACGTCAGGCCATGCATAATTATGTAAAACTGATACATTTTGCAGAATTTTGGTGTTTGATGATCAGTGACCAAAGGTGTGTATCTCTAGGTTGTTATTGTGAATGAGAAATCTTCCACCATGCCTCTTGATTATTTATATTGAGCTCAATAGCTTAATTATAGTGTCCAGTTTTCTGGCAGAATAGCACCCATTTTGAAGCCATTTATTTGAACTGCAATTAAATTCTTTCAGAACACGCCTCGGTTGTCGCTGAAAGGAAGTCATTTTGTTAATTTTAACATTTCTTTCACTCTATTTTTCCACTTGAATGACCTGAATGAATACTCAAAACAACCATCTTAAAATTTCTTCCACCCTGCACACTGTATGCTCTGTATACAGGCTCATATTATGTCAACTGTGTAGCGGTACATGTCAGATGATGTCATCTGCTTTTAAGACTTTAGCTTTGAGAATAATATACCTTTCATTGAATCTACAGACAGAATATGAGCACTTAGCCACAGCTAGCAGTTTCACAGCTGCTCCCGAGCCTGCCCTACTGAAGGAAAGCCATCTGAAACCAGCCTAAGGCGGTTTGCTGTTTTTAGTTGGTCTCCCAGGTTTTAGGCACTTTTCTGCTGGTCAGACTGGGAGACCAGATTGACCAATTCAAGACCAGCTTTGCCAGGCTGACACACCAGCCTAAACCAGCTAAAACCAGCTTAGGCTGGTTAAAGCAGGTTTTTATTTAAAAAAAGAAGAAAAAAAAGAAAATAAAACATTTATAATTATATTTGACAACTATTATGTGTAATCCAGTTTTTCATGTTTGTTAGGATATGGTAACATGGTAATGCCATGGCATTTGGACATGTACCATCGTAGTGCTATGTTTTTTTTAGGACATGTACCATGGTAATTCTGTGGTATTTTTTTAAGTACTGTGGAGTAATTTGGTATATGAAAAAGTACCATGGTGTTATCTTCTGATGACAACACTGTAACCTACGACGAAAACAAACAAACGAAAATTTTCAAACATGAAGGTTCAACGATGCTGAAGGTGTTCAGCAGACATTCATGATGCTCTTTTCCCATTTCAGGAATGAGCTCAGATTATGTAAACAGCTGCATTTATGGCAGAAAGCATAATTTTCAAGGGTGTTGGTTTGAGGGCTGTTAAATGCTTAGTGACAGCCTGTTCCTCACCAAATCCTTTGGGTTTTTTTAAAACTATGGCAAACTCATGTAGTCATTTGGGACTTTCTATGCCACTGCAAAGTGAGCGAGTCTCTCCTGGCAGAGTTACACCCTGCCCTGCCTTACAGGCACTAATCACAGGCTAAATTTAATATGCTAGCCTCTAAATTTACCACCTGCAAAAAGGACCACTCTGTGTTTCTTGATGGGTGCTGTGAAAATAGAGAAGAGAGGGACTTTTTGCTCTAATTTTTCCTCTTCCTTCCCAGTCTGACCACATCCTCAGCATCACCCTCTTTCTTGGATATGTAGCGCTGAAAGCAGAGAGCACATTGTTTGTCTAGTCTGGATGCTATGCTAAAGTTAGCATTAGCAAGCGGCTAACACACACAGTGCTCCATTGAGGAACATTGAGTGCTGCGAGGAATGGGGCTGTGTTTGAAACCGCAGTCGTTATTTAGTTAATAGTTTAGAGAAAGTATTATGAGGGAAGTATAACACACCAAACTAATCCAACACAGTGTTCTCAGCAACTCAGGCCTGGTTTATTGCCTTTAAAATAGGGACTGCAGAAGTCAACAAAGATTACAGTGAGGGGTCTTGTTTTGAGACTTCTATGAGCTGTGTCTTGTGCTTATGGCCTGGGGATGCTTTGTCTTTGTTTTCATGGTTAACAACTAGATAATTCTGAAACCGCTTCTCTATACTGAGGAGTCTGATGTTCTTTCTGCCCTTTTTCCCCATGGGAATTTGTCAGCCACTGTAGCAAATACTGACCATATGACCATGTCAAGTATAGAACCTGCTTGCAAACTAAAAAAGAAATTCACACATACTCAAATGTGTACCCATAATTGTTTGATGTTGAGGTGTACAAATAAATTATAGAGTAAACTTTATTCTACAGAGTGTGGCAGGGCAGCCATTGATCTTGAACTTACTAATCCTTTTGTTTAGATCATAATTCTTTCAGCTCTCCTTTAGTGCCAACGTGTAAAGCTCTGGGGCCTCATTTATGAAACATACGTATGGTCATCCTAAATGTGAAAGCATGATCATTACCGATGATTAAAAAACTGAAAATGAGATGATAAAGTGATAAACTGGTATCTGCCGTCATTCAATGCAACAAAATTTGGACAGTGCTATTTTGTGTGTGTGTAAACATGACAATGTATTTATTCATTTAGTCTATTGTTCACTTTGCAATTGTATCATTAAAAGTCTTCAGAAAATTAAGTCAGCAAAAAGGTCATTATGCATGCTTTTCACTTGTACATACAAGAATATTGCCATGACAGTTTCAGCCTTCCTTGATCCCAATTTGTTCCTACGCAGGATCAAATCCATGGACTTTTGGATTAAATCTGAATTTAGGATTAAATCTGGTTTTATAAATGAGCCCTCTGATCTTTGCAACTTTGGTGCCAAAATTTGTTGCAAAAGGAGTTAGTTTTATGCAAGCAGAGTAGCACTTAATGAATTGTTATTTTTACATAAATTGTATCTCTAATACACAATGAGTGTGATGTAACCATGGTTGCAATCTAATGTCACTTTAATGCTATACGTGCACGCTTGTAGCAGTATATGTGTGGGTGCTGTGGTGACAGGGCTTGATGATGATGGGGGTTAATGGTTGTCATTCTGCCTCCTCCACCGCCTTATACATTCTGACCAATCACAACAGCCTTCTCAGCTGCCACAGATTAACCAATCTCTAATCATACAGTATCACCAAATATTGTTCTCTGTTCCCTTCAATCTTCTTTTCTCATTTTGGTACCTAATATCTCGATGGAAGTTCACATTATAGTTTTTTTTTTTTTTGTCCTCTCCACCTCTGAATATTTTCTTGAACTCTGTTTTATTCTTTGCATAACCTGTTCATTGTTACAGCCAATGCCCTTGTAGATGTCACACTTGGTGCTTTGTGAATGCTTCATTGTCTTAATAATATTAATAAAATATTGAGTGTATTCCATGCAGTAAATGGATATGATCACAAATTGGTTTCTTTCATTTGGTCATTATTTTTATTATAAGTATGGACTTAATATGCACGCATCTTTTTAAGCTGTATTTGTGACGATATGTCCCAGGTATACTTTAAAGTCAACGTGAAATCAAAACAGTTGTGGGGCACCACTGAAAAAACATACTATGGAAGTCAGTGCTGCCCCACAACTGTTTAGTATGGGAGCTTGTTTCTGCCACAGAACAAAAAATAAAAAAGGTAATTGTGACTTTTTATCTCACAATTGTGAGTTTACATTCAGAATTGCGTGATATAAAGTTGCATTTGCGAGATATAAAGTCAGAATTATGTGATATAAAATCGCAATTGCGTGTTTTAAGTCAAAATTATGAGACAAACTCGCAATTCTGAGGAAAAAAGTATTTTTATATCTTTATATCTCGCAATTGCGAGTTTATACAGTATCTCTCAATTCTGACTTTTTATCTCAGAATTATGAGAAAAAAGTCAGAATTTTACATCACGCAATTCTGACTTTAATACACAATTGCGAGTTTTTATCTCATAATTCTGAGATAAAAAAGTAAGAATTTACATGGAAACAAGCTTCCATGTGTGAGTAAATGACAGAAATTTCAAAAACTATTCCTTCAACTTAATGTACATTACTGACCCTTTTGCGCACAGTTCATCAGTGCATGTCATTGCAATGAAAAAAATATTTTTATGTAATATATTTTATATCTTTGAAATACTTTTTTTTTTTATCAGCCTCCACCTCTAAAACGACACTCAAAGTTGGTTGACCTCCAACCAACATTTTACTATCCAATTCCATTGGATAAAATCCCACCTGACTTTTTAAAAAAGATTGTTGGAAGTAAAACATTACGCAATTGCATATTCATGTTGACTTCAATAACAAAAAGCATCTAATCTTGTTCCATAATATTCCATCATAGAAATTCACATGAGCTGGAGGCCTGGAGGTCAGCGGTATTATTTGTCCTTTTGAAATGAAATATAAATAGCATGCAGGTTATCAATTACACATTACCCACCCAAAGCTTGTGAATAATTGAACGTATCCTTTGGACAAGAGGGCTGAGCAGAAGAAAAGAGGCCATTTATGTTTACTTTATTGAAAATTGCATTATTCAAATCGCAAACACGGCTGGACCATCAATGAAAGCTGATCTCTGAAAACAACACTCTCATTTCTGCTCTTTATAGCATGCTGCGCGTACAGTTCGAGTTCTGTCCGGTGGATTCGGTTTATTCATATTTGTTTTCCTCTTTGATGACCATGATCTGGTCAATGGTGTGAATAAAAAACTGTCCTAGTTACGAGTCTCTCATTTAGATCACAGAGACATTCCCATCTCTGCTCATGCTTTCCATAGCCAGCATACCTCCTGAGCTCTCGCTCAAAACACGTGTGTGTGCTTTTCTCATGCCTCTTATCTCCACACATCATCCCTAAGCAGAGCAGAATGAGAGGGGGAGAAAAAGCCGCTGTCTCTTTTGCGCTGGATGGCCTCCAAGTCTGTGGCGGCAAAGTGAACAGTGACCTCTCTCTCACCTCTCCCTGCCTAAATGCACATGCACAGGCTCCCATCCATCTTTCATACCAGAAATACATCCCCAGACAGTATTTTACACCCAGTGTTAAAGGCAGCCGTCAAGTCCGGGAGGAGAGGGCAGGGCCTAAATCAGCTTCGTGCACGCCAGCCTGGCCACCAGAGCCAAGAAAAACAGCCATCACTATCATCCTGTCATCTGGAGGAGCAAGCCTCACTGTTCTGTTCGCCTACAGCGGATTAACCACAAGCTTGTGAAAATATGACGACCCTGCCATGTACCAGTGAGATTAAACTGCTTGAAATGGGAGGTGTTCTTAAGTCCTTTTGGCACGGTTTTAGTCCTCACTAAACATGTCATATGCACGACTGGAGCAGTGCCTGTGTCAACTCAATGTGGAAAAACATGACAGAGAACCACATATATGGAGTATACAGGGTACAATTATTCATTAACATGCTCTCGTCATACATAGTAGGAAAAGCGGTCACACCAGCTGCAGCATTTCTCAACAGCATAGCCAGGGTATGAATAATATGGTTCCGTCCAACCTAATTACGGAACCTCTCCACAAAGGAAGTGAAAACAAAAGTTGGGGGGTCTTAAGTAAGGGATAATGTACATTCAGCCGGTTGTTATCTCAGAATAAACCCCAGACAGGGTGATCAGGTCTTGCATCAGCCTGGAGGGGTTTATTCTGAGATAACAACTGGCTGGATGTACATTATCCCGCTTATTACACGGCTACTTGCCACATAAGTAAATAATTAGACACAAAATATTGATCTGAGTCGAAATATTTTATTAGCTCTTTAAATGCAAAGTTTCCGCGAGAGAGCAGTTGCTAGCGCGGCAAGTACTAGACGGACATTTAAGGGATACGGTACAGTCTTGCCACTTATTACACAGCATTTCGCCACATAAATAAAGATATTGATTTGAGATTAAACTGTTTTAAAATCATAACTTTTTGTTATCTTATAGTCCAAAAGTGTACAAAACATTCACAAAATGGTAGCAGTTTGTATGAAACGAGAGAGCAAGTCCATGATACTGGATGACTCACCAAACACAAAACTTCCACGAGGAAAAAAACTTTCCTAGCAAGCGTATAGCACTGCTGACTTCAGTAACCCGGATGAGTCTGTGTTATCTGTTTTCAGCAGCTGTTATCTGGGAATAACATACCACTAGATTGTGCGATTGACCAATCAGATTCAAGTATTCCACAGAGCCGTGTAATAAATGTGTGTATTCTTTTTACATGTAAGAATACGTTCAGTAACCCCAAAACGTTAATGCGCTAAACGGACAATCGCGAACAGAAGTGTCACGGTTCATGAATCGGCTGTCTCATTTATGATGTGTGTGTGTGTGTCTGTGTGTGGTTACTCATTGTGTTGATTAGTGTCGCCAGCTGTGATCAATCCCCGTTCCCTTTATATGTGCAGTAATTCCCATCTCTTGTTGTCAGATCGTTGTGGTTTCCCCGGTGTCGTGTCCTGTTCCCGTGTGGCTCTCTGTTTCCCTGCTGTGGATTATCGTCGTGTGGATTCATTGTTGTTCGTTACCTCGTCTGGATGTTCCACTGGTTCCTGGTTTCCCGAGTACGCCGATCACTTTACCACCACCGGATGCCATCAAAGTCCCTGCGCCACAACCGTGGATGGATCAACAATGGATCAACAAGAAGAGAGTATTTCTAGCACAGGTCGCGTGGTTCAAGCACTCGTGGAGCAGGTGTCCGAGCTCACCCAACAGTTACAACTTTTACGAGCTCCCACTGTGCCGCCCACACCGCCCGTTCCCCCCCCCCCACCAGCGCCAGTACCAGAGAATCAACCTGAGCCTCGTCTACCCACACCGGAGGGATATTCTGGTGAGCCTGATTTCTGCAGAGCTTTTCTCACGAGATGTTCCATGCACTTTGCATTGCAGCCACGTACCTTTCATAACGAACACTCCAAGTGGCGTTCATACTGACACTGCTGTCAGGAAAGGCGGCTCTCTGGGGAACGGCGGTGTGGGAGTATAAGGCCGACTGCTGCACCTCGTTCCAGGCACTCTCCGAGGAGATGAGGAGAGTTTTCGATCGTGCAGTGGCGGGTAAGGAGGCGGCCAGATTACTCGCCGATCTGCGTCAAGGTGAAGGCTCGGTGTCGGATTATTCCATCCAGTTCCGCACCCTGGCCGCAGAGTGCCATTGGAACGAGGAGGCGCAGTGGGACATGTTCCTGCATGGGCTGGCTGACCGCGTTCAAAACACTTAATGGACTGGTGGAACTGGCGTTGAGAGTGGATTCCCGCCTGAATCGTGTGACAAGACTGGCACGTCCGAATCGTCCCCAGCACGATCGTCCTCAGCACGGCGCGGAGGACCACCAGCCCAGTGGAGTGAGCGCGGTCAGCCCTGTTTTCGACCACGAGCCCATGCAGGTAGGGAGAGCTCGGCTTTCCCGGGAGGAGAGGGAAAGGCGGAGATCCCAAGGACTCTGCCTGTACTGTGGCCGGGCTGGTCACTTTATCCACTCTTTTCCGGTAAAAGAGCAAGCCCGATAGTAAGTATGAGGCTACTATCGGGTGGGATCTCCGCCGAGAAGACCTCATCACCATCATCGACCCTCCTCCCGGTAAGACTGAGATGGCCAACGTCCACACACAGCACTCAAGCACTACTGGATTCGGGAGCGGAGGGTAATTTCATGGACTTCAAACTTGCACTCAAGCTTCAGATTCCCATCACTCCCCTTCCGCACAAGATAACCGTCAACGCACTCAATGGACAGGAACTTCCCCGGATTACTCATTCTACTGAAACCATCACACTCATCCCTTCTGGCAATCACACTGAACTCATATCATTTCTCCTCATGGACTCACCACTTGCCCCAGTGGTTCTGGGACACCCATGGCTCACTCAGCACAATCCTCGTGTCGACTGGTGCACTAACACTATTTCCACATGGAGTAACCACTGTCATGAGTCCTGTTTGGTGTCTGCTTGTTCTTCTGTGTCTGGTTCTGTGTTTCAGAGTGAGGCAGCGGATTTGTCTAACATGCCCGCGGGGTACCTCGACCTGAAGGAGGTGTTCAGTAAGTCTCGTGCTGCTTCTCTTCCTCTGCATCGTCCCTATGACTGTGCTATAGATTTACTGCCAGGTAAGTCTCCGCCTAAAGGCAAACTTTACTCTCTTTCTGTCCCCGAGAGGGAGGCCATGGAGAAATATATTTCTGATTCTCTAGCCTCTGGGTTCATTCAGCCTTCCTCTTCTCCTGCGGGGGCGGGGTTCTTTTTTGTTGGGAAGAAGGATGGTTCTCTGCGACCTTGTATTGATTACCGAGAGCTGAACAACATCACGGTAAAGAATACTTATCCTTTGCCGTTGATGTCTTCAGCTTTTGAGAGGTTACAGGGAGCATCCATTTTCACAAAATTGGACTTGCGTAACGCCTATCATTTGGTTCGCATCAGGAAGGGGGATGAATGGAAAACCGCTTTTAATACCCCTAGGGGGCACTTTGAATATTTGGTTATGCCTTTCGGGCTTTCCAACTCCCCAGCGGTTTTCCAAGCACTCGTTAATGACGTGTTGAGAGACATGGTAGATCAGTTCATATATGTTTACCTGGATGACATATTGATTTTTTCTTCGTCTCTCCAGGAACACATTCAACACGTCAGACGAGTGCTCCAGAGATTGTTAGAGAATGGGCTTTTTGTCAAGGCGGAGAAATGCGCTTTTCACGCACAGTCTGTTCCCTTCCTAGGGTACATCATCTCTTCTGAGGGAGTGCGCATGGATCCTGACAAGGTTAAGGCTGTGGTAGATTGGCCAAGCCCAGATTCCCGTAAGGCCCTACAGCGGTTTCTGGGGTTCGCCAACTTCTATCGGCGGTTTATCCGCAACTTCAGCCAACTAGCCGCACCTCTGACTGCCTTGACCTCCCCCCGAACGACGTTCAGGTGGTCGAACACTGCTGAGGCAGTGTTCGTCAACCTCAAGAGCCGCTTTGTTTCGGCCCCCATTCTTGTCACCCCTGATCCCACACGTCAGTTCGTGGTGGAGGCCGACGCGTCAGAGGTGGGGGTAGGAGCAGTTCTTTCACAACGTGCTTCCTCAGACGACAAGATGCATCCCTGCGCGTTTTTTTCTCATTGATTATCGCCTGCCGAACGTAACTATGACATTGGTAACAGAGAGTTGTTGGCGGTCAAGTTAGCGTTGGAGGAGTGGCGTCATTGGTTAGAGGGTTCAGGGGTACCCTTTATTGTTTGGACCGATCACAAGAACCTTGAATATATTAGATCTGCTAAAAGACTCAACTCCAGGCGGGCTCGTGGGCACTTTTTTTCGGACATTTGACTTTGTTCTCTCGTACCGCCCGGGTTCCAAGAACATCAAACCCGACTCTTTATCTCGTATTTTTGATCCATCCGAACGCCCGGTGACTCCCGAGTGCATTTTACCTGAGAAAGTAGTTATCTCCACACTCGTATGGGAGGTCGAGTCGAAGGTCAAGACGGCCTTAGAAGGGGTAACGCCTCCGCCCGGTTGCCCACTGAATCGTTTGTTTGTTCCGGAGGGGTTACGGTCCGACGTTATTCGATGGGGTCATTGCTCCAACGTGGCTTGTCATCCAGGAGTGACTCGCACCAGTTATTTAGTTAAGCAACGATTCTGGTGGCCGTTAATGGCTCGCGATATTCACGATTTTGTTTTGGCTTGCTCAGTCTGTGCCACTGGTAAGACGTCTAACCGACCTCCGGATGGGTTACTTCGACCGCTGTCTGTCCCTTCGAGACCCTGGTCCCACATCGCGCTAGATTTTGTCACCGCCCTCCCGCCCTCCAATGGCATGACGGTTGTTTTAACCGTAGTGGACCGGTTCTCGAAGGCGGCACATTTCATTCCCTTGCCCAAATTACCTTCAGCCAAGGTGACAGCGGTCACGGTCATTGATCACGTCTTTCGGTTACATGGCCTCCCGACGGACGTGGTCTCTGACAGGGGTTCCCAATTTGTGTCCAAATTTTGGCAGGAGTTCTGTAAATTATTGGGGGCTACGGTCAGTCTGTCTTCGGGTTATCATCCCCAGAGCAATGGTCAGTCTGAGCGGGCCAACCAAGATCTTGAGAGAATGTTGCGATGTTTGGTAGCCAAGAATCCTTCGTCCTGGAGCCAATAACTTTCTATGGTGGAGTACGCCCATAACTCGTTACCAGTGTCATCCACGGGCCTCTCTCCGTTTAAGTGTAGTTTAGGTTACCAGCCACCAATTTTTCCGAGTCTGGAATCCGAAGTCGCGGTCCCCTCCGCTCACGCTTTCGTCCAGAGGTGCCGCCGCACTTGGACTAGAGCCCGTGAGACTCTACTCCAAGCGGGGGGGTGCATGAAGGCCAAGGCCGATCGCCACCGGTCAAGGCCTCCCGTATACGTCGTGGGTCAAAAGGTGTGGCTTTCTACCAGAAATATTCCGCTCCGTTCCGTTTCTAACAAGTTAGCTCCCAAATTTATCGGCCCGTTCCCTGTCACCAAGATTATTAGTCCGGTGTCAGTCCGACTCAAACTTCCTCCAGCGTACAGGAGAATTCACCCCGCCTTTCACGTATCTAAGATCAAGCCCGTGTTTTATTCTCGCATTAATCCGCCCGCCCCGGTTCCCCCCTCGCCGCGACTCGTAGATGGGGAACTTACTTATTCGGTACGTCGTATTCTGGACTCGAGACGGAGGGGACGCGGATTTCAGTACTTGGTGGACTGGGAAGGTTACGGTCCGGAGGAGAGAAGTTGGGTACCTGCTAGAGACATCCTGGATCACTCCCTTATCGATGATTACAATCGACAGGTAAGGTTGTCTGGGAACACCAGGAGGCGTTCCTAGGGGAGGGGGTACTGTCACGGTTCATGAATCGGCTGTCTCATTTCTGATGTGTGTCTGTGTGTGGGTGTGGTTACTCATTGTGTTGATTAGTGTTGCCAGCTGTGATCCCTGTTCCCTTTATATGTGCAGTAATTCCCATCTCATGTTGTCAGATCGTTGTGGTTTCCCCGGTGTCGTGTCCTGTTCCCGTGTGGCTCTCTGTTTCCCTGCTGTGGATTATCGTCATGTGGATTCATTGTTGTTCGTCACCTCGTCTGGATGTTCCACTGGTTCCTGGTTTCCCGAGCACGCTGATCACTTCACCACCACCGGATGCCATCAAAGTCCCTGCGCCACAACCGTCATCTAAGTGTTTGTTTTCCCCGACCTGTGTTGTGCGTTTCTGACCAATATCAATAAACGCCTTTTTACTTGCAATTGTATCCGTTCTGATTTCCTCACAAGAAGTTGCATTTGCCTGCTCAATCGCTGTCTGTTAACGTTGGCGTGAAATGGAAATTCTCCCTATTTTCTTAATGCATCTAATTTATCTTTTTAACGTTATTAATGATTTACCCATGCATGTTTCATTTTTAAAAAATTACTTTGCAACTGTTTTCAAAATGTTGTAACTTGTCCTTATGAAAACACCAACTTCTCTTACATGCAGGAATTTTTCAATTATTTAGTCTGCTTAAACACCACCCCTTTCTTACAATTGCCTGCAAGCTTGCATTCAGATCTCCCTTTATCCAATCAACAAACGCTGATTTACATTTTTTCTACATTTTCTTTTTCGATAATCTGTTTCACTCGGATATGTCACAGTATGAAAAAAATTATCAGTCACTATTTCATTGCATTGATTTCGTCCCACCACATTTTTATCAGTGACCACGTTAGCATGCACACTTATAATGCAATTATAATGAGATTTAGGCGAATCTTTACCTCATGTTAACACAATACTTCGATCAAATTGATGCGATTAAGCTTATAATCGTAGCAACCATAATCGCAGTAAAATATGAGGCATATACCAATTTTAATCGTAATAAACAGGCATGTAAACAGTTTATTTGCATCTATTCCACTCTGACCAAAGTGTGAATGTGCTTGTGACGTACACGGATGCATTTCATGCTCCTGCAGTCATGTGCAAATGTGTAAACATGGCGGGAAAGAAGGCATCGCATTTTTGTGGTGCTGCAGAAAATGAGTTCAGTGTTAACAGCATGGCGCGAATGAATATGAATATAATGCAGTGCATTGATGGTCGAAAACATTGAAATTGAGACATTAGAGACACACTTCCACATTTTAATGTTCTTAGCAATAATCAGAATAATGGAAATTGCATGTAAACATGACTGAAGAGGTTTGCTTTTGTCATGTAAGCATCTTACTGCGATTTAGCCCTTACTCTGATTATTGGAAATAATCTCATTATTGGTACACATGTAAATGTAGTCACTGAACGTCTTGCATCAGATAAGATTTTGGGATTTGGGAGCAGCATTTAACGTTGACTTTAACCTTTAGTTGAATTTATTTGCCTTGACAGAGACTTCTGCATCTGTTGCTTTTCAGTACTATTCAATACCTGCTTTTTTTCCAATCCAGCATTTCATCTTTTTCCAATTGTTCAACCTTTTGTCATTTTACACTAAACACTCAAGTGAATGATATAATCTGCCATTTTTGTGTTTTTTCCATTATCTCATTCTGTCATAATTCATACTGGATACGTCCTATCAAGGGTCTGTGTTTAATTTAGCTGAAGTCATGCTAAAGTATCCTCAAGCTGAATGTAATGTATAAAAAACTGATTTCAGTTTCATTTTATCATCAAGATCAGCATCTGCTTTGGATCATCAAAATGCATTTCCTAAGTATTATTTATTGATATTTGTCTCTCTCTATTATTTTTCATCCCTATAGTTGAATCCACCTTCTCACTATAGTGTGTCATTGTTGTTTGGCTGGCCTTACTGTAAACCTAAGGACTGGGGGCTCTGGTCTCTCTCTCCCTCTCTTGCTTGCCTGTAAGACTCAAACCAGCTCTGGAAATTTTTCCTCAGTCTTAATCCTGGCATAGTTATTCCACTCTATGTACGTGTTTATGAAGTCCTGACAAAATCCTTCCTCTTCAGCCTCTCCCTCTCTCCTTCACTTCCCCTCTTTCTCCCTCTGGGGCTCCACTCTCATAGATTTAATTTCAGCTCTCCTGTCTAAAGGAGAAAAATTCTACTTTGTAAGGATAGAAATGAAGCTGTTTTTAAACTTTTTTTTATTTTTTTTATGTGTGTTTTGAAGTTATAGACACCATGCACCAATGCAATCAAAATGTTTTTCCCCTCCATATATGTGTGTTAGCTGTGTGGTCAAAAAGTTGAACAAACTTTGACAAAATAATCTTTTAGAAGATTTTGTATACATTCAAAATGCACAGTCTCTACTGGGAAAGTGGTCCAAAAATATTAATGACTCAGCTTGCACTCGTGGGGGTGTCCAGACTATTTACCAATCAGATGCTTTCTAGAATAAGAATGTCCCTCCCCCTAATACCATTTGCCTATCAATTACAAGAATCAAATATTTGTTAATGACTGTGATAAACTCAAACCTATTGGCTATCTAAACAGGCATATGTCCTTCGATGTTCTGCCCCAAATTCTCTTTTCAATATGAAATACAGGACAGAAAACTGTCCAATCAAACACAGTTGATGGTGCAAAATAATTCGGCTACTTAGATGATTGAAGGTATTTTATTTTACATAAATGAGTCAGCATAGTAATTAGGCTTAAGCTGCATGTGACAGAATTTTATTTATTTATTTGATAAATAGACTTCATGAGAAGCTTTGGTATGAATTTCTAATTGCCACACAGCAGAGCTGTGAAATATATTTTGAGGAAAGTTTTGAGAAGATTAGTAGGCTCTCAACCAAATGTGTTCATGCAATACAGTTTAGCTCTTGTGGTAAAAAAATATGTATGGAGATGGATTATTGTAAACCTTAAAATGGAAACCCGTGGTTTCTGAGATGAAGCTCTCATGGCCACAGTTTAGACCACTGTTAACCATGTTTTGGAGATGACTTGGCCTTGACTTGGCAGGAGATGTTTTCACCCTCATTAGATTTCAGACCAAGATACTGAGAATCCACTGCGCCAAGTAATAGTGTTTAGAAAGCGAATTTTGATCAAATGTTACAGCTCTGGCCACAGCTGAAATGATGTGATTCATAAAACCCCTGGTAGGTTATTTTACTGCTTTCATTAACATGTGAAATCACACTGTAAATCACGAGGTTTTTTGAAAACTTTATATTTGTTTAGCATTTCATTCACCATTGGCTGCATGTCCTAAGATCTGAAATCATGTGGAACAGCTCCAAGAGCCGCAGTGGATTGGATGCAAGAATAAACCTCAAGGACTTCTGGACTATCTCATTTTTTAAAAGGCACACTTGAGCAATGACAGTTAAAGCACTTTCACACTACAGCCTTTTGTAAGTCTGTTTGATGCCAGAGCTTGGCTCGTTTGATAGGTGTCAAAGCATTTTTTCAGAACTTGGGTGTGCACCAACGAAACACACCAGTTTAGGGTTTGATTCATGTAAATTCTGGTACAATTTGCTATTGCAATTGTCCTAAATTGCAGAAGTAAACCCCTATTGATAACATATAATTTGCATCATTGCATGATTCCATTTTCTCTATGCTAGGGTCAAAAATTACCTTTCCATCCACACATTTTTATGCAGATTTTGAGGTATCGCATAAAGAAATGCTGGATGGAAATGCTTTGCCTCAACATATAACTGGACTAAACAGTGGACTAATCTCATTGCACACCATCTAAAATATTGTTTTAGTCATTCTGAAATGCCTAAGCCAAAGTCTGTCATCAAATGATTTAAGAGTAGGCCTTTTAGAGTTTATTTTTTGTTACTACACCACTTACACCACCACACACACGTATCCACTAACAAATATACATACTTGCCATTTGTAACTCTTGGTCACTCTGTGTTAAAATGTGACAATGAATCATATGTAGAAGTGTATATCAGCTCAAGTTGCACTGTGTGAATGTATTGTTCTGTGCTAGTGATTTTCTGTAACTTAACCTTGAAGGGAAAGGATATTGCCTATGTTTGTCTTAGCAGAGGTTGTTTAGGAATGTGGTAGGCAAGTGACAATGCCAAAGGAACAGTCTCCAGGAAAAATCGACAACCTTCCAGATGAGAAGTGTCCTCGCAGGATTGATGACTCACCTGTGACCCTTTTAGTTGCTTACGAATGAGAACTGAGTGTGTCATAGATATTGACTTTAAACACATTTGCGTAAAGAACTGAACACCATGTTCAGACTGTACTGTTAACCAATCAGAACCTATAGAAAAGACGTCAACTTTTCCTATGTGCCTATGAGTATTGATTATTCTGTGTCCTAGTGTTAGTTTGTGGCTGGATCCTTTTACTAAGTTTCTATGGCCTTCTTTTTATGCCCTAAACTCTGTCAACTAGTTGAACTTCAGATTTGACTACTGGTCTTTAATAAAGATATTGATCTCTCTTTATGGGGTCAAACACCAAACTAACACATGGGATGGGAACAGATCCCATAGAGTTAAAATATATTGCTGTATTTCTTTGTAGAAGCATACATTGCTATCCGCTCTGACCAAATTGATTTTGAATGCACCTGATGTGTGCTAATTACAACCAATGTCCCTTTAAGACAAGTCATTTCACTCGGCGGCCATCTTTGAAACGCCTCTCGGGCATGCAAGTGCAGCTCCTTACATATTTAAAATCACTAATGAAATCTGAAATCAACTGCCTCATACATTTTGTTTCAAAACGCTTGAATCATGACAGAAAACGACATTTTTCAGACTGGATCAAGCTAATGCGCATGCGCAGTAGTGGAAGCGTGTGTCTGACTGTTTCTAAAGGAACCGGAGCTTCTAGCGGCAGCTGCAGTGACTCGATGACTTTACCAATCTGCGATTGGCTCTGATGCACTTTTTCCCCATTCAAAACAATAAGAGTGACGCATTTTGTGTTATTCTATAGTTTTTGTTACGACTTCCCAACTTATAAATACCACTTGAACACACTCAGCTTGACATATTCATTGCATTTACGACAAACTGTTGCCATAAGTTGTTGACCTGAAAGAGAAAACTGATCATAGAAGAAAACTGTCGACACTCAGGCAATGCTGAGAATGGTACACATGTGTTACATTTTGAATTGTAGTCCGACACATTTCTGTGAAGAAATTAGCTAAAAGCGTTTTTGTCCACAAACTTGCCTTGAGTATTTTTCGCCCTCAGTCTGTCTCTCTCTGTTGTCTTGATTGGCCTGTCAGTGAGATTGTAGCTCTAAAGAAGGAGGGAGCCTTCTGTGGTTTTCTCTCTCTCTGCTCTTTCCCAGAAAGATGAATCAGAGAGTGGTGACCGCTGAGTGGCCCAGGTTTCTTTCATCCTGCTCTTAAATCTCCCAATGCGCTGAAGGGGGTCCAAGACTGCACCATCTCAACACCCCCGCCCCCCTTTCCCAGAGGGGATACAGCTGTTTAGAGAGTCCTGGCCTTGGATTTAAACATTACAGATTAAATTAGACTCCGCACTGTGATCATACCAGTAATGTATTCGTGAGCTTGATGAAATGTTTTGTTTTCCCCTTCATGTCTTGTTTAAAAAGACAAAAAAAAAAAAGTAATTACTTTCATTAGTGTTGGAGCTGTGGTCTAGCGGCTTCTCAAACACATTGCACTGTAGCTTTTATGCGGGTTATGCAAGTTTGTATTTGGCCTAAAGACATATAACAATGGATATCATTACATTACAACATTATGCACAAAAAAAACACAAAAAAACTCCAAAAGAGCAAAATTTAAATAACTTTGACAACGCCAAAGGTCTATCAGTACGTGGATGGTGAATGCACAAATTCAAAGGGACAATTCACTCAGTAAATGAAGAATTTACTCAAAATCATGTTTTTTTAAACCCATTTGACTTTATTTTTTAATGGAGAAATTGTGAAGAATTTCCGCACAACTTTTTTCATGCAAAACAGTTTATGTCAAGCTCAAATAAGGACAAAACAACATGATAAAACTAGTCCTGACTTTGACGCTATTTTCTAAATCTTCTGAAGAAAGGTCACATTGAGGGCCCTTTCATACACTCGGCGCAATGCGGCGCGGGGCAAGTGTTTTTTGCTAGTTTCAGCCCGACGCAGTTATAATTTTCACATCCTGTGCACAAACAAAAACCTGACCAACAAAACCTGGTCTAAAGTCAATGGCGCAATATTTTTTTTTTTATTTAAAGAGCGCATTAGTAATATGCGCCTATAGGCGGGTCCACAACGAGCTTACACTCTGCTTATTACACACACAGGGATGCGCAGCAGCACACTACAATGTAAAGGTTTATTATTGTGTACATAAAGATATGGTGGAATCCGGCTTGTCCTGTAGATGGTCTGCTTGCGCTTTAACCTCGCACATGAGCTGATCTGTTTCCTTGCTAGAGAAGCGTTCAGTCTTTCCGCTTGTAAATTCCGCCATGTAAATAGTGAATCCGAATGGGAGATGAGACTCTGATTAGTTTATTTCATGTTACCCCCAAAACACACCCATTACTCATTAAGAGAATAGGGACAACCCTTTTAGACCATGCGCCGGGTGCGCCGACCATTTTTCCCGTCGTTAAACTAGCAAAAGTGGATTCGGACAAAGTTGACTAAGTGCTCATTTAGACCATGCTCTTAGATCGTTAAAATAGGGTCCTAATTAATTCTTGGGTCTAGTACAAAATCTTCATCACTGTCACCCTTTGTTGAAATCGCAATGTCCAATGTATAGCTCTGAATTAAATCATTCACATATGATTATCTTTTAAAACTAACTCAAAAAGCATATTACTCTACACAGATCTGATATGTATCAGTGGAAAAGTGTTGCTCCCCTCTTCCTCCTCTGGAGTAATGGGTGGATGTTTTCCTGGTAATGGTGATTAATACTTCTTACTCTCTATTACATCCAGATCTGCCTGCAGACACAAACTCCAGACACAAAGAATAGCATGTAACACAGACCTTATCAACTACTGTTCTAAGACAAATGAACCACATCACATCACAGATCACATCATTTGGACAAGCACCATAACCGTTAACACCTCAATTTAAGTCCAAAACTGCAAATGTCAGACGACACCAGCCGCAGGAAATGACCAAACCCTGCATGCGGCTAAAAATAAGCCTCGTAGTTAGAAGAGAATAGGACCAGGAAGGCGGCAAAGTACAGCAAATATTATTCCTATTCAACCACTGCTCGACCACAGCACTGTTTTTGGAGTGGAATGGGGGGTTGGGGGGCAGCAAAATAGAAAAGAAAGGGGGCTGCATGATGGGATAGAGAAGGGTGAAAAGAAAGGCCTCACATAGAGTGCTGGAAATCTGACAAAACAAACTATGAGAAATAAGAAAGGGGAGTGGAAGGAAGAGGGCGGAAACGAGCAAAAGGAAGAAAAAAACTACCTCGCTCACATTGACACAGCTGAAGACGCTGTAAAACCTCAAAACCTGAAGAGCAGCAGCGCGAATAAAAGCGACTTTACATTGGAGAGCTGAGAAAAGTGTCTGCTCGCTCCTGCTGTTCTGTCGTTTTTCTTTTTCTCAGTGGCTTGGTCACACTCACTATTGTCAGAGATGAAAAAACTGCAGAGCTGTAATGCTGGCACGGGACCCACACCACAACCCCGCTCCCCGCTCCCCGCTCCCCCTCACCTCCCTTCCTCCCTGGCAAGCGTGATGCAGCCTGGCACGGTGCTCAGCCCAGCCAAGAATGGAGCTCTTCTCGCCTCACGCTATGTGGTGTGCTGAAATTTCCTGCAGTAAAAGCCTGATTGGGAAGACACCCATTAAAAACGTGTAAAGAGAGAGTGCCGGGCACGGCAGCACGCAAGGACGGGGGGCAAACACTGAGGAGAAACCAAAAAACAAGAACGATTCAAGACTGGTTACCCCGCCGCTGCTCTTTCGCCTTTCCATTTCACATTATTTCCTCCCTGCTTTTTCGAACCCTGTTTTAATTTAAATCGTGGCAAAGCTCCCTCTCTCGCTCTATGTGTTTCCCAAACCGAGAGCTATTTCCTAAATCACTCCCTCTTTTATATAATTATTCCACAGTCTTGCGTTCTCTTTTATTTTTTTTGTTAGCTTCTGCTGTTCCACGTTCTCATTTCAGAATGACGTCATGGCCTCCAGGTCCGTTGTGGTTTGGCATGAGTCTGAAAAGGGCAAAGTTCAGCAGAGATTTGGGAGAATGTGGCAGAAAGGGAGGGAGAGATGAAGGGAGGGAGGGAGAAAGCTAGAGAGAGAGAAAAGCTGCCAAGTCAGTTCTGGTTCATTGAGAATAGCATGCATGGTTGTTCTCTGCACAAGCACCCACAATCATGTCCTCGAACAGCTTCCTGGTAACTGTTGCTACTAAATTCTAATACATCAGTGCAAACACAGAATAACATAATTTGTTAGCTATTCTGTTATTTCAATAATTACAGCTATGGATTTAATAAATTAAATGAATAAGTTATATATTCTTTTTGCACTATGATTAGCTGGACTGATCTGGGTTTTGCCTTAATGTAAGCTGGGTTTCTGCTAATTTTGACTTTATATCTCACAATTGCAACTTTACTCCTTAGAACTGATACTTTTTATCAAGTGACTATCTCTCACAATTTCCTCAAAATTTGTGACTATATCACAATGTGACTATATCCCGCAAATGCGTCTTTCTCTCAATTAGAAGTAAAATAAAGCTGATTGCAATTTTATATCTCACATTTGCAACCTTATTTCCTTGAATTTAGACATCATATATCAAAATCTCCTGATTGTGATTTTGCAATTGTGAATCTTGCAATTGGGAGTTTAAATTTCACAACTGCAACTCTATTTCTCAAAATTTGTGACTTTATATCTCACAATGTGATTATATCTTGCAATTGCATCTACAACTGCAACTTTATTTCTTAAAATTGAGACTAAGGGCCCGATTTTAACGATCTAAGCGGATGGTCTAAAGCGCACGGCACAAGTGCACTTAGGGCCTGTCCGAATCCACTTTTGCCAGTTTAATGACGGGAAAAATGGTCGGCAAATAATAATAATAATAATAATAATATTAAAATAATAATATACACACATTTCTTTTTTGTCTGTGTCCATTTACGTTCGTTTGATGTGTATGGCTAAGTATGATTGTAATGCTTCTTGCTTTAGCTGTGAGGGTGGTTTTGGTCATTGGCATGATGATGAGAGATTTGCACAAAAATGAAGACATTGTTCTAATTAATACTGCAACCAATGAGCACCCACAATGACACATTCTTAGTCACTTTATTATACACAAACATCACACATGCTTACTCACCACAGAGAGGGCTGTGCTGTGACTGCAGTTTAAAATGGCTGACTGTCACGCCATACCCTTGTCCTCTGGACTGATTTCACTCTAATGTACCAAGGGCTTTTGAGGGTGGAAGAAATTATGGCTTATGTTCTTTAAATGAACTTTCTCTACTGGGAATGTTTTCAATGAGAAATAAACACAGTTGTACACACATTCAGAGATCTGTGTGTCTATGTGTGAACAAATGTAAAACATGCAACGTGCGATTTTCTTGGCCTGTCTTCATGTTTTGACTTCTTGCAAGACATTTCCAACAGTGTTTGATATCGTGTATGTTTATGCATGTGTATATTTTTGTGTGTGGTCGTGTTTTTGCGTGCTTCAGGCCATGATCTGAGTCATAGCATGAAAAATAAAATGTCCAAACAAGCAGTCCCTGCTGGAGTGATTAAACAAACCTGCGATGACCCACAGAGCAAGGACAAATGCCATGACATGTGGCACAAGGACTTGCACAACTACTACTAGTTATATTTGACTATTGCCCAGAAAAATGGTCAACTAGTTGGCAAGCCTGTGAGTGACATTTCTGAAGCATCAGCACATTTGCTTTTACAATTACTTTACCTTTACAATTTACAATTTACAATATAAAACTAATATTAAACATTTACATTGGAAGCAAATGTGAGCAAATTGGGGATGAACTTGCTGGAATCATGTGATCCATGATTAAATCGTACAAACTCAACAAGCTGTGACAGAAATAGCACCAGCACAAAACTACATTTGTGAATTTTCTTAAATTGAAGCCAAGAGGATTCATTTTTATCAATATATGTAAGAGATGAAGAAATGATAACAACCGCATACTTTTTTTAACGGTTGCCACGTAAGTTCCAAATCAAATGACCGCCTCGAGTGTTCTGGGTCCTCATTTATAAAATGTTGTGTAGAAACTGTCCTACATTTGATCTCACAATCATTTCTCAGATGTGTGTATGTGTGATTCAGAGAACGAAGCCTCTTCTCCAGATGTGAAATCTATAAATCGCAAATTTATAGGTCTGCAGTACCCCGACTCTCTGTACGTCTGCTTAGACCCTGATTTGGCGCTTTTCCATGTCAAATACTGTTTTTATAAATATGAATGTTGGCGTGGATTTTAGCGCACACACACTCTGAGATCAAATCTGTGTGTACGCACGTTTTATGGTGCTTGGTGTTTGAGTGGGAGTGTTGATCAAATTCCCCACAGGAGCCTAATAATGTTAAAGGCCCTTTTCACAAGCTGTAAAATAAGTATTTGATGTCCCCAGAGTGTGTATGTGAAGTTTAAGCTAAAAATACCCCACAGATATTTTTATATAGCATGTTAAAATTGTCCATTTTTGAGGGTGAGCACAAACGCAACGTTTTGTGTCTGTTCCTTTAAATGCAAATGAGCTGCTGCTCCCGGCACAGAGGGCGGAGCTTCAACAGCTTGCACTATCAGACATGCACTGAAAATTTCAAAAACTTTTAGTTTTTTATGTTCAATCCGGAGTCAGACAAAGATGGAGAGACTCAAGAAGAAGTGACAACATGTAGAAGCAACAGGACGTTTCTGAGTGGTTAGTTGGGGCATTTATGTAGCTTATGTGTAGTTATCTTCTAGTCATTGATTAGAATATTCTGTCTTCTATAAATCATGTTCAACTTTGAGCGTTGTAACTTTGCAGATGTTGTTTATGATCAAACAGCGACATTACACACTAACTAAAGTTAAAAAAGTGAAATCATAATCAACCACCCCTTTAAGGTCGGGTGAATACTTGTTCAGTGAAGTTTTTTCAAGTGCTTGACTCTTGTCAATACAAGATCATTCTTAACCAAAAATGTATGCACCTCTTCATGGAAATAACATCACAACATTTAATTCCATGCAAGAGTCCAGCACTCTGTAAAGTCTACTCCAGCACATCCCAAATACTTTCAATGAACTTAAGTCTTGACTCAGAGGAGCCAATTCATGTCTAAAAATGAGTCTTCATGCCCCATCCAAACCATTCTTTCACACTTTGAGCCTGATGAATCTTGACATTGTCATCCTGGAATATGGCCATGATGGGTCTTCCTACTGTACATGGTTGTTTAATAAATGAAAAGCCACACACTCCATCGAGTAGGGTTAGAAGTGTTGCCAAACATATAACATGCTAGAAACATAATAATCACTGCAATAATGATCCAGTCAAAGACTCTTAAGCATTTGCTAATTTGAATCCAAACAGCAACTTTTTTTTTCTTTTCTTTTTTGACCAGGTAGTGTAAATTGCTTGTTAAAAAAAGAACTGGGCTATTACTTTTCTAAGTGTTCAAATGTATAAATTCTGAATGCCATGCAATAAAATGACCATAAAGTCCTATAGAATGAGATTCTCAGGAACAAGTTTTAGGATAGGCTAATTCAGGCCATAGCAACCACCAAGAAAAGTGAGAGTAGTGTTGTGGTGGTGGCTTATATGAGTAAACATCAATCGAAAATTGCTAATAATAATTAGTATTTTCTCTCCCCCTTTTTTGTTTGAGTCTGAATATGAGCCAGAGCAGAGCTGTGTGTGTGTGTGTGTGCGTGCGTGCGTGCGTGCATGCATGCGTGTGTGTGTGAATTGCTGGCAAGTTTGTCTGGCTGGGTAGATTTGCCGAGGTGTTGTCTGGATGCCTGTGAGCGACGGTGGTTTCCTGTTTCTCGCAGCCCCATCTGAGATCCCGTGGAAGCACCTGTGTCTCTTCTCGCTCTCCTTACAGCCACAGGAATATACTGAGAGGTCAAGCCCACTGGGACGGGGGAAAATTCCACCATCCCACTCACTTACAGCCTTTCGTGCCCCAGACACAAGAGTTTGCACATCACTAATGAACCTCAGAAGCCTATACATCTGCTTTCCCTCTTGCTCCTGGAGAAGTGTACACTATGTGGGAGGGGGAAACGCCAGACAGCTGTATAATTGCCTGTCTAGCTGCACTGGGAGCAGCATTTATAGGCTAATAAAGTTCTCATTTATAGATATAAACCTGTTTATTATTGCACGAGTCTCCATTGATAAAACTTTCTCTTTCACCTTGCACATGAGTTGGTGTTCTCATACACAAACAAATGGGAAAGTCACCAAAGAGATACATATTGGCAAGACACTAATCTGTCCAGTACGGTTTAAAGATATCCGTCTGATGTTAGAGCACTGACATCTTTCAATAAAGACCATGTGTGTGAGACTGCACGAAAATGACATTTTCACAAACCACAAAAACAACTGTAATCAGTTAAGAACATTCAGTTTCCATTACACTAACAAGTCATTTTTTTGTTTATTTTTTGCTGGCCAGTATTAGTTTTCAAATACCATTGTAGAAATACAATATTCTCACAGGCACATTTGTCTCCCTTAAGTAATTTATTCCCCAACTGAAAGTGTCCAATAATGGAGGGTTACCGAGATAAAGTCAGCTGGTCGTGTAGTCTCAACATGGCAGATAGCATGAGGGGCAACCGAGGGGTAAAGTTTGGCTGGCAGCATGGGTCCGTTTCCCTCTGGTAGAGGGCTATAACAACACCATCTGGGGGCAAAAAAAGCACCTATTTTCTGTTGACAAACATTCAAAATGTAGCTGTGTATTCTGAAAGAATATTTTTACAAGCAACATATATATATATTGATATTAGATGTTTTTGTAGCAAAGATTAATTATTTTGAAATGTATTTTAATTTATATATACATAGTATATAGTATTTTAATTATATGATACATCATGAATACCCTTACAAAAAGTTTATTCAAGTGTGCTATTACTTGTACTTAAACCTTAAACTAAAAATAAGTATACTTTTAGTCTACTTTTTTGTACTGCTCAGAAATATACTTAAAAAATTACACAAGTATACTTGACTATACTGACAGAAAAGTCTAAGTATATTTGGCCTATACTTGTACACAATCTTTTGATCGAGATACTTAAAAGCATAATTCAGTAGCCTTTTCTAAGTATACTTGGCTTGTGTTTACTCTTTTGATTGAGCCTATTCAGTTTTTTTTTTTTACATAGGCTAGTTTTACATACCGTCTTATAAACTTACATTGTTTGAATTGAAAATGTGGATTTTATAAAGAAATAAATAATTCTGAGTATGTGAATTTTTGTGTAGTTCACTGGTAGTGTACATAGGAATTTACTTCAAATTTAGCTACTTAAAGTACAGTTAAAGGTATATTTCAAGTATAAAAATAATACCTGAATAGGAACATAGTAGTATACTGCCAAAATAATGTATAAATAATAAACTGTAAGTATGATGTTAGATCCATGTTAAAGAAAACGTAAGTATACTTGCAGAATAAAACTACTAAACTAGTATTTTACAGAGTGTATACTTCAAAGTGTACTTTCAGAAACTAAAAAATGTGCCACAAAGTATTTTACTAGTAAACCATCAGGATACTTATATGTGAACTTGTAGTATAGTTGCAGAACAAATGAAAATTGTAGTTGTAAGCTACAGTAGTCAACATTTGAAGTGGATCAAAAAAGTTCATCAAAGCTGTCCTAAGACAAGAACGGGTATTGTTCAAAATTCATGCATAACTTTGATGAAAGTGGGCCAATTTATTCCCAAGTATGTAGTATAGAAAAAGTACACTTACAAGTATACAACTAGTTCATTGATATTACTATACTTAGGCATAAACTAAGTATACTTAGTAAACTATACTACATACACTAAGTATACTTAAAAATAAACTTGAAGTAAGTTTTTGTAAGGGTAGCTTTCTTCAGGAAGCCTATTATAGGTTTAGTAGTAAAAACTAGTATCAGGCTGAATCCGAAATCCCCCCTATACCCTCAAATAGGGCCTTATATGAGGGGACAGCCATTTGTAGTGGTGTCCGAAATCATAGTGGATTTTGAAAGCATAGTGTTATTGAGTGCACTTCTTTTTTCAATCCCACATTGCACTGCAAAAACGAGTGTATACCCGATGTACGCTCAAGGGCTGTCCGAATTCGCTCACTCCTTTTCATTCACTTCTTCAAGTGAACTGTATTAGTGGACTAACGTAGGGAATAGTGATGAGGGTTTAGGGGGCGATTTGGGATTCAGCCTCAGTGTTTCCAATTTTGTCCCTTGTTCTCTGTCCACTGTGGGAGATGTTGATGCAATTATATCCTGACATGTGCAAATTAACATAAATAGATCCAGAGGCCCATTGATGATTCAAACAATGACTTAAGTTCATTAAATCAAAATAAAAATGAATTGCAACCTAATACAAAAAACGTATATGTAGTTTGCAAGATTATTACACCATGCCATCTTGGCTCCATGTGCACAGTCAAAAGAAGACTGTATGCTCTTGCACCAGCGCCCCCCACCTGTCAGGGGTGGCATACTCAGAAAAATAAACAACATTAACAATATTATAACAAAATGGTATTTAAATGAACACATTTTCTACAAATTAAATAAGATTGTACGTATGGCTCCTACAATAGGAGTCGATTGTGGGTGAAATAAAACAATATATTAGACCAACACTTATGCCCCTTTGAATTGTAGTTGTTTCCTTAGTAAATGGAAAAATGGTGAATCTGTGTCTCCATTACACGCATACACACACACACACCCACACGCACACACACACAAACACACACACACACACACACACACACACACACACACACACAGACATGCAAGCCACCAAGTAGACCAGGGCAGAGAGTGTTGGGTTACATTCCTTCCATCGGGGCTGAGGGATGGCCAGGCAGGTCACTCTTAGTTCAGTCCCAGCAACTTGGGAGGAGAGAACGTCCTCTCTGAGCATCAATAAAATTTTGCATGCGCATGTATATTTGTGTATGAGTGCAAGTCTGTGCATGTGAGTGTATCGTTGTGGTTAAACTGTGGGCCTCACAGGCAGAACCTCCTCCCAGTTCTGTACTAGGTCTAGTTTAAGTCAGACTTTTGGAAATTCCCAAAGGTCTTGGGGATGGGAGCAGGCTGGTCACAGCGTTTTGGGGGTCTGCAGAGTTTGGCTAGTCCCTGTGATTCTCCAGGTCCAGTTACCTCAGAGCAAAAGCTACTCTGAGGTTTTTTTTGTTGAGGTGAGTGAATAACATGTGAACCCAACTCACTTTCCTTTCTTCTTGAATAAACCATTTTTCGACTGCAGAAAAGAACTGGCAGATCCTGGCAATCTGGGTCTGGTTGACTGTGTCACCGACCTTGGCAAAGATGACGTTCATACTTGCCATGTCTCTGACTAGAAGGCCTGAGTGACTTTTATCCTGTCTGTCAGTGCTCTTCAGTCTGGTCTTGCAGAACCAATTCAGTTCTTCAACAAATAGACAGATTAAATGTTTGATAAAAAAAAAAAATATAGTATTTTGCCACACACTCTCATCGTAATTCATAACTATGGTGGACAATTTGCAACCCATTGACTTTAAGGTTTAGGAGTTGATCATGCTTAGCCTTCTTAAAATAAAAAATAAAAAAAAATAATAATTTTTGTTCAAATCAAATCATTTGTTTTGTTCAAATCAACCACCAATTTGTCAAAGCATGTAAAATACATTTTCTCACTACGTTTTTCTTGATATTTTGATATAAATTATGCCAAAATAAAGAAGTTGTCATATTCATATCAGTGGTTTGGCTGTTGTTACAAGTTGGTCACATGGCAATGCCAACATGGCTTACATCATACTCTGATATGCAAATTCGGATATCGGATTAATAACTATTTTAGTTAAACCCGCTCCCTATTTGGCATGTAAAAACAAAATGAAAAGACACTTCCTGTTTAAGTGGGATGGGCTTAATTAGAATAAGCTACAAACAAAGTAGACAAAACTTTTATTTTGAATAAAAATAAAATAAAATTCTGGCTATACAAGGGGATAGCATAACATAATGTTCAAAACATTTTTACATTAAGTAATCTAATTATGCCATGCTCCCAGATTCCAAATGTTATTGAATATTTATTGTGTAAATGAAACACTGGTTAGCTTGTTTTTCTTTTCCTCTTGCACTTTTTCTTTTGTTTACTCTCCCCCTGGTGGTTAAAATAGTCCATTACAATTTCATCTCAGAATTCCAAGACATATTATTATCCAAAATGTCACTGCACCTATACGAGTCAGATTTAGGAACATTTTTACTCACACATGCTTGTCATTATTATGTCAACAGTACTACATTAATTAGTTTTATTTTACAATTGACAGTAACAGGTTACTGTGGGCTTCATCATGTATGGCTAGGTGAGAGGTGTGACTGCTCTGTGATGTCACATTAGATTGCAGTGAAAAAGCATGGCTCGGTTAGGACGGGGGTCAAACCTCAGTCCTGCCTGCAGCCCAGAGAGAGTCTGAAATGGACACAGACAAACCTCAGCAACAGTTCTCTGAAAATTACTCTGAGGTCACGGTTAGCTCAAGCGCAGGTAAGAATATTACATTTACTAGGCCTACAGAAATAATCTAGCGTTATACATGATCGAGATTTAGTCTTTTAGCAGATGCTTTTATCTAATGCAATTTACAAATAAAGAATTTATTTAGAAGCAATTTATCATACTGCAATAGCAACTTTCAAGAGTAAACTAGAGTATAGAGCTAGAGCACATATAAAAGTAAAAGAGAAAAGAACAGCAAGTGTTCAAAGTGTTTTTTATTATTATTTGATTGTAAGGATAATATCAAAATTGTTTAGTGTTTAGTCACAAAAGACTTTAAGTCACAAAAGACTTAGTGTTTAGTCTTGAGGTTATTTTCACTCCCAAGGTGGCTGTACATTTAATAAAACCTAACATGAATTTCCTAATCTATTTTTGTCAAATTGTCATTAAAGAAAACTGTTGGAGTCATTTGAACAATTGTAATTCAGATGCATTTTTTTATATATAATAAAATGTTTTTAAAAATGTTAATGCTGAAAATAAAAGCTGCATTGAAAATATTATATTAAATTAGAAAAAGGTGAAATAGAAGTATTTTCATCTGTCGTCTCAGACTCGAGATCCCATGTTTCAGTCACTTTTTTGGAGCTGTATTTCCATAACCCATTTGGTACAGTATGACGCTCAAACATCCTACCAATTCCAACCATCCACACTAAAGTGAATAGCCCCTGAAAACCAAGAGTCCCACAATTTGACAAATTAGTCACTTTTTCGGCCATTGTCTGCTTAAGCTGAGCGTAATCCTCAGGGTTCTGGCATGCCGCTCTCTCACGATATTGAGTTCAGGTGGTAAAGCCCTCTGTCTTTTGAGTTCCTGGACGTTTGTTTAGAAGCATTAAAGCTCTTAAATCCTCCGTCTTCAGTGAACATCATTTGAGAGAAGAGTACCTGCAAATCCAACATCTCAGATGTGTCAGTGGTGGATGAACTCTCACTGTCAATAGGAAATTGCTTGTAACCAGAGAGAGAGACCTGAGTCAAGACTATTTCTTTTTGGAAGTTACAAAGTCTTTAAAATCTTAGAAATCTTTAGGAGTGACAAAGAAGTCTACTCATAATGAATTCACCTCCTTGAATTTCACCTTATTGGATGCAGATGTTCAAAATCACCCAAGAGAAGATTCTGGGACATCTGAGAGCACCAGGGGTGGCGGAGGACGAGCAAGACCGTACCCTTCACCGTCCCGCAGGAGACACCGAACTACCTTCAGCAGTGAGCAGCTGGAACAGCTGGAGTTAGCTTTCAGACAGAACCACTATCCTGATATCTATTTTAGAGAGGAGCTCGCGAGAGCTACCAAACTCAACGAGGCTCGCATACAGGTAACTGACCTATTTGCTATGATAACTGAACAGACATGTAACTGAAATAAATGTTCCTAGTTTTATGTTCACACTAATAGTGTTTTACAGTGACAGCAAAATATGTGGATAGAAAACTAGCTGTGATAGCATTGAGTGACAGTTTCTGTTTCAACTGCTTCATAATGCTCGTCGCATTTGTTTAAAATTCTGGGGCCAGATTCACAGAAATCTTCAAGACATAGTTCGCCCAAAAATAAAAATTCTGACATTACTCACTCACCCTCATGTCGTTCCAAACCCATAAGACTTTCGTTTACCTTCGGAACACAAATTAAGATTTTTTTGATAAAATCTGAGAGTTTTCTGTCCCTCCATAGAAAGCTACGCAACTACCACTTTGATGCAACAGAAAGTTCATAAAGAGATCGTTAAAAAATCCATATGAATTGAGCGGATTAGTCAGAATTTTCTCTTAGGATCACTTTATGAACAGATTGAATTTTGACTTTTATTCACATATGAACATTCATCAACTCACACATCAGTTGTGGTAAACAGAAGCGCATGTTCGCTTGACGTCATTCATTCTCGTGTTATGCAGCACGTTTGAGCTTCTGCAAGAGCCAATGAGGTTCATTCTCGTGTTACGCAGCACGTTTGAGCTTCTGCAAGAGCCAATGAGGTTCATTCTCGTGTTACGCAGCACGTTTGAGCTTCTGCAAGAGCCAATGAGGTTCATTCTCGTGTTACGCAGCACGTTTGAGCTTCTGCAAGAGCCAGTGAGGTTCATTCTCGTGTTACGCAGGTTCAGTTAAGCTTTTGTTTATGCTCGCTGATCAATGTTTATATGTGAATAAAAGCTTATGTGAATAGTGAATTAAATATGTTCATATAATATAATGACATGTTAGTGATTTAAATGTTGCTAAAGAAAATTATCTCTCGAATGGCAACATGGTGTAGTTACAGCATCTTCAGTTAATTTGCAATGTTACCCAGCCAAACCTCGACTCCCTGGTCTGATTACTCTAGCTGACTCTGAGCTAAACCTGCCTGCTTTTCGCTCCCTGCTGCAGGTATGGTTCCAGAACCGTCGTGCCAAGCAGCGGAAGCAGGATCGTATCACCCAGAAAGTGCTGCCGGTGGGCATAATGCCAGGGCGAGGTTCTCTCTTTAGCAGTATGTGTGTGTCTTCCTCTGCCATGGGGCGGCAGTACCAGTGCCCCCATTCCCTGCCACACATCCCCCGATTCCCTTCAGTGCTGTCCCCTGGAGGCTTCCCACCTCATCCGTCCTCCAGCAGTCATTTCTCCTGCCCCTCCGAAACTGCTCCATCACAAGCCAGCAGACAGCCAGACGACTGGTACAGTCAGCTGCGCAACATCGGATCATCCGCTACTTCAGTGCTCTCACTGGCCTCTGTGTCGGCACTGGAAACCACTAATCACTGGAACTAGAGGAAGTGCTGCTGGGTTATTGAGTAGTCATAAACTCTTTTGGTTTCACTTATTTTGATGGTCCCTTCAACACATGAACGGTGGTCCGCTGCACCTACATGTCTACTATCTCTCAATAGAGTGTTAGTAGAGTATTAGTAGACTGGTAGGGTTAGGGTTAGAATAGGTTGACATGTAGTTGCAAAGTTACTCATAGTCAGGAGAATGTCTGTCGGAGGAGCATCACAATAAAGAGTTAGCAGATATAAAGCAGACAGACTACTAATACTCTAATGAGAGTTAGCTGACTTGTAGTTGCAAAGTTACTTATAGTCAACAGAATGTTCAAAAGGGACCATCAAAATAAAGTGTTACCACTGTTTTATCTTTCCTTTGTATAAGAAGCTACAGAACAAATAAAGTTTTTTTTTCAATGACAAAACAAGATCGACATTTTCTGTCTTTATTATATTTGCAATCACACATAACATATTTCCTCTCAATTATTGCTAGTTCTCCCTAGACAAAAATAACTACATTTATATTGATTTCCTTTATCAATACTAAACTGTGACAATTAAACTAGGTTCTGTTTACACTGTAGACTTTAAATAAGGATCATTATGAACATGTCATTCTCATCTCATATGAAATGTACAATAGACCCTATGAGCTTTTAAATTACATTTCTATTCAGTCAATTCATCAATAACGATTTACAGATTTGGTAGAAATAAATTACACATGGTTTATGTCAAATGCTGTTCTTCTCGCCATTTTATGTACAGTATGTAAAATAAACAGACATGGGTCAATGACAATCTTTGAAATATTTTGTTGAAAACATACGTGCCAAGGTCTTAGAAATGTGCTCTTTTTTGCGGGTTACAAACGTTTATCCTACTGTAATTTCAAGAAAAAAAAAATTCTGCATTTTGGTTGAACCAAACAACTGATTTGGCAGAATATTTTTCTTTGTCAAATAATAATAAACAGTTTTGTAAGAAATATGTTTTTCTAGGGAATAACAATAGTATACCAAAATACTTAAAGGTTTCTTTTCTCAATAATTTCATTATTTTAATAATAAGGCTTTCTTCTTCATTATATTGTGGTAATTGCATCACCCAAGCTTTTATTAATTTATGCCTCAAAAAAATATCAAAATGATTGTTAATTATGGAAGAAGTGCATTAAAGTCACTAGTATATGGATGAATTGCATTTTAATTGTTTTTCTGAATAACTTAATAGATCCTAACAAAAACAGCATCATGTCATTGACCCATATGGCATTTTGTGTAAATTCAGACTCTATAGCAAGCTGAAAATCAGTTCACCCTGATGTTTTAGTGGACACAAGTTCTATTTCTGTTCTAGAAATGGACAACTTCATCAAACAGATGGTAGCTGTTAAATCCAACCAAAGTAGCATTAGCTCTACAGCGGGATTCATCCAGGTCCGAACAAGCATTTTGCACATTCAATGTAAATCTAGGCAAACCCAAATCTACACAGTTAGATGTTCTGTGCTCAACATGTGAAAGTTCTGTCCTTTCAAATCGTTTTGAAAGGATATTTTTATAATGACAGTAACAGTGATAATCCCTTTAAGGCAGAAAGAGTGCATGTTTGCCATCATTCTTCAGCAGAGCAGCGATAACATCCCACTTTAGCTTCATTTAACCATCAGCTTTGCAGGAGAGTGTCACTGCAAAGTATTTATTCAATAATAACAATTTATGCTTGTTTACAGCTAATAAATTTGGCAGTTTATACATCAAGGGCCCATTCTGATAAGAGATGCAGATGTGAGTGCAACAATGAATTAATGTTACACAGATGGCATAAATACAAAACATCTCATGTCACTACATGCCCCTCACGATTTCATTGTACGACATATTTTATACTGGTTATACTAAAGCATGAATATACTGTGCCTGTGAAATCGCAGACACGCATTAAGGAATGTGCTGGAGATTTGTACATCAGAGGTAATCTGCATTCACAGTAAGGCCACGGTTGTTCCCGTCGTCTTTTACTCCAGAGACCTCGCAAACTCTGCATAGTCAATGTAGCCATCGTTGTTTTTGTCATCGTCTCGGAGGACGTCATCAATGAGATTGATGAGATCCTCTTCCTTCATTGGCTGGCTATCATCTCCTCTTTCCTGGAAACCAAAGCCAAGTGACAGTACTAATTATAATTGAATGGAATGAATAAAACATGACAAACGATAGAACGAGAGGCTGATACAATTGTACTTGGGGAAAGATTATAAAATTCAATTAAAACTAAATCCCATAAAAATGTAAAACATTTATATGTGTCATTATAAATTAATAATAATATTTTTTTTTTAAAGAATAAAAAATGAAAAAGAGTAGGTTTAGAGCTGCACAATTCTGAATAAACTGAATTTTTTTTTGTTCGTTTCAAATTGATCACGATTCTTCCATGATTCTAAACAGAAAACTACATAAAATAACACAATTTACTAGAGGTTCTGACAAAATATTAATAGCTGCAGTCAATTTAAAAATATGTTTAATGAATTATAATGAATTATTTTAAAACAATTGGTTTGAATGAATGATTCAATGACTCAATCATAAATACTTCACTTGTTTCATTACTGGATGAATCAGTTTTTTAAACAAATCTCTTGAATCAATAGCCCTATTCGGACGGGATAGGTTTAACATGGAGAGGTGGGGTAAAGTAATTATTACCAGAGCTTCTCAGTGATTTTGTCAATGCCAGTAAAGATTACAGCGACTTTTACCTTCTGTAAAAAGGTCCGGAAAAATGACCTCAGGTAAAACTGATCCCGTGTGAATAGACCCGCTGTAAATATGCATGTAAATATTCCATAAAAACACATAAAAGTAGTTTTACGCAGTTTTTCCAAGTATGGAGGCGCTTGAAAAAACATTTAGTTGCGTTCTAGGCGGTGGGACGAGTCTGTGGCAAAACTCACTGTTTTCCACATACCATTCAGATCAGAAAGAAGATCGAAAGCACTTGTTAGAGGCACGAAACATCTTTTAGAGTTAGGTAAGGGCCTATTACCAACACAGTCCAATCTGAATTTAATTAATACATCGTCCGACCGGAATTAACTGTTTTATATATAGAAATATAGTTTTTAAGTGCTTGCGCACATGATATCAGGAAGCAACGTAATACACACATGACGACAGGAGGGTGACGGTGATGCAAAAATTGAGTTACTCCTCCCACTTATGCTGGTTTTACTGAGATATCTTATCCCGTGAGAATTGGCCAATATTATTACAGACGTCCTGTGGTAAAAATACATTACTCCATCTACCCTTGTAAAACTAATCCCGTCAGAATAGTGCTAATGATTCAATGACTCACTCATAAATACTTCACTTGTTTCATTACTGATGAATCGCCATTTTTGAACAAATCTCTTGAATCAATGATTCAATGACAAACACATTTTTTAACAGGCACTTGTCGCCACCTAGTCGATATACAATAATTATTTGAAGCGTCAAGCTACTTTCAAAAGGGGATCTGCTCTATTTTGATCACTACTGTAGACTGAACTACAAACTTTTATCCCAGTACTTCTGTGATAATCTGAATTATTGTAAATCAGAAATAACGATACTATGTAGTTGAAAAGACTGATTGTGAAGCTGTTTTATACCTATACATCACAATTTCTCTCTCTGGGTCAGTGGCAACGCAGATTTGTATGCTCCAGTATGATTTAGTCAAAGGTTTAATAGACATAACCAAATCGTTGTCATTTAGGAATAAGATTGTGTGGGTGTTTAAATCGAGATCGCAATCTTTAAACGATTAATCGTGCAGCTCTAAGTAGGTTGTGTCCAAACTTTGAACCGGTAGTGTACACAGCATAAAGTCAAGCTCAAAATTAGAGCACACACCTCTCTATGCACATGAGTAATGGCAGTGGCAAGCTCAAGTCCATCCAGCAGATTGTTGCCATCATAGTCGTGCATCTTGAAATAGTGAAGCTGCAGCTCTTGAGGTGTCATGTCCGACTCCGGCTTTTCAATCACCCCTTCTAAATGCTCCATGATGTGGCTACAACAGAACAGAAAAAAGGTTAGATTACAGACAGAATAATATTAGCCAGAGGTGGATTGGTATTTGGCCAATTTAAGATGATCAGAATCAGTCGATAACTGTAACCTTTGGTTGATCAAAGTCACGATAAAACTAAAGTTGCAACACATATTTTCTTTCGTATTGTGTTGTACATCCAAGTGAAATTGATTATCGAAAAAAAATAAAAAACTTGGTTCTGTGCATTAGTTGTTGATTGGATTTTGAGATGTGGCTGTTACACTCAAAAGTGGAGGCTTGCAGGGCGGGTTTGATTTGACTAAATTATTGGATAAGTTCTGCTGTCACTAGAGAAAAGTCTGTCATTTAACGGATGGTCCAGCTATGACAAGGTAAAAATCGTTTTTAAGAATATAACATAAGCACGGATGAATTATTCACAATACGATCTATATGATGCATTAAGAAAAATAGATAGGGTAAACTTTCATTCTATTGATAAATCTACTGACATCCTTTACATACTGTTATATACCCAAGTAGGGCCAAAAAGTCTAAGGGCCTATTTCTATTTTACCACAATATTACTTTATTTCTAATGCTCACCAAGGCTGCATTTATCTGATAAATAAAAATACAATAAAAACAGTTATATTGTGCAATATTATTACAATTTAAAATAATTTTAATTGTTTTCAGTTTTTATTTTTATTTTAAAGGGGTCATGAAGTGCAATTTCGTAAAATTTTATAATCTTCTTTGAGGTCCACTTACAATGTCAGCAATATTTTTACATAATTTTTTTTTTCAAAAAACATCTTAATTTAAAAGTAATAAGCCATTTTCTATCCTGTTTTTGACCCTCTTTCCAACACTTCATTTTGATCGGCATGTCACATTCAAGACTTGGAAATAAACAACCACTGCTATGAGTTTTGTATATTAAAATAATTTTCAACGTCCCACCATTACACGTGTGGAATTGTTTTGAAAACTTCCAGTGTTGAAATGACAACTGGTGAAATTCAACCATACATGTTTGAGCCAGAGTCTGATCCCAAATCAGAAGACAACGAACCTACACCTCAAAAACCAAGGATAGTCCAGCATGGTGATTAATCATCTTTTATTCTCTCTCTCTCTCTCTCTCTCTCTCTAATACAGAACATGCAACTAGAATTTACAAAATAATAATAATAATAATAATAATAATTTATTAGTTACTATTAAAATAGTAAAGAAAAATAATATTAAGATGATTTTTGTGGATGGATTAAGTATGACCTTTGTTATTCTGACATATTATTCGCTGAAAGACAGACAGAGATCAGGACAGACTGCTCCGGTGCAGAGGTCATTTGGCAGAGAGAATCCACTCAAAATCAACAAACACTATAAAAATACATTTCACTAGAACAGTTTCACTAAATTTGGATACATGTATAGGCTCTAAAAGCAGTTTTAAAGTAAAAAAAAAACTACTCACTCTTTATCCTGAACCATGTTCCTGTCCAGCCGGATGATTGGCGGAGGCTCTTGATTTGAAGCAGCTTGTTCTCCATGCTGTCCTCCATGAGCCCATATAGACAGAGTACAGCTGGAGCAGAGCAGGAACCAGCTCCATAATCTGAGCTGCCCAGACCTCTCTTTCAATCTCATTACACTGAAATCATAAGTTAATAAGAGTCCATGCGAGAAAAGAATGACAGCATTCATACTGCAGCTGGAGCAGCCCTTACTGACAAGTATTTGACCAATGAGGACCAATGATTTGACCACACATTTCAAGAGTCGTTATGATAAGATTACACAGAATATCTATAATAAAAAAGCAGTATAAATCTGAGAAATGGGCTCATGTGGCTGGCATATGGATGAACTTGAAAAATGAGGAATCTAAACAGATGGTGGAGGAAAGTAATTACATCATTACTAGCAGAATACGGAATAGAATCTATGCGGAAACGTGGAAAATTAAAAAAAGATAGATATGAATATTGAAATATTACAGGAAGAGCAGTCTAGACACTCAAACAACAGTTGCATACAGTTACGTTGCCCAGTCATCTGAACGCTTTTCTGCGTCTCTCTTAATACACCTTACAGCAATATAACAACACACATGCAAATTTACTCACCTGCTATGAATCACAGTTGACGGGTAAATATTCGTCCTATTTATTCAGGCACAGTGGAGTAACTGAAGTCCTGCTGATGTTTACTCAACACCGTTCTTTCTGACTGCTTTTGCTTGCCGTAGTTGCCTTTCACCCCATGGACACGACAGCTAAACTCTGATTGGACACGGTAGCTTTTACAATGTTTTATTTTATGTGGACACGGTAAAAAAAATAAAATAATAATAATAATAATACAATACGATAGGATAGGATGTAGGATGGAATAAAAACTATATAAAACTATGCACTATATAAAAAGTATACACCAAATTTTACCTTGGTAATAAAAACTTTAAAATTCGATTTGCTCTTACATTTATGTATAAAATATTTAGCCAAAAGCTAATTCAGAATAGTCACACAAAAAAAATCTGAATCTTCTTTTTTACAAACTAAAAAGCAAAATTTCAAAGAATAAGAAAATATCTCAAATTCTAGTGGCTCAGTAGGTAAATGCTGATGGAGAATTTAATTTAATTTAATAATTTGACGAGTCTTTGTTTACATCATTGCATTCTTATTTAAAACAGATATCAGGAATAATAAATTAGAAATTATGCAGAATCTTTTTTTTTTTTTTTTTTTCAGGACACGACAGCTGCAGCTGATTGGATTTGAGTGAAACGTCATAATAAAGCCACGCGCGCACTGGACAGTTAATCCACACACGCAGCAGCAAAGCGGAGGAATGAATGAGCGAACCTATAACTCTCTGGGATGATGATTTTGTGCCTAGTTAATCAATCACCACGGTCAGCTGCATGGCAAACCTCTACAAAGAAAATGAGAGGGCCAGATCTATTTTCCGACAGCTGGAGGTTCGGTTTATTACATTCTTGGTGACGTAGAAATGTGACTTTTAGAATAGCCAGTAGACATGCTTGATGTTTCCTAGCAACTTAGACTAGCCTCTTCTCTATGTAGATTTTAATGGATATATTATTGGCAGTCGATGAATGATTACTTTATTCTAGCCATGCAATTTTGATAGCTGTACGACGCTTTATTTTTTGAACTACCAAATTACTGACTTTAAATGTGTTTTTCGGAATACTACATTATTGTCTGTCTCTACCACTCCCACAATATATCGTTTAATCATTTCACAATACATATCACTGATCACAGCTTTTTCTTCAGGCTCTTTAAAAACAAAACAAACGTGAAAAGGTGAGAGTAGCATAAAGAGAGGACCGCCCTTAGTAGCCATTCAGAAACACTTTTCGTCTGTCAATCATTTTACACGCTCGAGTTTTGGCTGATGTCGGACATTTCTAATATGTTTCCCCCGAAAAGAAATACTTTAGAATTAAAAGTTGTAGATATATCTGCTAATGGTTATTTTTTTTCTACGTTCAGGAGTACACCAGCAGCATAGATTACCTCAAATCTAGCAGATTGTAGATGTACATTAAAACGCCCGCTAGATGGCTCCACTGTCTCAGTAGCGATCAGGACAGGTCTAATTTCATTGGCATTTGCATTCTGTGGCAGGTGCTTTGCATCAAATTAGTAAGTATTTTCCCTACATACTTCCCTACTGTATAGTAGACGAAAAACAATATGTGACAAAATAGAGTATGTCCGAAATCACTGTACTTATAAAAAAGTAGGCAAAAGTAACCAGATGACCTATAGCCTACTACTTCTGGTGAGATTCTGAAATGTGTATTTTATTGACACTTTACTATCCCATGAGACCATGTGAGAGGATTTGTAAATGGCAGTAACTGGTATCACATGATAATGACATTATCACATGATAATGACAGCATGGCGAATGTACTGTAGTATGTCTGGATTACATTCACACTACACACACTTTTAAGTGGCCGTGAAGTAGGCTATATACTTTTTCAAAATAAGTACCTACTCAAGAGAGTATGCGATTTTGGACACAGCCATTGTCTCATTCCAGACTATATGGAAGCAGCTCCCTCTCTTGATCTGATAGGCCTAATTCAATTACAACAAGCCCTGCAAATAGTTAACAAGATTTAATCGGTTAAATAGATTTAGTCATCTAGCAGTGAAGGGATTTCAGGGAAATAGGACATAGCTGTCAAGGACAAGGCTTTGCTTCAGAAAGAAGAACTGTTAAACTACATTTATGGTCTTAGCAGACTCTTTAACACATCCCTGTTGGCCCACATGATGTTGCAGCCCATTAAATGGTGTTTGCTGTCTTAATATGCACAAAGGCTATTATTACACTGTCAGAAAATGTTACTTTAATGTGTCTTCTTTCTTTTTAAGTCTGTATTACATTTTATCATGGTAACTGTGATTTAGAACATTGTACAAGATGGTTCTTATCCACTAATCAGCTACAAGTTGGTCCTACCAGCTTAAAGGGATAATTCACCCCAAAATGAATATTCTTTCATCATTTACTCACCGTCATATCGTTCCAATTGTTATGACTGTAAGAAATTTTAAGAATGTCTCGGTGTTTTAGGTTTTGGTCCATACAGTGGACCCTTTTCACCAACAGTGATAACGCATTCTGTCTCGGTTGTAACCCTCGTTCCCTAAAGGAGGGAACGGGAGACGTAACGTCGACGTGACAACGTAATTGGAGTCACTTCAGGGAGCCCTATCATCTTCGAGTGTCTACAGAATGAGCCAATGAACGTTGGCATGCGTGAATCGCATCACGCGACCCGCCCCGCAGCGTGGGTATAAACAGGAAGCGGGCGCACACACACATTGTTTTTCGCTGAGGAGCCGAGATCATGATGGCCATACAGCGATGGTCAACAATGGTGGCAACGGGATGTTACGTCTCCCGTTCCCTCCTTCAGGGAAGGAGCATTACATTAGTAACCGAGACGTTCCCTATCAGTCACGTTTGACGTAATGTCGACGTGATGACGTAATTGGGATCCCTATGGAAAACGCCACGGTTGCGGCCACATCCAGCGCCCTTGGCAAGACTCTCAGACCCCCAACTGGCTGCGTAGAGGGAGTTCAAACTGCTGTTCCGTTATACCCCACACAGTGGAACTCTTGTATAACACTGGCAAAGCGGCCGGTTAGGGGCAGTGCAACATGGCAGAATGTCACTGGGGTGGCTCCAGCCTGAGAAGGGGGAGGCTACACCGAACAGTGACGGCAGAGCGGACTCTGTCAAGGGAAAGACACAGGCTCAACGCAGGGAGCTGATCGTGGAAGAATACGTATTTGGGATTGCCGCAGGGATCGCCACATATGGAACCCAGCCTAGCACAAGTTACACAAGCATACGAGCACAAGGCCTGGCGTCAGACGCTCCACAACGTCTGACTGCCGAAGGGGTTCGGAGGTACTCAACAGGGTTCGCCTAAGTGGGGGTCCACGTATAGACGCAGAGCGCGAACTGGACAGAGAAAAGCCAGGGCTGGGTCTGCCTCCTCCGAAGGCAGTGCTTGCAGGTTCACCACCTGGTCCCGGAAGGGAATGGTAGGAACCTCGGGTCTCAGGATCATGTGAGAGTTAGCCGGGCCGAATTCTAGGCAAGATTCGTCGACCGAAAATGCATGCACTGTACCTCTGGTACGGGAGGACAGTGCAACCAGGAGTACTACCCTCTTGATGGAGGCCAATGCAACCAGGAGTACTGTTTTACAGGACAGAATTTTTAACTCCGCTGACTGCAAAGGCTCAAAGGGTGGTCTCTGAAATGTGCCGAAAGGACCAGAGACAAATCTATACCCAAGGGGGCGGTTTCCCAGACACTGATTAAGACTAATCATAGACTAAATTGGAGATTTAAGATGGACTAATTGAAACTGAATTTCTCAGACATGGTTTCAAATAGTCTCAGACTTTCCCTAGTCCTGAATTACAAAGTCTGATTTCCAGAAGTCTGATTAGAACTAATCTAGATTTAAGTAAAGGCTTAAACTAAACCTGGCCAGAGGCAGGTTTAACTTCAGATTAATTGATGTTGGCCTCCAGATTGACCTTAGCAATAGAGTAAAATGGATTACCTGGACTATTTTAATGATGATGAAAGAGCTCCATTTAGACCAGACAGAAGGGTGGTTATGGACAGGTGCAACCCACTGAATGATTTTGATGAAATCAACTTTCGTGACCGTTTTCGCATGTACAAAGCAACTGCAGCAGACATAATTAGTCTGCTTGAGACAAGGCTTTCATCTGATTCTTTTAGGGGAATGCCTATCCCTCCTTCGCTACAAGTACTGATCACCTTAAGTTTTTTGGCATGTGGAACCTTCCATCGTGAAACAGGCGATTTGTGTGGCGTAAGTGAACCAACTGTGTGCAAAATAGAGCCCGACCGATAAAGGATTTTTAAGGCCGATACCGATACAAATATTTGGTGATTTAAAAATCCGATATTCCGATATATCGGCCGATATATATATCTTTTTTTTAAATCCAGAAACGTTTAACAAAACATGAACAGATTTTCAGATTTGTAGTTATTTAAGAGTCCTCAGCCTTACTAAAATAATATAATGCAGTTTAAAAATATTATTATTTTTTTTTAAATTAACTTTATTGTCACAACAGAACAGAATATATTAAAGTTCTGATAAATATAATGTATATTAAAAATACAAACTTAAGATACGAAACTTAAAGTCCTTTGAAAAATCAACTATTAATATTGACAGTAATAATTTAAAAAAAATCAATGATGATGATATTATTATTATCATCATCATTTGTATTATTATTAAACAAGACAAAAGTCACTTCTAATTCTATCCATCTATTCCATCAAGCTACAACAAACCATTTTCAATCATCATTTGCTGCCTGCCTTCTAAAATCTACTACTTAGTGATGTACTAAATACATTATGTGAGGTAATTAACACATGGTTACCGAGTCGATCGTTCCCTGGGATGCGTTTTCATATGAAATTCGAATGTAAAGAGTTTTATCTCTAAAAACAGATTAACGTTAGCTTATAACGCTAGTATATAAGAGTAAGTAAAAGTAAATCGCTAGTTAATACCACTAACAAGGCTCAAAATAGCCTCACACTAACACAGTAGCATAATGAGGGTCCCTACATGCAAACCGAAGCATTGAGAACTTTGTAAGTGTACAGACAGTTTAATAAGAAGATACTTTATAAAGACAGTACATTACGCGTCGCGTTTACAGGCATCATCTAGGAAAACAGTCTCGACTAGTCGAGTCACGAACGCCGTGCTACGTTAGATTTCGTAATTCCTATTGACCAGCTCACTTAGCACGGCGTTCGTGACTCGATTAGTCGAGTCTGTTTTCCTAGATGATGCCTGTAAACGTGTAATGTACTGTCTTTATAAAGTATCTTCTTATTAAACTGTCTGTGTTAATTACCCCTACAGTAACGCACACTTGGATTTCACACGTGTAAAAGAAAAGCTAACTTTTATGCACAGGCTAGCTGCTATGTTTGATACTTTTTCTCTCTGTCTAAATATTCACTCCTCGCGTGCCTAACTTACATTTTACAATGCAGGGACTGGAACTACAGATATGCTAGTTATAAATACAGTAATCATTACTTTATTTAGGCAGAATAAGTTCGTTGTGATTTCCAAGCTCATTGATGTTAGCAGTCTTCCTTGTAGAGTGCGCTCTGGTGGACAAACTATGCAGCGCCAACACTCATAACATGGTTGCAGGGTGTTTCGTCCGCTTTTATTTTATTTTTTAAATATTCATTTATCGGCCGTTATAAATGCCGATACCGATAGTTTGGAAAATGCCTAATATCGGTCCGCCGATATATCGGTCGGGCTCTAGTGCAAAATAGTCCACAAAGTGTGCAAAGCTATATGTGAACTGAAGGACGACTACACCAAGTTTCCTGATGCTGCTGGCCAAGCCAACTACAAGGTGGAGTTCTTTGAATATGGAAATTTCCCTGGAGTCATTGGCTGTATTGATGGATGTCATATTCCAATAAAGTGTCCCTCTACTGCAGATTCTGAGGAGTACAGAAATCGTAAAAACTGGTTCTCAATAAATGTACAAAGTGTGTGCACTCCCACTATGCAGTTCTCCAACATTGTTGCACGTTGGAAAGGTGAAACTCATGACTCAAGAATTTTCCAGAACTCCTGTCTGTACGCTCATTTTGAAGGTGGTCAACATAGTGGAATCATACTTGGTGACAGTGGGTATGCACAGACCAACTTCTTGTTCATCCCTTACCTTCATGCAGTCACACCTGAGCAGCAGCGGTACAACCAAGCTCATATCCGTACCAGAGGTACAATGGAGCACATGTTTGGTGTATGGAAGAGTCGTTTCCAGTGTCTCAGAAACACATTGCGCTTTGAACCAAGAAGATGCTGTATTGTCATAATTGCAACAGCAGTGCTTCACAATTACCTCAAACAGCATGGCTGCCCAGATCCTCAAATGGAAAATAGGGATGAACCAGATCTTCCCATGGTTGAGCCAGACAGTGACAGGTATGGACTGGCGTGCAGAGATGCTTTTGCTTTGTGGCACTTCTCACAAAAAAGTTACCTCAGATGATTGAAGACAACAATTGCCACAGATTGATGATGAACAAAAGTTTTATTTCACAAATTGAGATATCAGGACCCTGAAATGGTGCTGGTTTCAGTAGAACATTGGTACTGCTGCTGCTTCATGTTTCTCTCTTCCTCCTTCATGGCTAATTCAACATGAACATATTTTCATCTTCATTTCAGGTTCATCTTTTAAATACTTTAATTTGTGCTCATGGAATTCCATGGCCAGTTTCTCGTGCATGGTCAGCCTCTTGGTCCTTCTCATCTGGCCAGAATTAGTGACACCATCTTCCCTCCAGGCTGCTGCAGCTGTAGTGGGCTGACTTTCATCCTGTCTCAGGACCTCCAAGCTCTGGTGATCATCTGAAAAGTATTATATTGCAGCATTAGTGAACAATATGTATTCAAAAGTTCAGTTCATGAAATATTTCTGGTTATATGACTGCAAGAAATGACTGACAACAATACATATTCCCTGCAGTTTAAGGATGGCACATATTGAATTAATGTGGCCTACCAAATCAGGATTGGAACGGGGCCCCATCTGAACTGTCCAAATGATCATCATCAGGGATACCTTCCAGGGGCTGCTGGCTATTAATGATCGAAGTCAACAAGTCTCCTAGGTAATCGGTCTCCGGTCTTTCTGGGGGTCCACCACCAGTCTTGAAACGCTCCCTACGTGCAACAGCATTTGTCTTCTTTAAGTTTATTTTTATGTTTTTCCACAGGATCTGAGAAAGATGAGACGATATAAAAAAATAAAATTCTGTATGATGCTGTTTGTAATATACTTGGATCAAAATGAAGCAACATTTCAAATTGACTGACATGTAAAAGTAGACCAACAATAATACAGTAGCTTACCTGAAGTTGTTGAAGTGTCCTGTTGCTTACTTTTTCATTTGAGTTAAATTCATTGCAAATTGAAGTCCAAGCATTCTTTTTCTTGTTTTCTGTTGCTGAATCATGCTGTTTGTTCTCAATAATTGGGTGGTTTGACACAATTTGCTTCAAAAGGGTCCTTTCAAAGTCACTGAAATTCTTTGAACGTTGTCTTTTACCTTTGTCCATTGTTTGGTTGGGTGATTTACTCCAGTTCCACACAATGTTAATGTTTCTTAAGGGTCCAGCCCTGGTTTTTGAAGCAACCTCAGGTTGTGCACAACATTACTCTAATCAGGCTTCGCAGAGAGTAGCTAGTTAGTCTTTATTAACCTTAGTCTGCAACTCCCTAGTCGGGTACTACTTAATCTCAAATAAAGCAATGTCTCGGAAAGCCATTTTTTAAGTCCATATTAATTTAAGTAGAATTGGCCTAGTCCTCATTTATTTTAAACTCTGTCTGGGAAACCGCCCCTAAGAGGGTATAGATTAGGGCTGTAGTCAAGAACACCTTTGTCGAGTCCAAGACAAGTCCAAGACCAGGACTAGTCGAGTCCAAGTCAAGACCGAGTCCAAAGAGGTTCGAGTCCGAGTCAAGACTGAGTCCAAAAAGGTTTGAGTCCGAGTCAAGACCGAGTCCAGGACAGGGGGAAAAAAAGCAGTCTGCTAAAAAAATATAGGCTAGCCTATAGAAATTAAATCATGTAATAATGAAATAATGAATAATTTGAATTTTATTTAAAATAATTGACTAATTCAAAGAACAACAAAAAAATAATAATTATATAGGCCTAAAGGAGCACACACATTCGTTTCGACTGTCTGATCAGCCTTACATTCTGTTCCTGTCAATCATACACGCGATGTCAACCAATTAAACTGCATGAGGGAGGGCCGAGCCAACTCACAGACACACACACACAAGAGATGCGGATAAACCGCGGATCGGGCGGATGACGTGACGAAAATTAATATTTTAACCTACCACTCGTGGAATAGGCAAAGAAAGAAAGGTAAGAAAAAAAAGTCTGAAAACTTTGCCCCTTAATTAGATGTGCAAGGCAAGCAGGCTAGTTTTCGGGGTGTTATGGACAATTAAAAATGTGAATATTCACGTTGCACTAGCGGTGGACTTTCAGCGTGTTTATTTAAACATTTATTTTTTTATAGAGCCGTTTATGAGTCAAAAGAGCCGGCTCTTTTCATTGAGCTGAGTGAAACGAACCGGCTCACGAAAAAGAGCCGAAATGCCCATAGTTATTAGGTGGCCAGTGTTTCACTTTCCCTCCAATAATATTTTGTTTTAATATCGCGGCGACGTATGTGTGATTACTGGGAACATAATAAAGACACCTGGACTCGGTCGAGACCAAAAGCCATATTTGGCAAGACCAGTGGCCGAGACCGAGACAAGTACGAGTCCGAATACCAGCGAGTCCGAGACAAGTCCGAGACCATAGAAAAGCGGTCTCGAGTCCGGACTCGAGTCCAAGACCGGACTCGAGTACTACAGCCCTAGTATAGATAGTCTCCTCACCCCCTTCAGGAACCTGACGATCAATCGGTCGTGCTTTCCCAGCGACTTACCCTCAACTGCATTGTGATGTGCGGCGATAGTGGCAACATACACTTTAAGGGTGGAGGGAGAAGTTTGTGAGGCGTGAGGGGCCCACGGAGAATGCCTCGGCGGGTAAGCCCTCATGGTAATCTTCAGATCACCCTGGCTAAGTGCCAAAATAGGCCTGTTCTGAGGTCCAGAATAGGCACTAGATCGGGGCATAGGCGAGGGGACTGCACCTCCCTTGAGGTAAGCGAGTCTTGATCTTAACGCTGCCATAGTCATATCGCCGCAATGGGAACATGAACTATACAATATATAGTTATATACATAAACTATACAAAAGCTGCCTCAGCGTGCTGAATGCCCAAACACGAGAGGCAACTATTGTGGCCGTCTGCTGACGCCAGGGAACGACCTCACCCCGAAACGCACAAGCGGAATGACATCCTGAAAAGGATGCATGGTCACGCTTGTGTTGCTCTTTCAGTTGAAAACAAAAAAGAGAAAATAAAACTTTTTTCCGTGCTGAGGCACCCAGGAGTAGCCGCGGCTGTAGTGAGTATTAACTCAGGGAACACCCACCGATACTGACACACACACACAATATAATGCTGTGAGAACAGCAGTTGTGAGCTATAAGCTCGCGGCGTCACACCAACGCTGGAACAGAGTTAGAAGATTTTTCCAACAATTTTTCCAACCGTCTCTTCTTGCAGCACTTGTGAAGTCAAATAACCTCTCGGCTCTGAAGTGAAAGGCAATGTGTGTGTGTGCCCGCTTCCTGTTTATACTCGCGCTGTGGGGCGGGGCGCGTGACGCGATTCACGCACGCCAACGTTCATTGGCTCGTTCTGTAGACACTCGAAGATGATAGGGCTCCCTGAAGTGATCCCAATTACGTTGTCATGTCGACGTTACGTCGAACGTGAGCTACTGATAGGGAACCACAGTTAGCAACATTGCAAATCTAGTACAGTTTTACATATTTTCATCTTTTTAAAAATGTATATATTATTTATAATAATAATAATACATTTTATTTAAAGGCGCCTTTCTCGGCACTCAAGGACACCGTACAAAGATACATAATACATTTAAAAACAGTAAAAGTATAAATAAATGAATAGAAGAACAACTGAAAAAGGCAGAGCATGTGACATTAAATATGATAGGCAGTTTTAAACAGATGTGTTTTGAGTTGCAATTTGAAGTGAGAGAATGAATCGATGTTTCTGAGTTGCGGTGGTAGTGAGTTCCAAAGTCGGGGAGCAGAGCGGCTAAAAGCTCTGTTCCCCATAGTGGTGAGACAGGCAGGGGGAACGAACAGGTGTATGGAGGAAGAGGATCTAAGATAGCGGGTGGGGGTTGGAACCTGGAGGAGATCAGACAAATATGGGGGTGATAGGTTGTGGATGGCTTTAAATGTTAACAGAAGGATTTTGAATTGAATACGGAATTGGACCGAGAGCCAGTGAAGCTGTTGGAGAACAGGAGTGATGTGGTGAATGGAGGGGGTTCGGGTTATTATGCGGGCAGCTGAATTCTGGACCAGTTAAGGTTTATGAAGGGATTTGTGAGGGAGGCCGAAAAGGAGAGAGTTGCAGTACTCCAAACGGGAAGTGATGAGACTGTGGACAAGGACAGCTGTAGTGTGGGGGGTTAGGGAGGGGCGTAGGCGATTAATGTTTCGAAGATGGAAGTAGGCAGACCGGGTAATGTTATTGATGTGAGATTGAAAAGATAATGTGCTGTCAAGGATGACACCCAGACTCTTAACCTGGGGGAGGGTGAAACGGAGGAACTATCAATAGTGAGAGAAAAACTGTTGGTTTTGGATAAAGTGGATTTAGTGCCAATGAGGAGAACCTCAGTTTTGTTACTATTTAATTTGAGGAAGTTTTGTGTAAACCAGGTTTTTATTTCTGAAATGCAGTCAGTAATAGAGGTTGGTGGGAGAGTGGATGAGGGTTTGGTCAAAAGGTAGAGCTGGGTGTCATCAGCATAACAGTGGAATTGTATGTTAAATTTGTGGAATTATTGCCCAGGGGAAGGAGATAAATGATGAAAAGTAGGGGCCCCAGGACAGAGCCCTGGGGAACACCTGAAGTGACGGTGGAGGGACTGGATTTAAAAGACTTAAATTGAACGAACTGAGTGCGGCCAGAGAGATAGGATGTGAACCAGTCTAACGGAGTGTGGGTGATGCCGATGGAAAATAACCTGTTGAGGAGGATGGTGTGACAAATGGTATCAAAAGCTGAACTCAGGTCGAGGAGAATGAGAATGGTAAGGAGTCCAGAATCAGCTGCCATAAGGAGATCATTGGTGATTTTAATTAGTGCTTTTTCGGTGCTGTGAAGTGGGCGGAAACCGGACTGGAACTGTTCATACAGATTATTATGGGATAGATGGAAATGGAGTTGAGAGGCAACTGTTTTTTCAAGGATTTTGGAAATGAATGGTAAATTTGATATAGGACGGAAGTTGTTGAAGTCGGAGGGGTTGGCACCAAGTTTTTTTTAAATTGGAGTAATGGCAGCAGTTTTAAATGATGTAGGGACAGTTCCAGTGGTGAGAGAGGAGTGGATGATAGCAGAAATGTGGGGAACCAGGGAGGGAAGACAGGCTTTAACAAGTTGTGTGGGAAATGGGTCAAGTTGACAAGTGGAAGCCTTGGATTTCCTTATGAGTTCTGTGATTTCAGAGATAGTTGGGAGGTGGAAGGAAGAGAATGAATGTGTGGATGGGTGAAAGTCAGCTGAGTTGCTGAGGTGAGGGATAAATCCAAGGTTCTGGTGAATATTTTCGATTTTTTCATTGAAAAATGACATAATGGAGTTGCAAAAGTCGGTTGTATACAAGTGAGGGGGGAGAAAGTCCTGGGGTTGAGTGATATTGTTAAGTAGGGAAAACAGTGACTTGGAGTTTCCTTTATTAGCAAAAGTCTAGACGCGATATAAATAAGAGATTCACTGTGCAGTGCGGACAACTTCAGTGTTTATGACGAGAGTTTTAGGGAGAGTGCAGAACGCGGTAAGTAAGTGATGGCTTAAAGGGAACGCTATTGACAATCTAAATAGTTTTGTTTTTCATGCTTCTAGAGGACCAGTGGTTACGTTCACACTGTAAATTATAAAGAGTGATAACTGCATTTAAATATGGGAGTGAATCCGCTAAATTTTAGTCCTGTGATTCATGAAATTGCGATGATTGACATAGTAACCATAGCAACATGAGAACATGATAACCATAGCAACATTTTGGCGTCTAATAATGTTAGACACCGCTACCATAGACTGTTTATGACCGTGACCATGGAAAACACCAGTTTTCTTTTTTTACAGTCTATGGACAGGACGTGCCGGAAGTCGCGCCCATAATTCACCAAAGTCATGTTTATTCAACAAACATAAAACAAACACAACATAACTACTGGCTATTTACATGAGCATATTTAAGCTAAAGGATTTATACTTTCATTATGCAAAATACCTTTACATGTACTATGCACTGCCCCATCTGTGAGCCAGTGGCATTGCTCTCTCCTCTCCTCTCCTCCTTTCAAGCACCGTCCTTCTCCCTGGGCTAGCTCAAGGCTTGGCTACATCTCTCAACAATACAAGAGTTTGGTGGCTGCAGCCAGTCATCAGATGGGCACCCCCTTCCTTGGTGTTTCGTCGATTTAAGCCTATAACACCTCGGGAGGGCTCAACAGCAGATCCAGCGTCCTGGACCTACCCCTGCTGACCACCACCCAACCCTGTGGTAGTCCTTCAACAGGTTGGCTCTGCCACCGCACCTCCCACTGTATCCAAATCCAATTAGATGCTGTTTCCGCCTGTTCAGTGACATTGTCTATCAGCCATTTCCTGGCCATTTCTTGGCTTCAATCCCCAACAATCCAAGGGTTCTCCAGAGCGACTGACCAGCAAAACCTCTGCAGCCGATCTCTACTGGCAGATTCCAGGCCTTCCATCCTTTTTGCTGGCTCTCGAGGATAAGGCTTTGATATTTTTTGAGCTTACGCTCATGTGCCTCCTCCATCCTCTCTTCCCAGCGTACTGTTAACTCTATGAACACCACCTGCTTGATACCTCTAGACCAGAGGACAATATCTGGTCTAAGGCTAGTGTGTGCTATCTCATCTGGGAATTTGAGCTGCTTCTTCAGGTCTGCCCGCATCTCCTAGTCATTTGCTGAGGCCAGGACCCCTCTGCTCCTCCGTCCTGCTGCAGTGCTCTCTTCTGTCCTGACGAAATGGAAGGTCGGAATGGAAATGGAAGAGGGCCTGGAGACTGAGGCAGAGCAGACTGAGCAGGCATCCAGGGCGGAGCATGTGTCCAGAGCGGAGCAGGCAGTGTAGGTGCTGACGTTTCAGGGGGCCAGGGCGGATCCGACGCTTCAGGGGGCCAAAAAAGTGTGATGCCCCTCCCCAAAAAATGTTTAAGGGACATATCCTCCTCAGCCTCCCCAACAGTGAAGGAGGAACCACACAAAAGCAGGGCATAATCCAAAAAGTCACTGTACGACCCTCAATGAGCATCGTGGATTAATTTGTCTTTGAGCGGACGGTTAAGCCCGAAACAGAAAAAGTCGATGAGAGCACAATCTAGCAGTTCAGAAACATTTGCAATGTCCAGGAAAATATGAATGTGCTCTTCGAGGGTGCGGTTACCTTGGCGCATGCGGACTAACTCAGTTGCTGGATCCATATTTGGCGAAGTCTTCTGCTTCAAACTGCTCTGAGACAAGAAGGATGAGGATCCAAATGCAGTTCATTTAAAGGGTTGTCCACAATCGTAGTCCAAATCCAGGCAAGGGTCATGCACAAGCAAACAATAGCAGTTAAGGGCTGAGGCAAAGAGAGAAATCTGAGGGAACAGGCAGAGAATCAAGACAACCATGAACAGACCGAACGCTCAGAAATGCAGTGTAAACAACTAACAAGGCTTTGCAGATAATGAATGAGAAAACCAGGCTTATATGGGGTGAGTTAACAAGGTAATGACATACAGGTGGATACAATGAGTGGATATGAGTCCAGGCAGAGAATTATGGGAGATGTAGTTTGCAGTGTTGGGAACGTTACTTTAAAAAAGTAATTAGAGTTTTTGTTGCGTCCCCTTTTTGAGTCATGGGGCGTAACAAATGGGGGCTCGCCCGGGATCCCATTTGTTACGCCCCATGACTCAAAAAGGGGACGCAACAAAAATTGGGACATAAGAAAGCCAATTCGTAAAGAAACGTTTTATTTAAACAAGATAAATATACAAAAACTATGTACTGTAGTGTTCAAAAGTCAGTAATGTCGTCCTGAGGGTGTGTGTGAGAATGTAATGTGCTGTGGTGTCGTGATGTATGCAAAAAGAAACATAGTCAAACAATAACGAAAAGCAATCAAGTTGGCCGCCCGTGCTCTCTGCCATCGAGCTTGCTTCTCTTAAAGAGGCAAGGGAAATTGGGCACAGGTGTCACGGATGCAACCAGGTTACAGGGGGGGCGGAGTCATCCGTCTGCTACTGGGAAAAAACCCAATGAAGACCCAGGTCGTCACAGTCACTCAAAGAATCTTTGGGAAGGGAAGATAGGACACTGAGAGAAAAAGAAAGAGAGAACGTGATAGAGATGGAGATGAGAGAGATGTTCTTTGCTAATTACAGTGGAAATATAGGCTCAATTTAACAACAACACAAACATTTAACATAGCTACTGTAAATAGGCCTATATCGCCATAATATTATTATTGAATAAATGTATATTTGCTAACACTTAATTAGTTCTGGTCCTCGAATCTGTTTGAACGAGACGCATTCCAAGAATGCTGGGACATTTCACTAGTATAAATAACAATAAACATAGCCTAAAGCTTAGTATTTCCAGCAGTGTAGATCATTCATTTGCAGTGGCCTATTTAACAGGTTTAAGAATCTGTTGTCTGCTTGACAAATATTTTGTTACTGCCATACTGACATGGATTTAAAGCTTTTATTATTTTATTTTTATCCAACTAAAATGCAAATATGTAGATAAGAGACAACATTTTCTAAATTCCCTATGCATTCTATGTCGTTAAAATTATAAAATAAAATGTTTGAATGATGCCTGAATGATGTTCAGTTGCTTAGCTACAAATAACGACATCGCGATATTCTTAAATTTTCTTTGATATGTAGCTATTATGCCTATCTAATATAAAGAGATGCTGATGAGATTTAGAATGTAAAATTAAATCAAAATGTGTGGGAAGTGGGAACGCTAGCCTATGTGAAATTGTTTGTAATTTAGGCTACCACGTTCGGTGCAAGTGCAGCTGTAGGACATTTTTTTAATACAAGCAGCCATAAATAGGAATAATAATGTTTTAACTTTTATTGAATTATTAACGGGGATGATCAATATTCTGCAGTCCCTGAAATGGGCAAAGCCTTCTAATGTTTGTTTGCACATGCTCAGTGAGTTTGTCGTTGACAGTCTGCAGTCACTCCTCTGGTGTCGGCGGAGCGCGGTCACAGAGACGCAGGCGTCGGGATGTCAACGCGGCTCTCCTTCTCTCAGTACCGCATGGAAGCGGAGGTCGAGCGCTGCCGGGCGGACTGTCACTGGGACAAAATACCGTCTTTAGTGGAGCAGCTCACTGCCGCGCGCCTGCATGACGATGGTAAGTGCGCGTGCCACAGTAGAATAGAAGAGAGCCAGCAGTGATGAGTGTGTCTTGTTCCGCATGAACTTTGCACCTTTCTGTTAAACTCTGTCCATGTTTACCCGTGTGCTCTGATATCAGTCACAGAAACTCAAATTCACTTTTTTAGACGTCTGTTTTGGGGGTTAGATTTGATTTGTCAGTACACTTTTTAGAGAGAGAGAGAGAGAGAGAGAGAGACTGTGTGTATAACGCCAGTTACTCATGTGAATCAGAGATGTAAATGCAGTGCTTGCACACACCCTTTAGTTAATACAGGTAGAAGCTGCTCGACTTAAAGGCATAGTATCATAATTTACTCACCATCACTCATCCAAACCTGTATTATTTTTATTATTTATCTTTCTGTGGGTACTCACAATGCCATTTATTTAACAGTAAGCTGTTAATTCTCAATGATTGTTGGCTATTTCTGGTGACATAAATGACATAGGCTGTCAATGAAAGTGCAGATGGTGAAACTCACTTGATACAATTACTTAAGGCTTAAGGGTATGCACTGAATTTGATGTTGTATTTATCCACCGTTATATTGATGTACTGTATAGCACGCTATAAATAGTAGCAGGCTACACTACTGTTGGCATTGTCCTTTGACCCAGATGTTATTTGACCTAAGATCACGTAAAAATAACTTTAATTCACTCTGGTGTTGTTAAAGATAGTTAACTTCAAAATGTTGTCATCATTTACTCAACCTCAAGTTGTTCCAAACCTGTATGAGTTTCTTTTTTCTGCTGAACACAAAAGAAGATATTTTGAAGAATGTCAGTAACCAAACAGTTGATGGGTCCCATTGACTTCCATAGTATATTTTTAAGTCAATGGGGCCCATCAACTGTTTGGTTACCCATATTCTTCAAAATATCTTTTGTGTTCAGCAGAAGAAATAAATTCTAACAGGTTTAGAACAACGTGAGGGTGAGTAAATGATGAAAGAATTTAACTATTTAACTAGGGATAGTGAACTTGTAAACTAATTTGACGCGCTTCTTTTTGCATACCATCAATAAGATATTTGTTTTTGAAAGAAATTAATACATTTAATCATCAAGGACACGTTAAATTGGTCAAAAGTGACAGACCATTATGTTATTAATATGTTACAAAAGATTTCTGTTAAATACTGTTCTTTTGAACTTTCTATTCAAGATTCCTGGAAAAAAATGCATTACAGTTTCCACAAAAATATTAAGCAGGGCAACTGTTTTCAACATTGAAAATAATATAAAATGTTTTTAAATAACCAAATCAGCATAAGAATGATTTCTGATGGATCATGTGACACTGAAGACTGGAGTACTTATGCTAAAAAATTCAGCTACACTATCACAAGAATAAATTACATTTAGAAAAATATTATAAAATTGATCATTGTTAATTTAAATTCTAATAATATTTCACAATATTACTTTTACAAAATTTGTGTTTTACAGAAGAAAATGTAAATAGTTTTAGTTTTAAAAAACAGTGTCGCTCTCACTTTCTCAATTTTACAAAGGTAAGCATGGTAAAGGTAAACATGCTGCTTAAACTGCCATGTTCATTGTTAAATCAACAGCAGTAATCTAGAAGTTAACACATGGCGCTCCCAGGAGGTGTGTGTCTGTCCACCACTATCCAAATCAGATCTCTGACCCAGCACGCCTTGTTTCGCCACCGCAAACACCCTGTGGGGAAACAAACTCAGTCAGTAAAAGGTGGCCACAGAACATAGTATTTTTACTTTACTTTACAAAGTGATATACTGTAGTTACTTAATATTTTGTTGGGGAAAATGTCATACCTAAACTTGACATATAACACAAGTCTGGATTCCGTGGGGAGTGAGAGATTGAACCAAACAGGAAACACCTCATCCACAGTGTTTATACAAAATATGCATGAAGGCAAAGGGAATATTTTTGAAGCACCTCCTTGTAGGACTGTATATTTCATCTAAAACAAACACGCGTGACTCTCTAAACCTGATCAGAATGCAGCTGTAGATTAGCATGAAATCTAGACGTGTTTATCAGCGAATGCCATTCTGTTGTGATAAAGTCCAATGTTGGATGAAAAATCACAGTAATTTCTCAACAAAACCCTGTTCTAGACGTGATGCTGGTGAGGATTTTCCCCTTAAAAGAAGTCAAAGAAGATACACTACCGTAATCAGCAAACAGCAAGCATGTTCTAGTAGGGGTGTGACGATACACTTAGCTCACGAGACAAGACAGTACACGATATTGGATTCACAAAAATGAGACGAGATGGTATTTTTAATAAACACTATGTTTAAGAAATCTTCATTGACAAAATATGACTGGAAAAAATGTATTTTATTTACCTGAAAGTCAAAAAATGCAAAACAATGCAGGTGCATTTTACTTATCAACTAATACTTTAACTAATCTAGGGCTGTCACTAACAATTATATTGGTAATAGAGTAATAGGTCAATTATTTTGACAATTAATTGAGTAGTAGGATAATATTTTTTGTGTTAATAAAAATAGACCTAAGGGAAAACGATATCGCTTTCAAAACCCGTACAAAAAAAACCCTGTACTTTAAAACCTACTTCAAAGTTTGCGATCTCAGGCCACCATAACACCGCTGTCGTGTAAATGAACAGCCAATAAAAGTTTTCTGTTTTCAGTTAAAAACGGTGTCGTGTGAGTGAGTTAATAACTAATGGTTTTTACAACGGAAATTAATCAATCAAAAACTTACTTAAGCTGGACAATGACTTTCTTCTAGAGCTGCTGTATAACCAAAACAATATTTGTTGCATTAGCTTTCTATTATCACTGTAAAGGTGCTTTGAAACAATCTGTATTGTAAAAAAGCTATATAAATGAAGGTGACTTGACTTGAATACCCTTTAAAATGACTTAAAATACATATATTATAACAACGAGACAATAATAATTGGTTTACATACATACATAAAGTATCAAAAACAAGTCAATTTATGGTTTTATTGAACAACACTGTTAAAAAACATAATGTAATATACATAATATTATAAACAATCAACCTATGTACAATATATATTATAACAAATGCCTGCAGACGACGCCAACTTGGTGTGATTGTTGACAGCAAATGGTGATTGTTGTTGTTACACTTTACAGCATGATCATCCTTGCTTAATATTGGCCAAACAACATTTAATTCAAGTGTGCTCTTAATCTTTAATATTTGGCCACTTGTTTATGATAGAAATGCTACAGCCACTGTAATTTCTTCAACAAGAACATGTGAACATCAAAAAATGCAAACCCAGAGCGAGGGTTTAAACTTTTATTTTGAAATCGCAATGAACAACAGTTTGCATATTTAGAAACAAATTGATGTATTCTCATGTGTTAGTCTAGATTTATAAATGATAGAACTATGTAATGCTATATTATGATTTTTAAATGGTTTTAATATATCGTGGACCCTTAGAAAACGATCTAATATTGCTGTTCATGGATTCTCGTGGCACAATATCTCGCCACACCTCTATGTTCTAGTCTTTCTTCTTCAACCTTTGCCCAGATTCTCTCTCTGTCTGTAGATGATTACAGGACGCTGCTGCTGGCTGAAGCTCAGTTGGAAGAATGTCTGCTGGAGAACATGACCCTGCTGAAGAATTCTACGTCTCTGACTGAACATTCACAGCCAAAACTAGCCCGAGCCAAAGCTCATCTCGACGGCATCCTTTGCAGAGGACTCCTGGAGGTCTGGCACGGCACCTACACAAGTCTCTCTGTTTATCATCCGTTAAGCATCTCTGAGAAAGAGAAGAAAGGGTTTCTGGATATCAAAAGAACTTTTGGGAATTCAGTTCTGTATTGTGAACCACTAAAATTACATCAGTTATTAATTGAACAAATATTAAACCGATAGGGATCTGCAAACAAGGCTGCTACAGTTTGGGTTAAAACTTAACTTTTCCTTTTTTGCAATTATTATTATCAGCTGGTGCTTTGCTGATTTTTAGTGGATGTCAAGTCTAGTCACATTTTTTTATATAATGCTTTATACAATACTGATTGTTTCAAAGCAGCTTCACAGTGATAAACAGGAAAATAACAATCAATGATGCTAACTAAGTCAAATATGAGACAAAGCAGCTGTACAGGAGACAACGGTGGCATTAGTCAGTTGAAGTCAGTTTAGTGTTGATTCAATTCAGTTCAATAACAAAGCTCATCAATAATAAAGTAAGTTCAATTCAGCTCTTAAGCAGCTCTACAGAAGACAGTAGTGTCATTTTACATCTCAATTCAGTAGATGTTGATTCATTTCAGTTTAATGCTGCAATGTCTCTCGGTTGCAAAATGAAATGAAGTTATAAAGCAGCTCTGCAGAAAACAGTGGTGTCATGTATGAAGTCAGTTCTCCTCAAGTTCACACAGGTGTCTTAGCAGAGTAATGCTGCATAGTTTGATATTTTATCATGTAATGCAATGATATTCATATTGGGTGAGATTAAATTTAGTTTTTATTTTTGGTCCTTATTAGAAGAAAATGAATAGGGATGCAAAATCCCTGTAGTGCTTGCATGACTTCTAAACATTTATTCTCTGTTTAGATTGTCAGTAGGGCTGGACAATTAATCAAAATAAAACCTAAATTGCGAAATGGCTAAGTGCGATTATCAAATCGCAAAGGCTGCGATTTGATTAAATAAATATTCACGCTGCGTGTTTCAGAGTGAAATGCAGCCCTCTGTTCATATACACGTGAGCAGCAGTATGGTTTGGTTCACAGGAAATGCTGCTCCACATGAACACATCTCTGCATCTGCTGTCAATTTGGGTTGCTTTAACATGCATTTGGGAATGCAAAATGCACCAACTATCTTTGCATTCTTTTAATGAGATGCACTTATCAACAAAAGAGAAGCTTTAAAGGGATAGTTCACCCAAAAATGAAAATTCTGTCATCATTTACTCACCCTCAAGTTGTTCCAAACCTGTATGAGTTTCTATGTTCTGCTGAACACAAAGGAAGATATTTGGAAGAATGTTTGTAATCAACAGATCTCGGTCCCCATTGACTTCCATAGTAGGAAAAAAATATACTATGGTAGTCAATGGGGACCGAGATCTGTTTGGTTACAAACATTCTTCCAAATATCTTCCTTTGTGTTCAGCAGAACAAAGAAACTCATACAGGTTTGGAACAACTTGAGGGTGAGTAAATGATGACAGAATTTTCATTTTTGGGTGAACTATCCCTTTAAGGGCTCCCTGTGGTTTTCCGTCGAAATAAAAGTTTTGTGGGTAACACTTTACAATAAGGTTTATTAGTTAACATTAGTTAACTACCTTAGTTAACATGAACTAAGAATGAATAATACTTCTTCAGCATTTATTAATCTTAGTTAATGTTAATTTCAACATTTACTAATACGTTATTAAAATCAAAGGTGTATTTGTTAACATTAGTTAATGCACTCTGAACTAACACGAACAAACAATGAACAGCTCTATTTTTATTAACTAACATTAACAGAGATTAATAAATACTGTAACAAATGTATTGCTCATTGTTAGTTCATGTTGGTTAATACATTAACTAATGTTAACTAATTAACCTTATTGTAAAGTGTTACCGTTTCATGGTTTAACATTCGGAAATTAAGACAGCCTTAAATATTAGTATTGTAATTTTACAGTTGTAATGTAAAATAAAAGTATTATTATTATTATATTATTTTCAAAAATATTTTACAATGAAATATTACAGTAATATTTGTTATTTTGTTTTTATTTATTTAGCAGTAGTAGTAATGCAATAATAATAATTATTATTATTTTTATTATTTTGTAACCACATTGATATATCACAATATGTTGGCCAAATTGTGCAGCCATACAAACAAGCAAAGCAAGCCTAATTAAAAAAATTGTAATCACATTTTAAATTGCAATTAAAATATCAGAAAAAATTGCAACTAACCCCTAAATTGTGCAGCCCTAATCGTCAGTGTGATTTCTGGACTCTTCCCCTGTAGCCGCACTACATGAATGAAGCTCTGCTACTGCTGGCTAAAGTGCACTACGTGCAGGGACGTTACAGGGACGCCCAGGGCATGTGTGCCAGAGCGGGTGTTGACGATTTCTCCCGCCACGAGCAGCCTGTCTACCAACTTCGCATGCTGGCAGAGGCCTTTGTCATCAAAGGTACGAGTAATTGAGAAATCACTAATAGCTCATTAATCCTTCCTCATTATTGTATAATTAAGTTGTGACAAGGCAATTAACATAGTCTAAATGTTCAACTAATTATATGTGCTGTATGTAGCTTCCTGTAACGCTGGCGCAACCTCTTTAAAATCAGCAATACTAATCTTGTGAAAAATGTGTTCTCTAAGATTTCATGAGGTGTAGTGGAAGTTAATTGGGAGAAATAAATTACACTAATTCCATGAGTGACTTTCAGTCCAATATTCACTAAATTTAAAAGCAGATGTTCCTTATAAGGTCTTATAACTGCTAGAGCAATTTAAATACAAGATTTGTGTATTTATAGAGTTATCAAGTCATTTCCATTGCTCCATTCCATTGAGTATTTGCCTCAGGCATGCTTTTTTTGATTCATACCCAAGCTAAAGTGTACAGTGAAAGAAAAGTCTGCATTGCATTCACAGTGTGCAGTTTGTGTGGGCAGGCGTATGTCTTTTCTTACATATCATACATATCCTTAGATAGAATGTAACCAAGGAGGAAAGTTTTACATCATTGTCTACATGGAAGCTTACATATTTATATTTAGTTATCATTTAAATAAGGGGTTTTCCAACATGCCACTCACCCTGTGTTTGTGTAATGTCCATTATTTTCTCATTTTCCATTATTTTCTCATACTGTACATTCTCTCACACTACTTACAAGTACAAAAAAGTATATTTAACACCTGTCAACATCAGTACCATGATACTCCCACGGTAAGGAACACATATCAAGTATTTTAGAATGTTTTATGGTAGATTATGGTAGATATATTAAGAATGCTTAATATATTAAGTATACTTGTTCATGTCATAAATGTGACATGCAATATTATTTAGTTTTTAAAAATCCTCAAACCAACAGGGTTATGCTTAACTATGTCCAATTATGTAATGTTGGTATTACATTTTACTAAATATTTTTTTAGAAACAAAAGTTGTAAGTACAACTACCAGTTATTTCTAAACTTCAAAATCTAATTAGACTTGCTTAAAAAAAAACATGCAAACCGATTGCCTTAAACAAACCAAGTGAAATAGGAATAGTATGATGTACTGACAAATGCTTAGTTAGTATAGTTCACTTAAACTAGAGTCCTAGTAACTAAAAAAGAACTGAGAATACTTGATAATTTACTTCAAACAAAATGTAATTGTTACCAGTGTTTTGCATGCTGAATGTTCAAGGCTGTGTGTGACTCACATGGTCAATTGCAAGATATTGTCACAAATATAGAGGGATTATATCAACCCAATTAAAATTTCACAAGGTGTTTATGACCTAAGTGTTAGCAACAACATTTTAAAAGATCATTATTTGACATGAAATATAGTTATGTATAGTTTATAGTATATAGTGATAGTGATATAGTATATCACTCAAATTACTGTGATTTCTTGTTGCATCGCTTTATCAATGGGAAGAGAATTACAATAATATAAATGAAGTTCCAAGTGCCCAATCAAATGGAACACTGATCACCATAATGGTTCATTTTAGGAAAATCAACATCAGCTTATGTGATGTTCTCTCAAAATTTTCAGTTGTATTGACAATTGAACATTTAGAATGACTTTAGGAACATCAGTGAATGCAAACAGAGAAAAATAACTGCAGAAGTGAGTGAAAAGTGAAAAGTTTTCACTCTTTTCACTCAAATGAGTGAAAAGTCTTAAGAATTGCCCCGCCTCAGAAACCTTTTTTCTTTTCTTTTTTTCTTTTTTTTCTTTTGCTTGATAAAATAGTACTCAAACAAATCAATTAATCTTAACTTGGGTTTTCTGAGTAAAAAAGACATAGTATGTGAATATTACAGATTACTAGATTTTAACAATTAAGACATTGAGTAAAGTTAACTAAAAAGTGCTAGTTAGAATCACTGCTGCTTTTTACATGGACCCCACCATCTGTACCCACACTACATGTTCACTCACAAACACATATTTTCAGACAGTAGGCTGGGAAAGTGTAATATTAGCTTATCTTGCGTAGGAAGCAGAACCCACCCAGAATCGGTCCCTCGAGTGAGACTCAGCAGGCATAGCTTGTGACAGCTGTTCTGCTCTGACTGACCAATAGTGATATATATTAATAATAACAATAATGAGCCCGGATAACATTCATCCATCTATCTATCTATCTATCTATCTATCTATCTATCTATCTATCTATCTATCTATCTATCTATCTATCTATCTATCTATCTATCTATCTATCTATCTATCTATCTATCTATCTATCTATCTATCTATCTATCTATCTATCTATCTATCTATCTAATCATTATGTCGCAGTTCCTTATTCAGTTTTGTTTTATATACTTATCAAAGCCAGTTTCACTTGCATTAGGCACTTGATGAGTCTTAATTTTGAGCCCTGTCTACAAGTCTTCTCTTCGCATTTGTACAAATGGGGAACTGTTCTTAAGAGTAGTGGTGTGGTAAATTTGTCCTGATTGTGTAGTTCCTCTTTTTCTGTTCTCTGTGTACTTCCTCTTATATGGATGGAACTAGTGACTTCTGGGAAATTCAATGTGGGCAGCAGTCTCTGTAAATCTTAAATGGCAAAGCATGTCAGCCACAGTCGTTGGTTGTTTGCTATATTCAGAAAATGGTCTGTTTAATAGGACTTCCTCCATGTTGTCTAGGAGATTCATATATTTGTTTGTTTATGACTATTTTCTGCATCTTGCCCTGCCGAAGCACTGGATGAGACCAAGACTCCATGTTCAAGGCTGACTGAATAAATAAAAAGTCCCACTAATGTAATTTAAAAAGACCCATTTGTTTGAAAAACTATTTTTGCACTTGTGTTTTTCTCAATTATAAGGATTAACTGGCACATATTGATTAAAAATTGACACTGTAGCAAACAGAGATTATTTCTTGTTCCGCATGTCCAATTAAGTCTAATTAGCTGTACTGTAATTGGAGATGTAGTGCATTGCTAAGTGTATTTTGCATGTCTTGGCTTCTTTGTCAAACTATATTTCATTCTCTCTTACAGTCATTGTCCATAATTACTATAAAGTGAATCTTAACCTAATTGTTCCCCATAAATGTCCAGGTTTGTCTTTGGACCATCAGTCTATGTCAGGTGCTTCTCGTGTTAGACTGTCTGAGAGAGAGGAAGAATGCCTCACCTGTTACCTCATGGCCTGTGATGCTGGCCTTTTATATCTGCAAGAGCTTGACAAGGTCTGTGTGTGTGAAGTCTGTGGGTTCACACAGAATGTGTTTTTCTCTCTGTCTCACTGCATTTTAAGTATCTCAGTTTGCTTGATTCAAATAAAAAAATACTTTTTCCTTACTGGGGTCGGGGTGTCTCGCATTTCTAAATGCAAGAACATGTTCTGTGTGTATGCAGATTCAGAACCTTAGAATATAAGACCTTTTATATATAGAAAATAATGTTTTTGCATTTTGTGTTTATTTGTAATCTAACATTACATCTCACAGCGTATGTGTCCTCTTCACCAGACTGTTTGCACGCCAAGTTCCAAAACAGCTAAAAGCGGTTCATCAGCCCTTCATTTTGATTTGGACCCAGGCTTCTTCCTGCAGGCGGCTCTTCAGAGCGCATACCTGTCGCTGCTGAGGAAAGGGTGAGCTCGCATGTTACTGATCTCAGACTCTTTACCCACAATTCTCTGCATTTTATATCAAGCACTCATGTTGCTATGTACACACAGTATTCACAGCACGGCTTCACTTAATCCATTAATGAACTCCACTTGAATATATGACAGGGACTGTGTAAACACTCCGCTGGTATTCTTGTGCCAGCATGACCTTTTTGTGGTGTGGATGTGCCAGTAATGTCCAGCAGGTGTCAGTGTTTTAACACAGGTGATTTGTCAGTCACTCTGATATTGGCTTTGTTTGAAATGGCATCCTAGCATACTACAACTTAAAAATATTAGGGCTGTCAAGTTAAATTAACAGATCATAAAATTGACATAAACAAATATGAAATGTCATTATTTTCTCAGTTCAGGAAAGAAAACAAAATAACAAGTTGTGTTAATTTGTGTGTACGATATGAAACGTGTGCACCTATAGCCTATAATAAATAATATATGTGGGTAGATTTCTACATAGTGCTCTTTATTCATCTCAGTTGCACTTCTCTCTTCACAACAATTCAGTGCTCTAACACAGAAATCAATTACTGTAAATGCAGTTATAAATACAGTCTTTATTTCTCAAACTGCATGAAAACACATGGGAGATGCAAATAGTTAAATCAATACAAATCCACACTAATTAAATGTAATATAAAACATTACCCACATTTTTGGACTTTAGTCTTTTATGTAACAGTGTTTTTGTGGTGAATCATTGTAATAATGGCAATTTTAATAATATGAATGATGATGCTAAATAATATATATTATATTATGAATGTAAAGGAACACATTTCAGTTTTGATGCTGTTGCTTAAAGTCCCCCTGTGGTGAAAATCATGTTTTTAATGTTGTTTATATGTCTATGGTGTTTTTAATATGCTTTAAGACAAACCATGTGCAAATTCATCAGTCAACACCATTGTTGAGTATTTTCTCCTTAAAACTGCAGTGAACCAAAGACAGTCTCAAAAATGTTTTTGAAATCGCTGGTGTTTCTGACATCACAAACTACCTTGTAACCAATCACGTCAACGTGTGATCGTCAACGAGTGGATCTCTGAGCTGAGGGTTGTTCCATAAAAGACGCTTAGAAAAGCGGGGATTAAACTCCAAAACCGGACTTGAATGAGCCTAACAAATAAGTTGGGGCTAAAGTGGTTCCATAAAAGGTAATTGAAGTTCACGCAATCTCACTAATTTGATCCAGGTTTATCTAGTCTAGATAATTGCGTGTGCACGCGTTTCTGAAGCAGCCCTAGAGGTCAATTATAGATCAAATCGATCCATCAAACAGCGTATATTTTGTGCTGTTTTATGCGTTTGTGACATGTTTTTTTTCACTCAGTGCAAAACTTACATTTTACAGTTATATTCTCCATCTGTAAATGTTAGAAAGTCATGCAAATGTATCCATTTTACTGCTAATCTTCATATTGAACGAGCGCTGCTGCGCGCATGCGCGCCAAATAGGAGCGCAATAATTCTGACTAAAATATACATTTTGCTTGGAAAATTAATATGCGATATTTTATAACACCAGAAATATCTTCTAATTATAATAATTTATCTTTAGGATGTTGGATAAGTTGCAGTGAACTTCTAGCGAACAGAAGTACTTCAGTGAACAGAAGTAGCCTAATTCAGGGAAGATTTTTTTTTTTTAAGAAACTAAATATATAAAGATACAAAATATAGTTTTGGGTATAGGACCTATGCTATAATAAAGATGACGCATACTTATTTAGAATGCTGAGAATTACAGCTTTTAATGCAATACTTTTTGGAGAAAGCAAGAATCCCCAGTTTTAAATGAGTGGTTAGATTTAGTTTCTAAGGTACATTATGGAGAGGATAACATGAAATTAAGAGCAAATGTATACATTTTGAAAAGATATGTGCAACTCTAAAATCAAAGAATATTCCATAAAATAAAGGAATATATATTAGCCTACATTAACTACATTTTTATATAACCCTCCCTTTTATTTAGTTATTTGTTATTTTATTTATTTACTTATTTAATATTGAATATTTGATATTTAAATAATATTACTTGAATAACTATTAGGAATTATGTGTCATTATAAGAGTTTGATATAAATATGTGAATGTTAAATTTTTATTAATATTTATTTATTGTTTTTTGTCTTTTCCCCCTTTAATCATATGTAAAAGTGTCTAACTATGTACTTTTTGGTTATTGTTCTAATCATGTGTTTTTTAGGCTATGTGTTGGTGGGTATTATCACAAAAGAAAAAAAGTAGAAGGAAAAATAAGGAATATTTATTGGGGGAAAATATGATGTCTTTAAAGGAACTGTCCATTTGTATAATCGTGTTAAATGTGTTTGAATTGAAAGATATAATAAAGTACATAATATATATATATATATATATATATATATATATATATATATATATATATATATATATATATATATATATATATATATGCTAAAATATTTGTTAGTTGGACATTAGATGTCCCTTATTTAGAATTTTAAACCTACAAGTGTATTTTTATGATAGCAATAACTGTAAAGTGACTATTGTAATGGGGTAAATCAAATGTAGGCTAATATACTGTCAATTACTAAGCTCAGATTCATCTTACCAGTTAAAATTTATACTGTGCTTTTGTAATTATTTATTTTTAATTTTGTGATTTTAACTTCTGCTTTAAAAAGCTTTTTTTTAGATTGTATTCTAATGTTCTTCTAATAATCATAAACATGTACTACAGCTGCCAAACAAAACCAGAGAGAAATGTATTCATAAATCTTTAAAACAATCTAATTAAATCTTGGGCACAAAACATTCAGCCAGTAAAAAAAGAAAACCTGTAGTATATATATTGTATTTATCTATCTATATCTATAAATACAGTACATATATATATATACATATCTATCTATCTATCTATCTATCTATCTATATATATATATATATATATATATGTCTATATTGTCTAATTTATCATTTAAGTTGATTTTCTGTATACTGTATATTTATTTTTGGACTAATAGTGGTTAATAAAGTCCAATAATGGTATGAGAGAGTGTCAGTGGTAATATCATTGTGTTCTTGTCGGTCAGTGTTAGAGGATCTGTGTAACAACTGAGGCTTAGCCTGACAGTTAGCCTGCCCTGGACCAGACTAGTTTCCCAGCATAAGTTGCCAGGGTAACTGAGTTTGAACTATTTTAAGTTTGCTTTATGAAACAGAATCCACCGACAATAAGTCTAACTAACCAAAATAAGCCTGGCTTGTATTCTAATCTTGTTTTATGGAACAACCCTCTGGTGTGAGTGAGTGGAGGCGGGGATAATTTGCATATTCATAGAACCACGTATACTAAATGAGGCAAGGGTGTAGAGTTACATTCAAGCTATTTTAAAGCATGAAGAAATTTCTTTTCAAGGAAAAAACGTTTAAATATGTAATTTTGGTGATCAGAGATGAGTGGATAAAATGATTGATTACAAGGAGACTTTAAGGACTTGAGCCTGTGAAGGTCGAGAAACACAGCTGTTTCCTATAATGCAATGCGCATGACTTGACCATCCATTTATTAATCGACAAATGAACCTGTTGTAACATCACCTGTGAATTTTTTCATGTGATGGCAATGCTGAATTGCCAGCATTATTATTCCAATCTTCAGTGTCACAGGATCCTTCAGAAATCATTTTAATATGCAAATATGTGTGTGTTTGTACACTTTTTTTTGTTAGGTGCGATTAATCACAATAATCGATTTGACAGCACTTATATATGTATGTATATACATACACATCTGTCTTTCTAATGTATAATTAACACAGTCAAATGTAGTTATGAAATAATGTCCATCAGTCTTATCTTCTCCTTTTGTTGCATCAGCCTTCTTTCATCATCTTATCAATCATGTTGTCCTCCCACAATCACTTCTGCCTGTGTGTGTTAGTCACTTGGCTCAGGGTACACACCAGCTGCGGCGGGTCATGAGGGCCATGGAGAGTCGGGGGTCGCAGAGTTTTCGTAAGGTGAGATCTGAGTAAATGAGATTTTTGCTGTTCACTTACACACAGCAGGTGTCAGTGGTTGTTTTGTGTTGTTTAGACAGTAGCGCGCAGGCTTGCAGAAGTGTTGCTGGGTTCAGTGTGTGAGGATGCGTACTGGGATCCACTGTCTCCTCCACCACCCGGCTGGCTGAAGAAAGAAGGAGTCACACACCCCAAAGATGCCATCTACCCCTCGTCCAGACCACCACAGCGCTACAACACTGAGGGGTCAGACTCTCTTTCCTTTCACATCTGATATTCTACTCACTTTTTCATGTAGGAAACATTATTTAAAGCATAATCACAAACAAAGCATAATCAGAAAATAAAAGCAGAACAAAATAAAACTAGATAAGTTAAGTTTGATGACAAACTTTAATGTTGGTTTGACAAAGCCCTGTCTGAAATTTAAAAATTAATTTTAAAAGCTTGAAGTGTGAAGGTTTACTTAGAGAAGTCGAAAACAGTAAGACAGACAGTAAAAACTCATTTAGACCATATTAGACTTTTTATTAGACATACTTCCAATGATATACGACTTTATATAGTCTACTCTGCTAAGACTGCTAAGAAATGCATTCAAAAAACACTAAGTACACACAATGTAAAGTTTAAGGAGTGACAAACGCATTTAAATATTGGATTGAATCCTTTAATTTTTCATTCCGTGAATGTACGGAACACAACTTACCAAGTTTACCACTTTTCCAGAAAGGTTGTATATTGTGGCCTCTGCTGGGAGTTGCTGGCCTCTTCTTGGGTTTTGTTAACATGCTTTATCTTACTTTAATATGTAGTATTGCAAAAAAAAAAAAAAGCATGTTAGTATAGCCTTTGTTTTAACACATTGTAAGCATGTTTCCAGAATGTTTAAGCAAATTGCTAGCATGTTTTAGCATGTTTCTTACATGTTTTAGCATGTTTCTTACGTTTTAGCATGTTGCTTGCATGGTTTAACACATTTTCGAGCATTTTGAACTTTTCATGTTGCTGACATGTTGCTAAGATGTTTCTAGCATGTTTTAGCTTATTGCAAACATGATTTAGGATTTGAGAGCCTGTTTCTAGCCTGTTTAACATATTGCTAACTATTATTAGTATTATGCTAGCATGTTTCTAACATGATTTATCATGTTGCTAACATGTTTTAGCTCACTTACTAGCATGTTTTAGTATGTTTCTAGCATGTGTGTTGCATTTCAGCATGTTGTTACCCTGTCCAATAAGCAAGTTGCTAGATAGATAGATAGATAGATAGATAGATAGATAGATAGATAGATAGATAGATAGATAGATAGATAGATAGATAGATAGATTGATTGATTGATTGATTGATTGATTGATTGATTAAGGTATGGTATGGTATGAACTTTGTGGATGCAGCTTAAAATTCTCTAAAAGAGTTTTTGTATTATTGTGTGTTTGTATTATTCCTTGTACAATTGTATTGTGTACATCAGCCATTTGGCAATATTGATCGATCACTAGAGTCAGGGAGCAATGAACAAGGAGACGAGCCGATGACAGTGCTGGGGTTTGTTTGCCTGCTTTAAAATTCAGGACACGGCGGAATGCTGTGTTGTGAATAAAACATACTGTAACTGTACCTGTGAGTCTGCAGACTCCAGGCAGAGAAAGGAAAAATACAAGAAAGATGAAAAGAGATGGAGGGACTTTTGAGAATATGTCTGAAGAACAGAAATTAAAACAGATAAAAGGAATATTCTAGTTTATTATTCCTGGTACAGCTCAGTAACATGCTATGATGGGATTCCAGATGCTGGAGGGAAGTAGGATGAAGGGATGAGATGGAAAAAAAGGGATGAGAGAAAACTGGCTGTAAAGAAAGTGGAAATTGTTCAGAATACCAATTAAACATTTTAAAAAAGGTACAGCTACGAGGATGGCAGTAAGTCCAGAGAGCTCAGTTACAGACTGACATATGTAACTAGAGACCGACACGCACACATTTGTGACGTGTTTTTTCTTTTTCCCATTGCCACCATGTAGAGCTTTCTGTCCACAGGACGTGGTTGAAGAGGCGGTGCTGGTGCTCCTCATCACAGAGTCAATGGTGAGACAGTCTTTCTCACATTCATCCTTTCTTCCTTAACATGCTGTGCTGTGACGTCTCTTCTCCTTAGCTGCATCTTAAGAACTATTGCGTGAATACTGTATAGTATAAAGGAATAGTTCACTGAAAAATCGTAATATATTAATAATATATTTTAATCTTAATAATTTACTTATCGAATCACCCTCATATAATTTCAAAACCATAAGCTGATATTTTTTTAGGTAGATCACAAAAGGAGGAATTTTTAAGAATACTCCTCTTTTCCATACATAGTTTAGTGTGACCTCTAAATTGTCCTCAATAGGCGGATGAAGTTGGTTGCTCCTGAATATGCTTTATTTGGCAGGCAAACAGTTCAGTTCAATTTAATTTAAGTTTATTTGTATAGCACTTTCACAATGCTTATTGATTCAAAGCAGCTTTACAGAAAATGCTTGTTTCAGTGTTACAATATAGTAAGTAATTCTGTTATCAGCCATGTGTATGGCTGTATCAAAGTAATATCCATATGGCAGTAATAAACAGTTATAATATAGTACATTGTGTGGTTAGTTAACTTCATGTATTCAGTTAAGCTAACACAACAAACATGCTAAACAGCAATTACAACTTGTACTTGGAATTATTACAATGTAAGGATCATTTTATAATATGAGGATAATATTTAAAAGTTTTGAATGTCGATCCAAAGTTGCGATCCATTTTAGACAAAAGATGATGTGTATTTGGAACTATTTCATCAGATATAATTCTAGTACAAATTTGTGAGAAGCATAATGTGAATGCTTGGCTAAAGAGATGTGAGTTTTATCTGATTTAAACAGAGAGAGAGTGTCTGAGCCCCGAACTTTATCAGAAAGGAAGGCTATTTTATAATGTAGGAGCCAAGTGCGAAACAGTTACATGTTTCACATTAATCGAGTTGGGTCAGTAACTTTTTTTTAAAAGAAATTATTGCTTTTATTCACCGACTGGTCATAAATGATAGTAAAGACATTTATAATATACAGTATATAAAGAATCCTGAATTGTTTTTTTTATGGTTTCCAAAAAATAGGAAGCTGTTTTCAACATTGATATTAATAAGAAATATTTATTGGGCATTAAATCAGCATATTAGAATGATTTCTGAAATGATCATGTGACACTGAAGACTGAGTAATGATGCTGATAATTCAGCTTTGCATCACAGGAAGAATAAAAAAGGTTAATTTAAATGGTAATAATATTTCACAATTTTAAAGTTTTACTGTGTTTTTGATCAAATAAATACAACCTTGGTAAGCATTAGACATTGGTAAGCATTAGACATTAATTAAAAACATTTTTTACTGACCCCTCCCAAATTTTGAATGGTAGTGTATGTTTCCTAGCAGATATCAAGAAAATGTTGAGATATGTAGGATTCATTTATGTCATTCCACATTAGTTTATTTGGTCTGTAACACTTTAGTATGGGGAACACATTTCACTAATTTTCTGCTTATTAATAGTTAATAAAGGTCGTTTTGTAGCGTTTAAGTTTAGGTATTGGGTAGAATTAAGTGATGTAGAATAAGGTCATGCAGAATAAGGCATTAAAATGTGCTTTATAAATACTAATAAACAGCCAATATCCTAGAAATATGCATGCTAATAAGCAACTAGTTAATAGTGAGAATTGAACCCTAAAATAAAGTGTTACTATTTGGTTTCTGACTGTGGTAAAACTTTGCATTTTTAACATCAAGGCCTTTAATGTAATGCAACTATGGACGCTTTTATTTTAATCATAGAAAATGTGGTTATGCTTTGTATCGATTCTACTAATTATAAGAAACTTTGCAATTACATGTCAACTAACTCTCCTTAGAGTATTAGTTTACTGTAGTAGACTGATAGTAGACTGTTAGGTGTTTGTAGAATAAGTTGACATGTAGTTGCAAAGTTACTTCTAGTCAGTTGAATGTCTATTGGAGGAGCATTAAAATAAAGTGTTATGAAATATTAAGCAGACAGTCTACTAATACTCTAATAAGAGTTCATTCATATGTAATTGCAATGTTACTTATGGCGCTTTTCCATTACCAGTACCAGCTCAACTCGACTCAGCTCGGCTCGGCTCGGCTCGGCTCGCTTTTCGCTCCGTTTTCCATTGCAGATAGTACCTCCACAATAGTACCTGGTCGTCATAGCGACGCCGCAGGAAACTGCCGTGACTTAATCTTCTACGCGAGACGCGCGAGACACACCCGCTACCCACACACACAGGACAATGGAGGAAATCGAGTGTATGCTGTTTTTGGATGTTTTTGTTTTTGTTTTTGCTGTTTTTTATTCAGGATACTCCGTCTGGCGCGTGCAATGATGACGCAGTGAATAGTGACGATTCTCTCTGACCAATCAGCAGTCTGTCGTGTTTTCACGTCACATTTTAGTATCGCCTCAGCTCGCTTAGAACCTCGCCGGAGGTGGTACGAAAAAAAGTACCTGGAAGCAGGTACAGGTACAACTTTTACACAGTGGAAAACCAAACAAAGCCGAGTCGAGTCGAGCCGAGCCGAGCCGAGCCGAGGCGAGCCGAGGCGAGCTGGTACTGTGTAGTGGAAAAGCGCCATTATAGTTAGTAGAATGTCTAAGATTTTTAATTTGTTTGTCAGATACTTTTATCTAAAGCAGTTAAATAAATGTTATATTCTAAATACTAAATTTTATATTATAACCTTTTATATTCCACTGGCAAAATAACACCACACAAGCCTTGAGGGTGAGTAAATATTGACAGGATTTTTTTTTTTTTTTGGTGAACTATCCTTTTGACATGGGCTTCCAAACCCTAAAGGCATTTTGTGTTTGTCCGTATTTGACACCCGATTCGGTTCTTGAACACTTCACTAATGAGCTGATGAGTTGAATCAGACGTGTCAGAGAAGAGAATCATCTAAATTGTGCAGTGCTGGAGGTTCTCCTGGACTAGGATCTAGAGACGCAGCTTCAACAAAACCCCTGAGCCTCTCTCTGTTGTCCCCTATAGGCCAGTGGCGAGGCAGTGATCAGCCGCACCCCGGAGCACCGGGAGGTGAGGGAGAGCAGCATGCAGGACGCCTCCTCCGTCTATGACCTGCTGAGCATCGGCATGGCCAGGAGGGGGCAGTACTCCATGCTGTCCGAGGTAAGATGTGTCAGCACAGATCAGTCTCGACCCCATGCTTTGCAAACAGGAGCAAGGAAGTGACCTGTATATTATGTAGTGGCTTCTTTCACCTTCTTTGTCGCAAGTCGCCTCTTCCAATCTTTCAATCTTTCAATCTCTCTCTCAATCTCTCCTAGCTGTAAGGGTGATTTTTTTCCCTTCTTCCTCCGTCCTCCGTCCTGTCCTTTCAGTAGTTGAGCCGTTGCGTGATGGTGAGCGTTTACTCAGAGGCGTTCTCAGGTGAATCTGAATCTAAGCTCAGTGTTTTCAGTAGGTTCATTTCAACTGAATCCATGTCATTTCACTGATAACCCACATTACAATGCCATTACTCGGCATTATCAACAAATGCCTGCATTTAGAATTGTTAATCCCGTTCTCATCAATTTTATCCCCACTTTCTCATGCATGTGCCATGATGTGATGTGTACAGGATACACACAATCCCCTATCAGTGCTGTAAACAACAAGATCCTTCCTAGAAATGCTGAGTTATGCTGAGCAATGTCAACCACATTATAGTCCAGTCATTTTAAGCCAAAATGGGGGTCAACCGTGAACAAATTGCAACAGAAGCAAACTCAACTGATTTTGTATCCTCAATATGTCCTGAGTAAGGAAAAAAAAGCCCCGAAGAATCCCATTAGGGGAAAGTTTCGAAAAAGACCCAAATATAGACTATTCATACGCCTATTCATTCTTTTTCTTACGTGAATAGGGTAAAAATCTTAACCTTTAGATATCACCATGAAAATTACTGAGTTGATTACTTACATCAAGACAAACAAAAAATGTATTGCAAGTTTTTTGAAATTGTTTGTTAACATGGACAAACGGTGCATAATCTAATTACGTATGTGCTAATTTGCATAAATAACACACCAGGTCTAAACATTGGGTCTAGCCAGGTGAAAATGTCTTGTTGAATCTTGTTGACATATAACAGTAAAATACTTAATGTTAAGGTTTGAATGGGACCCATTTAGGCTACCCATGAGCATGAATACATAGAGGCAGGAAGAAGTAATTTAGAAACCAGCCTTTATTCATTTTTAAGAGACTGGGTTTGGGGCTGGGTCCGTGGGACTGTTTCTGGGGGACGAGTCTGAGGGAAGAACAGGAGACAATGGTAAGGAGAATGCAGAAGACAAAAGGTAGGCAAAATAAAAAGTGAATCCCCAGAAACAGGCCCACGGACCCAGCCCCAAACCCCATCTCTGCAATAATAATTAATAAAGGCTGGTTTAAATTACTTCTTCCTGCCTCTATGTATTAATGTTCATGGGTAGCCTAAATGGGTTCCATTCAGACCTTAACATTAAGTATTTTACTGTTATATGTCAACAAGATTCAACAAGACATTTTCACCTGGCTAGACCCAGTGTTTAGATCTGTTGTGGTATTTATGCAAATTAGCTCATACGTAATTAGATTATGCACCGTTTGTCCATGTTAACAAGCAATTAAAAAAAACTTGGAATACATTTTTTGTTTGTCTTGATGTAAGTAATCCACTCAGTAATTTTCATGGTGATATCTAAAGGTTAAAATTTTTACCCTATTCACGTAAGAAAAAGAATGAATAGTCTATATTTGGGTCTTTTTCGAAACTTTCCCCTAATGGGATTCTTCTGGGCTGTTTTTTCCTTACTCAGGACATATTGAGGATACAAAATCAGTTGAGTTTGCTCTGTTGCAATTTGTTCAACCTTTTTTCATAAAATGACTATTAGGGTCATGTCAAATCAACCAAATTTCAGAAACTTCCCCGGCTCAAATTTTTAATTTTGTTCATATTTTTCTGAAGAAAGAGAAACATAAATAATGATGAAAGCCAAAATATTAAATGTCAAGTCAAGTCACCTTTATTTATGTAGCTCTTTTTACAATACAGATTGTTTCAAAGCAGCTTTACAGAGATAACAGCTAAATAATGCAACAAAGTTTGTTTCCTAATTTACATTAATTTACATTAAATGTAATTATTGTATATTGACTGAGTAATCCACTATTTTTTTAGAGGGGGTCAAAATGACAATTTCGGTAAAATCGGTTAACTTTTGCAATCTTTGTTGCATTTTATGCCAACAGTGACAGTTCAAAAATGGGAAAAGCACTACTTGTGTTTTTTGCCTGTAAATCAAAGAAGTATTAAATATATCTTAATATCCTTTAGCCTTTAAAATGAAGATTCCAAAAGAAAAGTATGTTAAGAGTTATAATCTAGAAGGATATTACTATATCTTTAACAGTTTTAGAGTTACAGGCATACAATCTTTATGGCACTCAGACAGGAACATTCTATACAATTGTGTTGATAGAAAATACATGAGATACATTTCTAGTTTCAACATTATTTGTTGTTAAGATATTCCTCTTTAAAAGAAAAGTGGTTTTCGACCACTAAAAATGTGTGTAATTGACCAGTTAACTTTATGGAACCACATTAAGATCTCCATATCTCTGGGATTGAACCATAGAGAGCCTTTAAAATTAAGATACCAAAAGAAAAGTCTGTTAAGAACCAGAATCTAAAGGGATATTAAGATAGCTTTAATACTTCTGGACTTACATGAATGCAAAGTGCTTTTTATCATTTTTAACTGTCACCGTTGGCATATAATGCAACAAAGATTTCTAAAGTCAACAGATTTAAATAATAGACCTACCAATCTCTGTGTAATTATTATTATTTTTTAATTATATAATTATGTCATTTTACCCACCCTGTAATTTGGCTCAAAGGTCATTTTGACCCCCTCTACAAAATAGTGGATTACTCAGTTAATATACATTCATGACATTTAATATTTTGGCTTTCTTCTTCATTTATTTATTTATTTCACCAGAAAAAAAAAAAAATCTAAATCAAAGATTTTAGCCGGGGACCTCTGGTTGAGTTGACACGGAATGACCCATTATCATTTAGCTCTATTTCTTCTCTAGTGTTTCTGGGAAGGCTTATTCCCTGATTCAAAGTTTTTTTTTTCTGACTGTGCTGTGTGATTGTTTGCCATCAGTGTTTGGAGCGGGCCATGAAGTTCTCCTATAATGAGTTTCATCTTTGGTACCAACTTGGCTTGTCTTTGATGGCAAGTGGGAAGGTGAGATTCATGTCCTGTTGTCATCATCAATGTTTTGTTGCTAAATCAACTAAATAAATGAGTTATAACTGAAAGAAACAAAATACATAAGGTTTTGTACAAATTAAATGTTTTTAAATTAGTTTGTATGAATGTTCCTTAGTGCAATTCTTGAAAAATTCTTAAGAAATTCTTAATTTTTTTCTTAAGAAGAAAATGACATGCTTTGGTGTTGTTTGACTGAAGGTCGAGTATTGCTGAAGACTCGCTGAATGAAAAAACACCTCAAAGCCAGTGTTTTTGAGCTGCCTGCAGATTCATTGTGTGTGTTGCACAATCCCAGCGTGATACTGGCCAACTGATCGCTTCTGGACAACTGTCTTATGCATGTTTTAGAGAGGGTCGAGTTTACACTTGACGTAAACATAAGCATGTATTGAAGCGTGATGTAAACGGGCTGTGAAGTTTGCATGAGAAGTGACACAAAACCACAGAGGACAATACTTCTCATGTGAGCTTTACAACACTCTTAAGCCGAGCTTCATGACATGCTTACAGGATGTTTACCTTAAGTGTAAACTTGACCTTCTCATGAATATGCATACAACAGTTGCCAGAAGTGATGCTTTGTATTAAAAAAATATTAGTATGTTTCTTATACCCACCTATCGTTTGCTTCAGAAGACCTTCAGAAGATAATTTTTTCTAGAAATCTTTGTGTTCACCTGCAGAAAGAAAGTCAGATACTGTATATCCGGGTTGGAATGAGGGTGGGTAAATAATGAGAGAATTTTAATTTTTGGTTGAACTATCTAGACTCTCTGAGTCTGAATTGCCATAAGTGCACAATGTGAAACAACACAGTGCTAGAAAGTTACAGATACTTGTTTAGTAACTGACCACAAATCGTCAACTGCCTCAATTTTCAACTGCAGTGTTCAGTGACGGTAATTTCCACTCTGCATTTTCCTTTTAGTGTTTTGTCGTAGATTTATATTAAGTTTCAGAAGTCTCAAACGCATAACCGTTGTGCACTCCACTCTTCCAATCAATGTTATTAACCTTATGCAAATAAGAACGTTACAGATGTAGGCCTACAGTGCGATAAACTAAAATGACGGTAGGTTTATCTTACATGTCTGCATATATAAATGAATGAAACCTGTATTGTTAATGATATTGTACAGAATGAGGGTGCAGTGTCAGTCCTCAAAGAGTGTGTGACAATGAGACCACAGGACCCCATCCCACCTCTGCTTGCAGCAAAAGTGTGCATCAACCAGCTACACTGGGTGAGAAAAACATTTACATTTAATCATTTAGACAATGCTTTTATCCAAAGCGACTTATAAATGAAGAGAGCAATAGAGGCAGTCAAATCAACAATAGGGCAACAATATGCATTGTCGTGACCAAATTCAGCTAGATCAGCGCAGCACACGTAGCATAGATTTTTTTTATATAATAGATGTAGAATAGTAAGTGTTCATACAAATGTTGGCGAAAGAGCTGCGTCTTTAGTAGATTCTTGAAGATGGCTAAAGACTCAGCAGCTCGGGTTGAGATAGGCAGGTCGTTCCACCAGCTTGGGACAGTCAAGGTAAAGGTCCGTGAAAGGGATTTTGTTTTAGGATGGTGCCACAAGACGCCGTTCAATTTAAAGACTGCCTTGAATTTAATGCGAGCGAAACACACCAAGCACATGTGAACAATATGTATATTCATCCTGCAGAAAAAAAAAGATCTAATATACAAAAAATGTCACAGTTTTATAGAGCAATTCAATTCAGTTAAAGTTCCAAGAGTTTCAGTCTCTAAACATACACTACCAATATAAAAAATATAAACTTTTATTCAGCAAGGACACATTAAATTTATCAAAAGTGAATACTGCACTATTAATCAATGAATCCTGGGGGAAATATGTATCATGGTTTACACAAAAATAGTAAGCAGCTCAACTGTTTTCAGCATTGATAGTAATAAAATAAATGCAGCCTAAGTGAGCATAAGAGACTTATTTCAAGAACATAAAAAAATCTTACAAGTGCCAAACTTTTTGAATCATAGTGTACTTTCCAGCAAAATGATTAAATATGATGAAGACTATGTAATGAAATAAGCAATGTGCATTTCAGGTAAATTCATTCATTTTGGCATCTATAAGTCCTTAAATCCATAAATCCTAATACCTAAATCCCATATAATCCTAATATATATATATACAGCGGGGGAAATAAGTATTGAACACGTCATCATTTTTCTCAGTAAATATATTTCCAAAGGTGCTATTGACATGAAATTTTCACCAGATGTTGGTAACAACCCAAGTAAGCCATACATACAAAGAAACAAACAAAAATAAGTTCAGAAATTAAGTTATGTGTAATAATGTGAAATGACACAGGGAAAAAGTATTGAACACATGAAGAAAGGGAGGCACAAAAAGGCATTGAAAGCCAAGACAACTGCTGAAAACTTACAGTAATTAAAAAGCAATCCAGTCCCCTGTCAGTGGAAATTAATAACAGCTGGTTCAGTCCCAAATGATGGCCTACAAAAAGGTCTCATTGCCAAGGTGTCACACAAGACACATCTCATGATGGGTAAAAGCGAAGAGCTGTCTCAAGACCTTCGCAACCTAATTGTTGCAAAACATAATGATGGCATTGGTTATAGGCGCCATTCTAAGCTTCTGAATGGTCCAGTGAGCACTTTTGGGGCCATAATACGGAAGTGGAAAGACAATAATTTCACCATAAATTTGCCTTGACCAGTGCTCCTCGCAAGATTTCTGATAGAGGAGTGAAAAGAATAATCAGAAGAGTTTTTTTCCCCCGCTGTAAATACTAGCTAGTCTTATAACTTTATTATTTATGGTATGAGAAATATTAAATCTGTATTTTCATTTTTTTAAATAATATTCAGTGTACAGTATCGCTCAGTCTTAGATGGGGTTCAGATTCAGTCACTAATAAGTGACCTCTGTGTTACAACATTAGTAACATTGCCACACTAATAAGACACAATGCAATGTACAGTCACGACACTATCAATCAAATACACACTACAGCCCTGTTGAGATTAGGGCACATCTGGTAGAAGCGTAGTGCTGAATACAGACCGCATGGCATAAGAAGCTTACAGAACAATAGGGCTGTATAGCCACAGAAACGTAATGCATAGGCTTTAATGTCAGATAGCACGCCATCCCAGTCACACTTCAGAGCAGCCCTTTATCATCCCTGCATCAAAACAGGGAATGTGAGGACTTCTCCTCAGGCAATTGTCCTTGCTGATTCATGTCAGCATGTCTAGCTTTTAAATTAATGAATATCATACGACATTAAGTCAGCTTCTTATGCTCATATAAATGATATATAATGTGAATGCATGATTACACTACACTACGCTATACAGATAAAACATTTGGAATAAATACTTTTTTTTAAGGGTTTAAATTATGTTTCTTTTGCTCACCAAGGCTCAATAAAAATCACAAAAGAGTAAATTAAAGTCAGTATTATGACAATTTAAAGTAACTGTTTTCTGTTTTATTATATTTTAAAATGTAATTTATTCCTATTATGGCAAAGCTGAATTTTGAAATAGAAATCTTTTGTAACCTAAAAACAATTTCTTTTATGTCACTTTTAATCAATTGAATGCGTTCATAGCATATCACGGTTTCCCAAAAAATTAAAATAAATAAAAAGCACACCTGTTTTCAACATTCAACATAATAATGATACGTTTCCTCAGCACCAAATCAGCATATTAGAATGATTTCTGAAGGATCATGTGACACATTGTAATGTAAAATATTGTTATTTTTTATTTAGCTTATACTTTTGTTCAAAGTGACTGCTATGTATAGTTTATAGTCAATGATGATGTTGGTTCAAACTCCTCAAACCTTTCAGTTTCCTGCTTAGGTCTTTAACCACTACGCGACAGCTCCAATATATCACATTATCACAAGTTGATAACCACTGATATAAATCATCCAAATGTCTAATGCATGTTTAAATGTGTGTGTCAGCTGGAGGATGCAGTGTCCCTCGCAGCAGGTGTGGTTGCTTTAGGAGAGTGTGCTGGGGAGTCTCTTCCTCGAGCTCATCTGGCCATAGGACTGTGCCGTAGTATGCAGGCAACTGACGGTAAGCCCGTTTATCCTTCTCTGAACCTACAAAATGAGCCAGGCCCCCAGCTGTCCTCAGCTGCTCTCTGCTCCCTCTCTCATGTCTGCGGTGACTCACTGTTTAACTGTGTGTTTGCAGCCACTCTGAAAGCAGACCGCGATGAGTTCAACAGAAGAGCGCTGCAGTCACTCCGGAAGTACGCTTGATGTTTACCTTTTTCACTTCAGATTGTGTTAAGGAGGCTTCAGCCACCCACTTTGTTTTGGAATTGTTTGGACACTTAAAGCCTTTTCTAAACCCCGTTGTTTAGAATTTGATTGCAGAACTGTTATTAATATTAAAACACACTGATATAAATTTTATCCTCAAAACTACACCACTGTTTAAAAAGTTTGGGGTCCGTAAGATTCTTTTTTTATGTTTTTGAAAGAAGTCTCTTAAGCTCACCCAGGCTGCATTTATCTGATCAATAATCAGATAAAACAATAAAAAACAGTAATGTTGTGAAATATTATTGCAATTTAAAAATATCTGTTTTCTATTTCAAAAATATTATTAATTCTTGAATTTTCAGCATCATTTCTCCAGTCTTCAGTATTACATGATCCTTCAGAAATCATTCTAATATGCTGATTTGCTGCTCAAGAAACATTTCTTATTATTATCGATGTTGAAAACAGTTGTGCTGCTTAATATTTTTGTGCAAACCTTGATACATTTTTTTAGGATTCTTTGATGAATAGAAAGTTTAAACGGCAACAGCTGTTCAACAGCATTTATTTTAAATAGACATTTGTAACAAATATAAAAGACTTTACTGCCATTCTTGATCAATTTAATGAGTCATTGGTACAGTAAATAAAATGAATTATTTAAAAAAATCTTACTGACCTTTTGAACAGTAGTTGTATATATATACTTTCTATTAAAAACTTGTGTTGTCAATAGAAGAAAATGATCACGTCATTGATCAGTCTATATAAAAAACACTGAAATTGATGACAAATTTGATGAATGTAAATGTAACACTATTTACAGTAAGCATATTTTTTTTATATTAAAATAATGGAATCTTTTAAACCCTTGCCCAAATAGAAGGTGTCATACAAACTTCTGACATTGAATCGTTTCTGTTAATTTACACTAATCTGTTGCAATCGGTTTCAAATTAAATTCAAATCCCGTATGTAATTTAACATCACAGTTAATTCCAGCGTGTAAGCTTAGCGAAGGGTCAGTTGTGAGATGACTGGCAGATGTCAGACTGATGAAGACTTCACATAGACTTGTTTTTTGATTGCAGAGCACAATCGCTGGATCCTCAGGACCCTCAGATCTCCTTCTGCCTCTCTCTGCAGCTCGCTCTGGTTCGACAGGTTAGCATGTTAACACGTCAATCTTGCTGACTAGATGCGGAATTGCATGATGATATCAGATTTCTGTTTTTCATATCTTCCAAGAAAAGAAATTTACATTAATCTCTCTCCTTATTTTGCATGACTGTGCATTTTTGTAGCTTTTGTTTACACTCAATATGACTGTCAAGGTCACATAATTGTGTGAATTATTATTTTATCATATTTTGAACATGTAACTGAATGTATGTGTAATATTTCGCCTGTTATTTCAGTCAGTGCTGGTCCCTAATGTGACCTCTTGTGTTTGTGGTAGGTGTCAGAAGCGATGAAGCCGTTGGAGTTGGCTCTGAATGTTCGTGGGGATGATCTGCACTCTCTACACCTGCTGGCTCTACTACTCAGTGCCCAGAAACACTACCAACACGCTCTTGATACGCTCAAACTCGCCCTTAACCAGCACCCGGACAACTTCAAGTATGTTTATATATGCTTGTGTTCTGCTTTAAAGGGATATAGTTCACCCAAAAATCATTAATCCTCTTGTCATTCCAAACCTGTATGACTTTCTTCTGTGGAACACAGAAAAATTATATTTTGAAGAAGCAAACAGTTTGGCTTATCATTGACTTTCATTGTATGGACAAAAACACTAAGACATATTATATCCTCTTTTATGTTCTTTTGGGTGAACTATCCCTTTAAGTCACATTGTCTGATTGTCAAGTCACTTTTATTTATATAGTGCTTTTCACAGTGTTTCAAAGCAACTTTACAGAGAAATGTAATATTATGTTATAATAGTGTCTTAAATTATATAAGGACTTTATGTAGCAGTTCAATTAAAAAAATGTGCCTTAAAGGGACATTTTTGCATTCCACCCATTTGCATTAAGCTTTGCATTGTTAGAAACCCAGTCATACTGTTGAATGGTCGTGCAACACTCTCATTTTCCCCTGAGACGGGAGAAATCCGTTATTTACCTCTTACACTTCCTCCTACAATGACGCAAAAATCGTCATTTTGCGTCATTGTAGGAGGAAGTGTAAGAGGGGGGGATTTCTGTTGAGACTACAGACACTCGTTCCTCATCTTTCCCAGGGGGCGGGACAACAGTACCTATTACAGATCAGTGGGTGGGACTTTACTCTCTGAAACTGAAAGCAATATCCTCCATCTTGTTTGAAGCTAAGCTAACAGGCGCTGTGGAGACAGATGTAAAGTTATGACAATAGCGGAGGAGAGTGCTCAATATGATATAGAAGAAGAGGATTTCGGAAGTCTGATGCTTGAATCAGGTGTTTGTGGCTACCTTTACAAGCCGCATTATAGCGAAGAGCAGCCGAGGCAGAAGACCTGCCTGCCGCGGACGAGGAGCCCGGACTGGCTCGAGTTAGGGCGGACTGGTGGCGCCGGTGATCTCACTATGCAACTACGAACCGCTACGAACACAGAGATAGAGTCCGTCTGCGGCAAAGAATTTCAACGATGACAATTTCGCCTGGACGAAATCTCTGAATCAGACGAGGACACGGACTTTTGTGTTGTGAACTATCCTAGTTTCGCACCGCATATGTTCTGACTGAACATCCAGGTACCATGCAATAATTCACCTTTTCGAAAGAAATACAAACGAGGAGTAATGCACTAATGAGTTCGCCAACTAACTAGACATTTTGTGTGAAATGAATTTCAAGCTCTGGTGGTAGCTAGCCTTGTAGACGGAAGAGTGATTTCTCTTATAGGCAGATATGCGCTGTTCTGGATTAGTGGGAGTGGCTTGCGGAGCTGTGCAATGTGGTGCATTGTGGGAGTTGTTGTCTTTCATTCAAATGCGTCCTGAAGTTATTTTTTGTCTTTCCTCGGTCACGAAGGCACCAAATTCAAAATTTATTTTACATTTCGACTACATATATGACCCACTTTAAATAAAAAGCAATGTTTAAATGGGTGGAATGCCCCTTTAATTTATTTGACTGGAAGCCCAATAAATATCCGCTTTAAAAAACTAATTAGCAAAACCAGTGGCGTCTGAAAGCAACTGCTGGATCTTAGTTCAGAACTGACTTCACTTTTCTGAGTCAGTTTTGTATTTTTAGATTTTAATCAGCTGATTTTGCAGTGATTTTTACTGGACATATGAATTCAGAAGTTAGTAGCTATAGGTATAGTTCATCACATGATCTATTGACGTTTGACAATGCTTGTCTTATTTTTCAACTGTTTTATAATTTTAAGCGTAAAATACTTTTTGACTTGAAAAGTGTGCTTGTGCACATTTTCCTCATTTTTTTCAGTTTTTACATCACCATGTGGGGTCAGTATTGCTCTCAGTGACAGGCAGAGACGAGAATGGCGAGAAAATAATTAGGATCATGCTCATGTGTGAGAGCAACTCACAGTGTTTAAAGACCCCCCAGCATTTCTTACACACTGAATCTATTGTGTGTGACTGAACACAATGGTCAAATTGTTACACATTTCTCATTCCAAGAACCTCTGCCTCTGGAGAAAACAAATAATCACTGTTATAACTGGAAAAAGTTAGCTCCGCTTTCTAGAAACTATTGGAGAAGGAACAGTTGAACCATTGTGTAAGTAAACTAAAATTACTTTTAATCTCCTTTTTAACTTCCGTAATCTGAGTGAAACAAGTTGTCCATCAAATTGATTGTGTCATGAACAATGAGCGTTAAATCCCATAATGGAACCAGATGTTTGGAGAGGAGAGCTGGAAACCAAGAGGTATTTGTGATGTGGAAATTTATTCGAGAGGTGGAGCACGTTATTACATTTTGTGACTGTGAAGATTATGAAGACAGTTTGAAATAACATGCAATGATCTTTCACAATAAGGCCAGGTGTATCAATTTTTATTTCATGTTGATCTTAACTATTAGAGTTTTAGTACTTTTTAGTACTCTTTTTAGTCTTTTTATGTTGTTCCCTTGTCTTTACCTGCACCTGGTCTCCAGTTGTTCCTTGAACTCCAGTCCAGTTCTCCTGGCCCATTGTTTTTATTGATAACTAATTGTTTTTGTTATTTGAAGTAAAGCTGAAATAAAATTATAAAATATAAAATTATAAAATAAAATATATATATACTATATAATACAAATGACAAAAGCACATTAAAAAAATTACTAAAATATAAACTAAATTACTTGAACCAGACTGGACAACTAGTTGTCTGTCACGTCATACAGTGTGCATACAAATGCTCCACTCTCCACATAGATACTGTACTGTATGCTGCTGTCGGTTAATGAAGATTTGGCAGATAACCTCGCGACTCAATTGGACTCTTGTCATGTCAAAAGTGATAAGACTTTTCAGTGATGGACGTCGCCATCTTTGATATTACTTTGGTTCCTGGTTATTCCCTGCTGAAAAATCCAGCATTGCTGGTTACCAGCATAAGTTTAATTTTGCATGCTGGTTCCCAGCATGGGATGCTGGTTGCTGGTGGACCAGCATATGTTGTCTTTTGATTCCAGCAAGACCACAAAAAAACGTATGTGTTAAAAGTTGTTGAAGTCTGTTTGAAGTCACCATTATGGTGATTTGTGTTTCGTTATGTGACTTCTAGTTGGTCACCTGGCCCTAGGCCTTGGCCCATACCTTTTACTATAAACATTTTTTGGGATCAATGACGGACAGCTAGATTTTGACATGGGAGTTTCCAAATGACCATTAAAGTCTTTAAAAACAGCAAATTACAATTTTCATAATCAATAGCTCTTTCTTAGCAAGAGCTCTTCTCATAAACCCTGTTATTGAACAATCTGCTTATGATTATGCTGTTATTTGGCTTTTTTCTTTGTTTTCATATCTATAAATATTTTTGTTTTGTGATGTACACAAGCTCTTTTTAGCTGATTTCTGTATAGATCCTTTGAAACATAAAACAAATCCTTTGATACTTAGAAACGTTTCACCAGTTAGAATTTTAATTTTGAAAAAGTTAAAACTTCAGATGACATTGATTAATAATTTAACCATAACTAAAACAATTAAAATTCAGTTCTACTGTCAACAGAGGAAACTAAATAAATAAAGTTATAATTATACATTTCAATAAATCATGCTTTAATCTTATGTTTTTTTATCGTTTACATAACTGTGTTAAAAATAGAAATATGCAAGCAGAAACAATGCTTGTCCCCAAACATTGTTTACATACAGACAACTGGCCTACTCACACTCAACCCTACAAGACCATGCTGGTGAACCAGCTTCACCACTTCTGTTTTGCTTCAGAACAGCATGACTATTTTTTTGTCCACCAGTTAGACCAGCACTATACCAGCATAAACCAGCCTGGACCAGCTTGGAAATCATGCTGGTTTATGATGGATTTTTCAGCAGGTCTGGTAAGAGAATACAGGCTTGACTTCCATTGCATGTTCATACAGATGCTACTGTAAGTTACTGTGTGAACGGGGCATTTCAAGTCTCACACCTGTAAGTAAATGTGGTTGTCAATCCCAAAAACTGACAGTGTGAACGTAGCCTATGTGTACTTCATCACTACACTACTGCTGCTCCAGCACAACAGCACACCGCAGCATGAGCGTCTGCCAGTCAGAGCGTCTCGCTGCATCTCGTTCTCACTGGTGTGAATGCTCTGCTGCCCCTGTTTACACACACATTCTTAATAGCACACATCCGCACACACACCTTCACATTCATCTCGCTTCACCCCTCCACCCTCCAGCTCACACAGACGTCCACCCACTCGCTGTACCTTGCTTAAAAGAGAGACAGTTCAGGGGAAGAAGAATGTCCCCAGACAGGCTGCCAAATTGCTATTTTCTGTCAGAAGCAACTGAAGCTTTGCCCACTGATGGAAGAACTAGGGTTGATAGTGGTTGAACCAAGGAGGTCTGTAATACCGGTGAAAATTATCTGTTAGCATTCACACATCTCATTGGCAGTTGGTCTTCTGTGCATTCAGCTCTGGAAGGGACATCCAATTCCAGAAACATTTATTGACACTGTAAAAGTCTGACTGACGACTCTTTACGTCCTAGGCTGATTGGCTGATGGAAGCATATTTACTTGTTCCAGACTATTACGTCAAAGGCAGTAGACTAAAGATGATTAGTTATCTCTGAACACAGCCACATACCCAATGATGAAAGTGTGTTCACACATATGCAGTTAGTTATTCTGAGTTTTTCTTCTGAAATGTGTAACTTTGGTTTCAGTGGCACTGCATAAGTTGTAATTTTTACTTTAAACGTGCAAATGTTCTGATATGAATTATCTTTCTTTTCTTTTTTTACATCACAAAAAAACAACTGTTTTTGCAGGGGTGTGTAGACTTTTTATATCCACTGTATGCTATATATTATTCAATCTTTAATAAAATCATAATATTTTGTTCCTCCTCTAAAACAACTATTTTTCATGAACCAATCAATTCCTAGATTATTCCCTTGTTTTTCTAGGTCTTGAGTACATATGTGTTGACTTTAATTTTTTCATCTGCAAAAATCTTGTGAATATTTGATATACCACCCAGTCCTATGTTTAAACTTTTTTCATAATCTCAGTTCATAAGTTTGGGGTTCACATGATTTTTTTTTTTAATGTTTTTGAAAACAATATCTTATGGTTACCAAGGTTGCATTTATTTGGTCCAAAATCCAGCAAAAACGTTGTGAAGTATAATTTAAAATCACTGTTTTCTATTTTAATATATTTTAAGATTTAACTTATTTCTGTGATGAAAAGCGCTAGTTTCCATATCTCAGGGAACCAAGGTTATGTTAGTAACCTCAGCATTCCCTTTTCAATACAGTTCACTTCACATTGCTTCTGTCTCTGACGCGTATGGGGAACGCACTGCAAAACGCTGTGCTACTAGTGCAGAATAGAAGCTCAGTGAGGAGGCAAGGACTTAGAATACACAAAAATGGCAGGCTGGGGTACAGATCTGGAGCCTGTGGATATGGTTATCTCCTTAGGAAAAAACTCTTAGGGCGGAGACCGATTTAGGCAGACAGAACCCGCGCCTGAAGGCAGAACCTGATAAAGGTGGACGGCGAAAGGTGGACGGCCACCACACAGATGTCAGCCATGGATATTCCGCTAGACCATGCCCAAGAGCAAGGCATTCCTCTGGTGGAGTGGGCCCTCACTTCAATGGGGCACTGCAAGTCCAGTGACTTGTAGGCTAGCGCTATTGTGTCCACTATCCAGTGGGGCAGTCTCTGCTTTGTGACTGGCAGCTCTTTAGAGCGTCCTCCGAAGCACACAAACAGCTGCTCCGATTGCCTGAATTGGCTAGAGCGCTCAATGTACACCCTAAGGGCCCGCACTGGGCGGATTGGGTGTGGTGTCTGTTCACCCTCAGCAGAGAGGAGAGCAGAAAGTGAGATAACCTGAGCCTTAAATGGTGTGGAGAGCACCTTAGGCACATAGCCTCATCTGGGTTTAGCGTCTCTAAAATCCAGTTTGACACGCCCCGGAATGGCTTCTCATGCCTGGCTTCGGGCGGCGAGGGGTTGGAGAGCCGCTGCTGGCGGCTGACCCTTCATGATTTGTGAAGGTGTTTGTTTTTTATTTGTCTCGCTTTAACAGCGAAAGAAGGTCTGGTTGGGCCTGACTGGTATGGCGGACACAGTACCAACAAACACAGCGCCTCCAACGCCCGGACTGGATAGGGGGTTGGGAGGTGAACGCATGGTCTCTTGAGGGTGGTCCGGCCTTGGCGGGACTTGGCCCCCTCTTCCTCGTGCCCGAAGCATTAGTGACTGCTTGGGCTGCTCAAAATGGAAAGCGCTTAAATTGGCGCAAGTGCTGCGTCACCTCTGGTCCGCTTTAGGCTGGGGCTGAGCGGGTGCGGGAGTTGGCATGGTGTGCTGCTGAGTCGACGATGGCGACAATAAGCAGCAGAAGAACTCACATAGCCTGCAACGCCCTTCAGGCCAACGTGAAACGCTCAGCAAGCCTTGCAGAACCGAATAGGCCAGAGGTGCTGATTTGCAAATATGCTGATTTGGTGCTCAAGAAACATTTATTAATATTATCAATGTTGAAAACAATTGTGCCGCTTAATATTTTTGTGGAAAGCGTGATCATTTTTTTTTTTTTTTTCAGGATTCTTTGATGAATAGAAAGTTCAAAAGACTTTGAAATAGCAATCTTTTGTAACATTATACATATCGCTACTATCACTTTTGAACAATTTAATGCATCCTGGCTAATTAGAAGTATTCATATCTTAAAAAAGAAACTTACACCAAACTTTCGAAGTGTACATTTTTATAACGTATTGTTAGGTTTTGACTAAAGTACTAAGCAGAAGCACTTCCTGCTTTTGTAGGAGCCAGAACATTCTTACTCTGTCTCTTTTTTGGTGCGTAGTTTATTAATTGTTCTTGTTTTTGCGTGTTTTAGTCTTCTCTTTACCAAAGTGAAGCTGGAGGAGGTTTTGTTCGGACCTGCTGCAGCTTTACAGACCTGTGCAGAAATGCTGCAGTTGTGGCAAAGTCGCTATGATTTTACCCGACTCAGGTAATGTGTGTATATGTCACGTCTCTGTTCCAAAAAAACTCTCTTTTTTTTAATTTTGATATTCATTTTGCTCCGTTGTTCCTCTCTTCTTGTTACTTGTGCTAATGGGTGCTTCACAAACAAAAGGCTGTGTCTTGGTAAGGCTGCATATCTCGGCTGCCACGTCATCAAGCGCCGCTGAAGGCATTCTCAATTTAAAGCCTTCATTTCGCGTCCTTCATTCAGCCCATTTTGAAGGATGCATCAAGTGTATCCTTCACGCTCTTCAATCACCCACAATCCATTGCACACTTTCCAATTCATGAAAAAGAACTGACGAAAAATGAGTCGGCGCTGAGCTTGATTTCTGAGTTCATTATGAAATGTAAGACAAAAATAATGTTTTCGGAGATGTTATCTTTTGTTTTGGTGTAAATTAATCACTTAACACTAAACTGCCAATACTGTAAGCCAGTTAATTTTCCATTAGTCAGTTAAGATTTTTTATTCAAAGTATTTTTCCAAAAATAATCAAATTAACTAAATTAGTTGTAATAGTATTTTTGTGCTGTGACCATGGGGGCGGGAACACATGTGACATGGCCATGTGCACTTACTAGACCATCTCCTTCTAGCGTTTAATACTGAGGTATGGCTTTTACGTAGATAACAGATAAGCTCTGGACATTTTTACTCAGTATGGATTAATCTAACAGCCTATTACACACCAGAAATAAAGCGTCAACAGCCAGTCAGTGCATGTCACTAATAATTTTTAAATGATTTCTGCGTGTCTGTGTGTGAATGAATCATCTGATGATACACAAACTCACACGCATGTGACGCTTACGGTGTTTTCATCATCTGCTGTCTCAATATGTAAAGACATGAACACATGAAATTCATCTCCAGAGCTTCTTTGAGGGTCACTTCACAAGCTTTTCACTAGGAAAAACTACCCTCAAATACAAAGTTCTTCACGACAAACTGTCAAAATAAAAGTTTGGTTTTACTTCAAGAAATTACGACAGAAATACTGCCTATACTAAAATGTACTTCTCAAAGTAATAATAATATTATTATGATAATAATAATAATATTATTATTATTTCTAAGGAATATCATAAAACCAAGATATTTTTTCATCCATATTTTAAATGTATACAGTTCTGTTGTGCAGCATCTTATTTGAAAAATTGTTTTTTAATGTTTTGTTTTGTTTGATCATTTGATTAAATTATTAAAGTTTATATAAATTTGTATTAAACCAAAATAAAGGGAAAAAAACTGAATTTAGACAAAAACAAAAAGGATTTAAAGGGTTAGTTCACCCAAAAATGAAAATTCTGTCAGTAATTACTCACCCTCATGTTGTTCCAACCCCGTAAGACCTTCGTTCATCTTCGGAACACAAATTAAGATATTTTTGATTAAATCTGAGAGCTGGCTCACTCCTCCATAGGCTTCTAAGACATTATAACTTGCTGGCCCAGAAAATGCATTAAAGATATCGTTAATATAGTCCAAGTGACTACAGTGGCTCAATCTTAAGTTTATAAAGCGACGAGAATACTTTTTGTGTGCAAAAAAAACACAAAAATAACGACTTTATTCCACTATTCATTTCCTTCTCTCTGGGCCTCAAGTTATTTCACGTAGTGTTTTAGCACAGCGCGTCTGTGTTGCACGTAATGTCTTAGAAGCCTATTGAGGAGTGAGCCAGCTCTCAGATTTAATCAAAAATATCTTAATTTGTGTTCCGAAGATGAACGAAGGTCTTACGGGGTTGGAACAACATGAGGGTGAGTAATTACTGACAGAATTTTCATTTTTGGGTGAACTAACCCTTTAAAGGGGCCCCAAATTAAAGGGTAGCTACTCTGCAGTGTTTAATTTGGAACAAACAAGTTTACATTCATTCTCAAGGTCTAACAAATATGTGGAAAGCATTTTCTTCCCCTTCCCTCCCCGGTAAATGTATATCGGGATGAATATCAATATCGTATGAAAAAATATACGCTGAGGAGGACTCCAGCCTACAAGCCTCCAAAGAACTAGACTAGGAAGGATACAGTCTCACTAGGATGCAGCCTTCCATTTGTGAAGCACCCTATGGCCGTGTGTCCACCAAAGTGTTTTAGCAAGCTAATAACGCCAGCGCTCTTCTGAAAACATCTTCCTGCGTGCGCTTCAGTGGCGCAGCATTTTTTTTTCAGTTGAGACAGTATATGTGCTATATGATATGGAATATCCGCAGAATTGTTACTAATATCTGATTTCCCAGATAGTATGTTTCTGAATATGAAAAATGTTGATACAATGTAAAGTATTTGCTTTGACTTTTGTTTTCAATGGTTTTGTTCCGTTGTTCTCGTCTGTTGCCATTGTCCCAGCAGGACGTGGTCGCTGTGGTATTTGTCCCGCCCCTCCTCCACTGTGATTGGACGGCTGGGTAAAAAGTGACAGTGATGAGTGTTGCGTTTTACCAAAGTTGAATATTCTTCAGCTCTCGGCAACCGGAAAAAAAACGACGATCGCTCAGCTCCCATTGAAAACAATTGAAAAATGAAGCTAGCCTCAGGAAAAAACAGTTTGGTGGACACACGGCCTATATGTCCTGATTTGTTTCTGTAGCTAGTAGCTTTGTTAATTTCCTTATTTAGTCTGTGTATTTATAGCCCAGTATTTTCATGTGAAGAGATGATGTGATTTCATGTGTTCCAGTGAGGAGGATGACACTAGTAGCATTCCCCCTGATCCAGGCCCACTGAGCAGGAAACCCAGCGGCCTCCATCTTACCCTCCCAGACTTCCAGGAGACAGAGACCGGTGTGTATCATGAGCATGTGTGATTGCATGTGTGTTTATGTAACTGAGATGTGTGTCATGTTGTGTCAGGGTCTCAGAGCGCTCCGTCTATCGCGGTGTCCCGTCTGGAACAGGCCATGTCGGAGGTGTCAGCCCTCAGCTCCACCCACAGACACGGCCCTGCCTACATTTGGACCACCCTGGAGCGCATCTGGCTGCAAGCAGGTACGTCATAAGTGTAGAAATTACACTTCGTTTTTGAATATCATTATTTCTTATATCTCTACATTTTATTAACGTTAACCAGAATTAAATTACCGCTTTGATGTTTGCAGTAACAGGGTTTCTGCAGGTATCTTCAAATTAAATGTAATGCTTTTTGATTCCATTTTAAACTTTTTAATGCCATACATGACACTAACCACAGATAATATATAATGTATAATATATATATATATATATATATATATATATATATATATATATATATATATATATATATATTTGTGCGTTCAATCGATTAAAAAAAATAACTCAATCACAGTTTTTTTCTGTGATTAATCGTGATTAATCACAATTAAAAAGACATACATTTTTGTAGGTTTATATATTTTATAATGTAATAATTTCACAATTAATCTCCAAATTAATGTAGAAACAACATAAAGACAGTATATTTCAAATATTTGTTTAACCCTTTAGAACCTGAAGCTAAAATAGGTGTTTTTCACATAATTAGATTTTTTGACTGTAAAATTCTAAAACAATGTGCTATCTTCATGTGCAAGGTGTCATCTTTTTCAGAAAAAGGTAAGCTTTCAACAAATTACAGTTATTGACCATTATTGTGTGTGGTGAGTTTGTAAATAGAATTTAAATAACTATAATACATATATACAAGTCTTTTTTGTGACATTGGGTTGCACGGTTTTCATGTAGGACACTTTTTTTCATACACGCACACATACAAATGCACGCGTTCATAGGCATGCACACGCACGCACTACATGCTTACATGTAGTTTCTTACGAAAGAAACTAACACTTTAAAGTTGAAAAATGAACTATAATACATATATACAAGTGTTTTTTGTGACATTGAGTTGCACAGTTTTCATTTAGGATACTTTTTTTCATACACACACACATACAAATGCACCTATTCAAGCATGCACACGCACGCACTACATGCTTACATACGTGAAAGAGTAACGGCCATCTGCCTCCCAAATTTCATTAAAAATCATCCCAATCCCCTCTTCTGCTGTCTAACACTTCTTTCGCCATGTATTTGTTCGTTTCTTTTATTATTTTATGCAATCCAAAACACTCTTAACATGCCGCGCGTCAAATCTCTCTGTTCAAATCCTTCCATCTCGCGCTGCTGTCATTTGCAGACGGAAAGCATGACATTACCGTAATAAGCCGTATATTGGCGAAAAGCGCATGATGTCTACTTTCAGGAACTATTTAAATTATTTTGATAGTGCAAACGGTTGAAGAGTTACAGTGACATGAATACAGCTTGGTTGGCTGTGTCGTCGACGACACATCCGGTTTTAAAGGGTTAATGGCATCTTTTTTATGAATGAAGGTCAGTGTCACTGGTACTAATACAGCTATTGATGTATGGTTAAAAATTATGTTCTGTTCTTTGAACTTTGATCAAAACTGTTCTTTGATTAACTTTACTGTCAGACAGAATCTGAAAGACCAGTCGCTGCTGACAGAAACGTGGATCTCACACGAGCCTCATTCTCTCACAACTCTTCACGTTCATTTAAGACTTTATTTAACTCAAGAATGCTCTTATGTTATGAGGATACTCGACAAAACGGACATTTTGGCATAATTGTGTGTGTTACTGTTTGTTAAAGCCAAGTTCAGGTTCAAAGTATTTGCATGAATTAGAGCGGGATCATAATGTAAAGCTTGCCAAAGGATGACAAAAATTTACGGATGCTGCGTTAATTGCGTTAAATATCCACTTCTAATGGAATTTGCACTTTCCCATTTTTCTGGTCTAGTTTTATTCCTGTCCACCGCTGTACAAAATGCCTGCGTCACCTCCGCATCACGGCAATTTTGCTCCGGACGGAAGCAATTACCAAACTGGTTCCGCATGTTTATAACACTAACATACATATTTGCCTAGATGACGTCAGCTGAAAGTAAAGTGTTTCATATATCAAGTTTGGAACTGTTTTTTTAGATTTTTTTCTGTACTCATGTTGACTTTAATACATTTGGGAAGTCACTGACGTACTATGACATTATTTGGATGTTATTTTTGCGTTATTTATATGCTACTCTGCATGAAATGCGTTTCCCATGGATCTTATACTGGGTGTTTGTGCCCTCTTGTTCCCATTCCCAGCATTCCTCTGGCATGGGTTCATTTCCTGTCTAAAATGGGACATATCCTGGTTCTGTACAAATGAGTAAATGTGAGAGCACAAGAGCGGCCCATTGAAAGAATGGGCGTGATGTCACACTCATAGTACAAAATAGTACTGAGCGCAAGGGCCCACTGAACACAGTCCACCATGTAGCACATATTTTTTGCATCAGCTGTCATTTGTAATCTGTCTGTGTTTTTATGTGCTTTGTATCAGAATAACACAATAATATAATAAATAATTCAAATGTTTCAAATAAATGTATTTTTAACATTTAAATGTTTAATTTCATTGTTATGCCACTCAGCATGTGTTGTCTGTGAAGAAACAACATAGCACAAAACTGTGTTTGCAGTGCAAAGACAGCTATTGATGGTAATAGATGCAAGAAAAGCCTATCACAACTAAGTATGCAAATAATTACCAGAAAGAAGACCAGTTACACTTCAGTATGCAAATATTACAACAACGCCAGCACTGTTACATTTTGAATGTTGAACATTTCAACAAAATCAGTGGGAGATCTTATATTTTAAAACCAAAACATTCGCAAAATTTTGCCGTGGGAAAAAGGACCATTGTCTATAGTGTAGCGATGTATGAAATGCAGCTCACGCAAAGGTCACTTTCAAACCAGTGTTATTTTATTATTAAAGTATTTCATAATATTTTGAATTAGTTTTTATTTTTACATTTACAGTTTTTATATTAAAGGTGCAATAAGTGATTCTCTACAGAAACAATTTTTGTTATGCTGGTTGAAAGTCTCATCCTGATAGCAATCACTATTTTAAACGGTCTAAATGTATTTTTATAAATATATATCGTCTGTGGAAGGTGTAGGACCATAAAACGTTTGTTCAATTATTGCATTCGGTCCGAATGAAATGCTACTATGTGTTCCCTGTCAGTCGACGTGCGTTTTGCATACCACTGCACAGCCTGTTCACACATCATACGTCATCAGCGTGTTTGGATGCCGATTTGCAGTGAGGGTGGGATCGTATGCTTTTAATTCTAGCAGGCGAAAGTTAGCATTACCCAGATCAACTATTGCACCTTTAAGTTTTGGTAATTTTGTTGTGTTTTGACATTTTTATTAGTTTCTGTTTTATATATATATATATATATATATATATATATATATATATATATATATATATATATAGCTTTAATTCATTTGTATTTCAGTGCTGAATCTGCGTAGGGAAATCTTTTGCCCTCACTCAAACTTCCGATTGCTTGAATTCCTATTAAAATGACTGGCCACATCTTAAGGCTGCAATTATCTACAAAACATAGTTTGAATAAGCAGTTCAGTCTGAATTAATTGCAGATAGGTGTGAATAAAAATGTAAATACACTGCTGCTATCTTGGAAGCACTATACATGTATGCAATTTTCAAATCTACCTTTTTTTTTGTGTGTGTAATAGCTGCCTAAATTCTCCTACCAGTGATTCTGTTTGAACAAACACAAATACACAACAGGCAGAAGTTGATAAGAACTGTTTATTTGCTGTGGGGAGTCCTAAATGCTAGAGTAGAGCTGCAGATGCTTGTACAGCACTCTACACATGGCCTTATTTAGACATGAGCATGAATATCCCTCTTTGAGCCTGAGTGTGAGATTTAAAGGTAAAAAGGGGAGAAGGTCATCGTGCATTTGCGATTGCAAATATGTTGCCTAAGCTGCATTTTAAATCTCACAATATGACAAAGCTGTCACTGAAACGAGAGTTGTAACTGTAATAATATCATTTTAGTGTAATGTCACAAAAACAATTATGCCATCAAAATGGTTTATTATTGCTCTCATTTGATCTCTTGTATGTTTTGTGATACCGTGCCGACCAGGGGAGCTGTTTGCCGCTGACGGGCGGATGAAGGAAGCTCAGTTCTGTGTGCAGGAGGCAGGAACTCTCTTCCCCACCTCACACTCTGTGCTGCTGCTCAAGGGCCGTGTGGCTGAGCTTAGGGGCAACGACACCGAGGCCAAGAGCCTGTACGATGAAGCTCTCGCCATCAACCCCAGAGGACACCATATACTGCTGCACCTGGTGAGTGACACACATCCACAGACACATGCTGTGCATCACACTCACTCACTTTAACATCTTGAACCCTAAAACTAATAGATATTTAGTTCCACTTTGATGCCCCTGAATAGCGATCTGACCCAATACCCCCCCCCCCCCATTTTATATATATATATATATATATATATATATATATATATATATATATATATATTTGTTCTTTTGCAATTTATGTACATATGTATGTATGTGTGTGTGTGTGTGTGTATATATATATATATATATACACACACACACACATACATACATACATATGTACATAAATTGCATAAATATATATACAGTGAGGAAAATAAGTATTTGAACACCCTGCTATTTTGCAAGTTCTCCCACTTAGAAATCATGGAGGGGTCTGAAATTGGGGTCTGAACTATTTATTTGTATGATACAGCTGCAAAAAAGTATTTGAACACCTGAGAAAATCAATGTTAATATTTGGTACATTAGCCTTTGTTTGCAATTACAGAGGTCAAACGTTTCCTGTAGTTTTTCACCAGGTTTGCACACACTGCAGGAGGGATTTTGGCCCACTCCTCCACACAGATCTTCTCTAGATCAGTCAGGTTTCTGGGCTGTCACTGAGAAACACAGAGTTTGAGCTCCCTCCAAAGATTCTCTATTGGGTTTAGGTCTGGAGACTGGCTAGGCCACGCCAGAACCTTAATATGCTTCTTACAGAGCCACTCCTTGGTTATCCTGGCTGTGTGCTTCGGGTCATTGTCATGTTGGAAGACCCAGCCTCGACCCATCTTCAATGCTCTAACTGAGGGAAGGAGGTTGTTCCCCAAAATCTCGCAATACATGGCCCCGGTCATCCTCTCCTAAATACAGTGCTGTCGCCCTGTCCCATGTGCAGAAAAACACCCCCAAAGCATGATGCTACCACCCCCATGCTTCACAGTAGGGATGGTGTTCTTGGGATGGTACTCATCATTCTTCTTCCTCCAAACACGTTTAGTGGAATTATGACCAAAAAGTTCTATTTTGGTCTCATCTGACCACATGACTTTCTCCCATGACTCCTCTGGATCATCCAAATGGTCATTGGCAAACTTAAGACGGGCCTTGACATGTGCTGGTTTAAGCAGGGGAACCTTCCGTGCCATGCATGATTTCAAACCATGACGTCTTAGTGTATTACCAACAGTAACCTTGGAAACGGTGGTCCCAGCTCTTTTCAGGTCATTGACCAGCTCCTCCCATGTAGTTCTGGGCTGATTTCTCACCTTTCTTAGGATCATATATATGTGTGTGTGTGTGTGTGTGTGTATATTCTTTTTATAATCTTTTCACTTCACATAATTGCACGTACATGCTACTTTCTGTTCTATGTGTTTTGTATTGATGGTATTGTCTAACTGTGTTTTGTTCTATGTTCTGCTTTAATAAAAAAAAATATATATATATATATTTAACATTATTAGTATCACTTATCCTATAGTGTCTTGCCTTAAAAATCAATTTTAAATGAAGTACTAAATACTAAAAACAAATAAACAAAAAGCTAAATAAAAATATAGAACAAAATCACGTAACAAAATGACTAAAACTTCAACTAAAATTCAAATAAGATAAAATATAAAAATAAAAGTTAATTTAGAATATTAATAAATACTATAATTGTATATAAATAAACACTAAAAGAACACATACTAAAATAATCCGCTGGTATGAGATCACATTGAAAGTCTGCCATTTTAGTCATTTACTTTGTACAGATGGTCAGACGTTCTTGCGTCCATAGAAGCTCATGATGCTCTTCTGATCATTTTCAAATCATGTTAGAGAACAGGATCTTGTGAAACTTGTGGTGTTCATGCAGCTTCAGTGCTGCTGTTATTAAAGCAAAAGAGAAAAAATAAATATTAAGAGAATATAAATTAATATTAATGCATTTTTCATAACATATAAAGCTTTGAAGGTGACTTGGGATATTTTGATTAAGTCGTTGCATATGCAACTTACTGTACATACAGTACAGTATGTGCATCTTTACAACCCACAGTGATGTGTGCTAACATTAGCTCTGCCTCCACTCTCTGCTCTCATTGTGACTGCATAATGTCAGGCCCTTCATTACTCATCTTCACTGGAGTAACCGAAGTGAAGCTAGGCCATTTTCTTCCTACTGTATATCTAGCCAATCAGAGTACGCGTCCCCACTATTTTTGGACAAAAGACGTAAAATATAAATTCCCTGAGCTGATGAGAACTAATTCTGTGCTTGCTGGTGATGCCCTGCATAGTTCACACACGCACACACACACACACACACACACACACACACACACACACACAGACATACAGACAGCCTGTCTTCATCAGAACATCACACCACTGATTTCTCTGACTTGAGCTGCTATGATTGAACTGAAGTGGAGTTTTGAGGGAATTCTCCAAATGGATCCAATGGGAAGAAGTTAAACATTTCTGTTCATTACGACTAGAGAGACCAGTGCTCTCGTTACGCCCGCCAATCCTCTGAGAGACAATGTATTTCAGAGCCTATTTTTTCACCTACTTCTAAAAGTAGAATATTATGACACAATTTACTCACATGTTGTTCCAAAACCAGGTAAATCTCATAGAAATATTTCCAATTCACACAAGTCAATGTAACGGAAATAGCAACATATTTTTTTCTTTTGTATTATGACTTACATGTGAGTGAAAAAGATTATGGAGAAAGATATAATTGTTGGGTGGGACTTAGCTGTCCATCGGTTGTTGATTGGATCGAGGTAGATCTGAATGTTGTCAGAATTATGTTTAGTTTCATTGTGTTTTTGATCATGTATTTAGGTTTCTGGTATATTTTTTCAGTGAAGTGTTCTCCATACCCTTGATAGTTTCCTTGGTTACTCATTAGTTAATAATTATGTTCACATCTCTCCCATTTAGTTCCCTTGTTAACTCTGTGAATATATACTCCCTGTTCTGTTTAGTTCCTTGTCAGCTCTCATCCTTATGTTATGTGGTAATACTTATCTGTGTATTCTCCAAGTGTTTATTAAAGTACCTTTGTTTGTTAATTCTGCGTCATGCATCTCCTTGAGACCACGATATACATTACAAATGTGAGCTTGCAATCTGTTATAAGAAAGGGGTGAGGTTTAACTTGACTAAATGATTGAAGAAGTCTGGAATACATCACCAGAATCATTTCATTGGAAGATCGAGTTATTACACCCCAACCCCACCCCAAAGATCCGTGCATTGGTATCTTTCATGCGGTGGAGCCACTGCAGGGGCGCGTGGTCTGAACAGAGAGTGAATTCCCATTCCAGGAGATAATAGTGGAGGGTGAGAATGGCCCATCTAATCGCCAGACACTTTTTTTCAATGGTGCTGTACTATGTCTCTCGCTTAGAGAGCTTACGACTCCTCTCCCTCTATCTCCTGGGACAGGACCACTCCAAGCCTCCTGTCCGACACGTCAGTCTGCAACAAAAAAGGGAGAGAAAAGTCAGGAGAGTGTAATTGCAGCCCACCACACAGAGCAGCCTTTTCCTGGGAGAAAGCCTGCTGACACAGCTCTGTCCACTGGACCGGATCTGGTGCTTTGTTTTTAGTTAGGTCAGTCAGCAGGCTGGTGAGGTCCGAATAATTTGGCACAAACCTTCTGTAATATCCCGGAGAATCTGAGAAAATTGGCCAGCGCCCCAAACAACCTGAAAGGAATCGTAACAAATTGGTGCAATCAAAACGGCGTTGTGAAGGTTGTTTTTTCTTTGGAAATAGGCGATAAGGAGATCTGCCAATACCTTTCAGTTAACTCCAGTGTTGAATAAAAACGAGCTGTACCAAGCCGATCAAGCAATTCGTCAACCTGCAGCATTGGATATGCGTAAAATTTCGACACAGCATTCACCGTGCAATAATCCACACAGAATTGTACAGAGCCATTGTTTTTAGGCATAGGTTTTAGTTCTATTACTCCTGTTTCTAGCACCGCCTCTAATTCAGTCTGAACCTCCTTTTTTTGTGTTTAGATAAACGATACGGCCGGCTGTGCACCACCACGCCCTGCTCGGTCTCAATATGGTGGTGAATGAGATTTGTTTGACTTTTTGTTGGTGTTTGAGATTTGTGCGATTTAAACGTTCCACCATGCCGGTTGTTTGTGGGTGATAGACGCTGGTGCGAATCAATTTAATGCCCAATAATCTGTAAAGTTTGTTTAATGTTCATGTCATAAATGCCATGCCCTGATCACATTGTCACGTATGCCTGGCCAATAGAATCGGATCATGAGACGATTTACTGTCGTTGCTTGTCCTAAATGTCCTGCCATAGGATTACAGTGAGCCGCCTGGAAAAGCATATCCCGGTGGCTTTTTTGGTACTAATAATTGGGTTGTATCTTGATTTGTCTGCGTGTCTTGGGTCACTCAATACAACCTATCTTTTAAAATAGCTAAATATGGATAGGAGAGTGGTCGAGCTGGTTGAAGCTGACCATCGATAGAACAGACCTGTTCAAAAGCATGTTTTAATGTCTCATCCTGAGACTGTTCGAGGGGAAAGTCATCACGGTCTGTGAGGATTAGCCTCTCAATAGCGCTCTTTCCCCTGGCTGCATGACCTCACCCCTTTCATGCTCTCTCTTACCACAAGAGACATCCGCACACAAATACCACAATAACTGGCTAAAAGCTGGCCAATTTGTTCCTAATATTAGCGGATGTCAGAAGCGTGGGTTTACTGTGACCAATACACTATGCTAAATTGAATAACAGCAGGCATTACTGGATATGTCACCACATCCCCATGTACAGACTCATGTACACACCTGAACCATGCAGCTCTTATCCAATGCCTCGGGCTGAATCAGGCTTTGATGAATCGAGGTTTGGTTACATCCTGAATCCACCAAAGCCTGATAAGCACTAGTGGTCGACCGATATTGTTTTTTTGATGGCCGATGCAGATATCTTGGAGAGCAGGGTGGCCGATGGCCGATATAAAGCCGATATTTTTATATGTATTTATTTTAATCAATATTTAATAAATTATGAATAAATTATAAAACAATTTTTTTAAATAAACATGCTTTTATACTTTAGATGGCAACTTCTTAAATTTGCAATCCTATTACAGTATATTTCACAAAGAAGTAATTGTTTAGAAATATATGAATATGTGAATAAAAAGAAAGTAAACACTGTAACAGGGCACTCAGTAATCTGGTAATTTCGTGCACACTGGTAATCATATTTTTTCAAATAAAGACAAGGTAACGCTAATTTTACATACAACACAGTGAAAACGATATGAATATGACACAGTTGGCCACTGGTTATATATCAGCATATTTTAAAATGAAGGATTTAAAGTTTTTCGATCGCGTCTCCTGTGAAGCTGATCTTCTGTTCGCATTCACTCACTTCGCACGGACAGACCGTCACTTGCAGACAGTAGTGCACACTTCACAAGATATCACAGTTGGATTCAATTAAATCTGCAAGGTTTGTGAAATTAAATGTTTATTAGATATTCAGAGATTTGTTTAAATGACGTAGATCTGGTAATTTCGTGCACACTGGTAATCATATTTTTTCAAATAAAGACAAGGTAACGCTAATTTTACATACAACACAGTGAAAACGATATGAATATGACACAGTTGGCCACTGGTTATATATCAGCATATTTTAAAATGAAGGATTTAAAGTTTTTCGATCACGTCTCCTGTGAAGCTGATCTTCTGTTCGCATTCACTCACTTCGCACGGACCGACCGTCACTTGCAGACAGTAGTGCACACTTCACAAGATATCACAGTTGGATTCAATTAAATCTGCAAGGTTTGTGAAATTAAATGTTTATTAGATATTCAGAGATTTGTTTAAATGACGTAGATGCGCATTTGCTGAATGTTGACGGCAAATGAGAAAGTATTTTAGCCTGATTGTTTGCCTTTTCTGTTACAAATAATATAAAAGCAAACGCTGTACTTTACTTACTTAGTATAAGTTACCATTTACTTACTTTGTTTACCAGTTCTGTCAAACAAAGTATTAGATATGACTGACAGAGATCGTAAATTAATGAAGACGGAGAATGTGAGTGAGCGCTGTTTGATCTGACATTATCTGAGGAGCTGCCGTTGCCGTTCTCTTCTGGCGCTGGTGTTCTCAGCGCCGCCCGTCAAAATAAAAGTCTGGAGCGCCGTCAAAATAAAAGTCCCGCTTTCAACACATCGGCCAATCAGAAAAACTTATCGGCCGATGCCGATATTTCAAAAATGCCAAATATCGGCCGATATATCGGCCTTGGCGATATATTGGTCGACCACTAATAAGCACCCCCCTTAAAACTCACAGGTATTTGGTACAAGTCAGCTTGATCTGGGACAGCCTGCAGTGCATCCGAAACCCAGATCAGTGTCCCCACCTCCATCACCGGACACCTGTCAACAAAGTGTCCCTAGTGGCTGGAAGTGGGTCAAGGAATTGACGTGAAGAGAGCGGAGGAACGGGAGCTAACACTGCACCTGCACTCTGGACAGTCCTCTCTGGCCAGCTGGAGGTTCAGGAGCCGAACCACCCCTCCATCGGGGTTGGGCTCGAGGAGGGAGATTTACACAGGAACTAGGGAGAGGGACCAGTTTAGAGGAAGAGAGAGTGGGGGAAACCATTGGGGAGGGGAGAGAGAAAGCGACAGATGGCAGCGATTCACCAATCCCGGGGCACGCCACCATCTGGTCCTCCACCAGTTGAATGGCCAGGTCCAGCGATATCGGCGGTGGCACTGGACCCACTGCACTCATCGTCGCTTCCCCCAGAAAACAGCCATCTGTGGCACACATCCCAGAGATATTATGAAGGACCGGCCACTCTTGCCCAGGTCCAGTGATCAGAAGCGCTGGCGTTTTTACTCTGGGCTGAGGCCGACCCACTGTAGGATGGCTCGCTTCAGGTCTTCCTAGAGCAGGAGGTTCTGGACCGGCAGCTGCCACTTGCGCCTCTCCCTAAAGCGGCTGGATGAGTCGCACCGGCCAGTGGGCTTGTGGCCACTCACATGTAGGGGTGGGGGAAAAAATAGATTCTTAGATGCATCGCAATGCGAATGTGGGCGATTCTGAATCGATTCACAAATATCAAAAATATATTTTCTAAAAAAAATATATTTTCTAATATCGTAATATTGACGAAACAAAAAAGGTGGAACTCTGAAGCGCTGAAGTGCAATGCCTGGAAATCGCACGAAATCCAAACGGCATCCTTTTTGTTATAAGCTAACGTATGGAAAATTGGCATAATTTCATTGAGGGCTGCTTTCTTTATTGTTTTCACATCAGTATGCTGTAAAAATATCTGTTATACGTACGTTATACGTAGGTTTACTGTACTGGCCTTCACAGTCACAGTGTGTATCAGTGCAATGCCAGTCACTAAAAGTTACATTTTGACGTTGCTCTCTAAAGATGATCATGTACTTTTTTTTTGTATAAGCTGTTTTTGATTGTGGTATACAGCAACAATTTCAAGTCATAAGTCTTAGACTCATTATTTATTGGGCAGCTTTGTATGTCACTAATTATTCAGAATATGCGTAACTCCACAAGTATTATTTTGGTATGAGAGCTGTTTGTGATTTTATTCTTGTGATTCTATTATTTATTTATTTATTTTTTGTCTGAAGGATTATATTGCTCATTGCACATAACAGGAGGATGTTGGTTAGAATTCTATTATTTTATGTTAGAGATTCAGAATATGTTGAAGTTTGTATTCATTTACTACAAGAATGCTGCTAGTACAGGCACACATTTATTTTCCTGGACATATGCTGGCAAACGTAACCTTACAGTTGACTTGCCAAATCACTTCCATTTGTTTTATTAATAAAAGATATTGGAAGTAAATTCTTTATAGGTCATTATAAATACTTTGCCTTAAAAGTACCAAATAGTCACACACACACAAAAAGATGCATCGATAATCGTTTTAGCATCGCATCGCAGCCCTCTGAATCATAATCGAATCGAATCGTGAGGTGCCTAGAGGTGCAACCCCTACTCGCATGCCTCCGCGGTTCTCTCAAAGAGATCAATTAAAGCCTCCGGGTCATCCTCACGTGCCCCAACTTTGTTAAGGGCATGTGAGTGGACGGGGCATGGTCATGTCGGTGGTGGCTTTCTTCCTTCCCGGGTTTCTGTACCAGTGTGATAATGTTCAGAGTAAGGAAGGAGGAAGACAGGGTCAGCTTACTGAGACTTGTGCATTTATTTGACTCTTTCGATAAAACAAAAACAAACACATCAACAGTATTTACTTTAGATCAAAGCAATCAGCCTCTCCGTTTGCAACGGCAATTAGTCTCCAGACATTCGCACGAGTCTCCAGTCCAGTCTCTCTCTGCCAGCTTCCCATTTCCCGGTGGCTTTATCCAGTCTCTCCACGATAAGATTCTCATTATTATAATACAATTTCTATTAAGTTTATGAAAGTTATTCATTAGCATTCTTTTTGGTCATGCTGACCAGTCAAACCTTGACCCTTTGAATAAAACCAATACCGACATAATATATAAAAATACTTTACAATTGAAAGTATTTAAATGTATTTGTTTGTTTGTTTGTTCATTTAATTGGTCAAAAATTTTACAAAATATTTCAGTTTTAAATAAATGCTGTTTAACTTTCTATTCATCAAAGAATCATGAAAAATACACTTCCCTTTCGTCCTGGGAACTCCGTGTCGTCGGGGGAGTTCCCTGACGAATTGGGATCACGCTAGGGAGCCAATTGCCTTCGAAAGAATTAAAACAAGCCAATGAACATTGGCATGCAAGATTTGCATTCCGCGACCCGCCTACCAGCGCGGGTATAAAAAGGCGGAAGTAAACATTGCGCAATGCTTTTTGCTTCGGAGCCTCCAGTGTGTCTCTGTGTGAGCTGCTGTTTTGCCTGAAGAATTATTAAAGAGAAGAAAGGAAGAAGATCCTCTGTCGCTGGTGTGACGGCGCTTCAAGCGATCACTGCATCCCGCTGCCGGTCGAGTTCTCTGAAAAAAAAAAAAAGTCGTTTTCACGGCTGGTATTGGGTGAGTGCAGCACACAGGCTTGCAGTTTCCCCGTTGTGTCTGCCGCGGTGGTCCCTCGCGGTGGTGACTCTGGCGATGCTGCGTTCAAGACTGCGAACCCTGAAACATGGGGGAGTCCCTTCAGAGAATCCCCGATCTAGTTCGTCTGCCGGTTCAGTTCGGCAGGCGGCTACTTCGGTGATTCCTGTTGGTGAGCGTATGAGGATTACAGTGAAGAACGTTCCGACTGGTGAAAGATCCTCTCGGGCTTCTCACTCCTCTAGTAGCTCGCTGCCATTGGTTGTCCCGGCGGAGCTTCTGGGGCCGTCTCGTGCGGTCCCGGTTGTCTCCTTCGGGGCGCCGCCTGAGGATCAGATGTCGATCGTGGCATCGGAGGAAGAGCGGTCATCTTCTGGTGATGACTCAGCGGGTCTACCCCCTTCGGGTGTGGTTGCTGCGGCTGAGCCGGATCCAGAAATGGCCGCTATGCTCGAAAGGGCGGCCGTGAATGTCGGGCTCGTGTGGAACCCTCCACCGGGTCCCGAACATTCGCGGCTGGATGATTGGTGTCTCGGAGAGGGCCGTGCTGTTGCCCCGTGGCCCACTCCAGTACCATTCTTCCCTGAAGTGCATGAGGAGTTGAGGAAGTCTTGGCTGGCCCCTCCGGCGACCAGGCGTAGGCAACCTCGCTCCTCCTTCCTCACCACCCTCGACGGCGGGGCGGCGCACGGGTACGAGGGAATCCCCCCAGTGGAGCGGTCGGTTGCGATGCAGCTGTGTCCGAAGACCGCTTCGACTTGGCGGGGTGCCCCTTCACTCCCCTCCCGCGCCTGTAAGTTTTCCTCTGGTCTGACCAGGGATGCTTACATGGCGTGTGGAGACGCCGCTTCCGCCCTGCATGCCATGGCTCTGCTCCAAGTCCATCAGGCTAAAGCACTCCATGACTTGCAGGCGGGTGGTCCCGACCCAGCTCTGCTGCAGGAGCTGCGTGCGGCGACGGACTTCGCCCTCCGGGCAACGAAAGTCACCGCACGTTCGCTGGGTCGGGTGATGTCCACCTTGGTGGTTCAGGAGCGCCACCTGTGGCTTACCCTTGCGGATATGCGCGATGTTGAGAAGAACAAACTTCTCAACTTCCCCATATCCCAAGGCGGCCTCTTCGGCGACGCGGTGTAGAGCTTTGCCCAAGAGTTCTCCGCCGCCCAGAAGCAGTCGGAAGCAATACGGCATGTCCTGCACAGGAAACGGGCTGCTGCTGGTCCGTCTACTGTTGCCGTAGAGCCTCCAGCTGCTTCCCGTCGCCGAGGACGTCCTCCTGCGCCAGCTCCTCCTTCAGGGCAGCAGTCCAACCCTGGAGGCCGGAAGTCTGGTCACAAGAGGACGGCCCAGCCCGCTCAGGCGCCCCCGGCCCCTTCCCGTAAAAGGAAGGGAGGGAAGCGTTCCTGAGACGGGCGACCTGAGGGAGGATCGGGATGCTGCTCTTCAGGAGGGTGCCTCTGCACACCTCCTTCCCCCGGGGGAGGGCCGGGTGGAGAATTTTTCGTTCCATTTTCTTTCTGTTCCACCGCTGACCACCCATTGGGTCAGCGGTACCCAAAGTTTCATCGAAAGAGCAGTTTCTACCTTCTCCTTCAGGTCATCCACGGTCGAGACTGGTGGGCACACAGTCTCCTCCACCCAAGAGGGCCAGAATGGCAATGGATGCCGTCTCCGGGCGGCATCGCTCCCGTTCCCCTCTTCCCAGTCTGTGGATAGCAGCGGCGCAGCCTCGGGTGCGTCGCTCCTGTCTGCGGTTGGGCCCGGAGGCGCAGAGACCAGCTCACGAGGAGGCAGGGCCTCGTGTCTCGTCTCTCCCCCTCCCCTCACCACTGGGCAGACCGCAGTAGAATGCCCACGGGCCTTCTCCGCCGTCTGCCCCCCGGGGGAAACAGGTTGGCGTCAAGTTCCACACCCAGACCCCGCTCTCTGTCGCAACTGTGCCACCGGAGCCGGGTCCCTGTTTTCCTGTACGGCGGTGGGTCGAGTGGGCTCGTTGGGACGGTTTCTGGAGGCCTGGCTAGAGCTTCCAACTCCGTCCCGATGGCTCATCCGCACCATCCAGTTCGGCTATGCAATTCAATTTGCACGCCGGCCTCCCAAGTTCAGGGGCGTCCACTTCACCCGTGTGCGGTCAGTGGTTGCCCCTGTCTTGCGAAAAGAGATCGACGTCCTGCTGGCGAAGGACGCGATCGAGCCGGTCCCTCCTGCCGAGATGAGGTTGTATTGGCCCACCAGGACTTGGTTCACAGAACTCATGCTCCTTGCGACAGCCCCTCCTTGGCCGATTCCTCTGAGGAAGGACCTCCTTTCTCAGAGACAGGGCACTCTATGGCACCCGCGTCCAGACCTCTGGAAACTCCATGTCTGGTCCCTGGACGGGACGCGGAGGTTCTAGATGGCCTGCCACAGGCAGTGGTAGACACCATCACTTCCGCTAGAGCCCCCTCTACGAGGCGCCTCTATGCGTTGAAGTGGAACCTGTTCGTCGTTTGGTGTTCCTCCCGTCAGGAGGACCACCGAACTTGCCCGATCAGAGTCGTGCTTTCCTTCCTGCAAGATGGGTTGGAGCGAAGGCTGTCTCCCTCCACCCTCAAAGTGTATGTCGCTGCAATAGCAGCGCATCACGATGCAGTAGAAGGTAAGTCCTTGGGGAAGCACGACCTGATCATCAGATTCCTTAAGGGTGCTAGGAGGTTAAATCCACCTCGTGTCTTGCACTCTGTACCCTCTTGGGACCTAGCTCTGGTTCTTAGAGCTCTTCAAAGTCCTCCCTTTGAGGCCTTTGTCAACAGTTGAGTTGAATATCCTGTCCATTAAGACAGCGCTCCTGTTAGCATTGGCTTCTTTCAAGAGGGTCGGGGATCTGCAGGCTTTTTCGGTCGACGAATCGTGCCTAGAGTTCGGGCCGGGCCTTTCTCATGTTGTATTGAGACCCCGGCTCGGATATGTGCCCAAGGTTCCTACCACTCCCTTCGTGGACCAGGTAGTGAACCTGCAAGCGCTGCCCCAGGAGGAGGCAGACCCAGCCCTAGCTTTTCTCTGTCCCGTCCGCGCCCTGCGGGTTTATATTGACAGAACGCTAAGCTTCAGAACCTCAGATCAGCTCTTTGTCTGTTACGGAGGCCAGCAGAAGGGGAAGGCTGTCTCCAAGCAGAGGTTAGCTCACTGGTTAGTGGATGCTATCACCCGAGCGTATGAGTCTCTGGGTGAGCTTACGTCGGTGAGCCTCGTGAGTTCCTCCATCACCCCTCCGGTGCCAGGCGTGGCGGACCGCCTGGCGCCAGGTCTGCTACCTCTAGTAGGAGTTGCTAGGTAGACTGGGTGTTTTTTCCAGTGGTCTCTACGGTGACCCATGATGCCACGTGCAGTTCAGCCGTGTCTTCCCCTTGACAGACTCGTTCTGTCGTCCCTGTTGAGTACGCTCCCACTTCCCTCGGATTGGGACTACCTCAGGGACTGCCATATGTTTCACTACCCCAATGGGTTAGTACATATGTGTATTCCAGGCCTTCCTCAGGCAGGCTGGGTTTCCGCAGCGTTACCCCCCCCCCCCGGGGTTAGGGCACGCTTTCCCAGTGTTATCCAAATCCACTGTGCGGGTCTTGCGGAACAGCAGTGTGATTCCCTAGCTAGCTCCCGCAACTTATTCAAGAAACTGCTGCAGGGTAGCTTAGCTGGGCGCTGGAAGGGGCCAGCACCATGGCGTTTTAATAGGGATCCCAATTCGTCAGGGAACTCCCCCGACGACACGTTGGAGTTCCCAGGACGAAAGGGAACGTCTCGGTTACGTATGTAACCCTCGTTCCCTGAGTACAGGGAACGGAGACGTGTCGTCCCGTCACCATGTTGCTGTACCTTCGCGGAGGACTGGACACTGTTCGGCTCCTCAGCGAAAAGCATTGCGCAATGTTTACTTCCGCCTTTTTATACCCGTGCTGGTAGGCGGGTCGCGGAATGCAAATCTTGCATGCCAATGTTCATTGGCTTGTTTTAATTCTTTCGAAGGCAATTGGCTCCCTAGCGTGATCCCAATTCGTCAGGAAACTCCCCCGAAGACACGTCTCCGTTCCCTGTACTCAGGGAACGAGGGTTACATACGTAACCGAGACGTTTTCGTGTCACTTGAAAGTGTGAATCACACTTTTTTTTACAGAAATATGAATCAGCACAACAATTTTCAACATTAATCATAATAAGAACTGTTTGAGCACAAAATCAGCATAATACAATGATATCTGAATGATCATGTGACGCTGAGGACTGGAGTAATGTCTATTGAAAAATCAGCGTTGCCATCATGAAAGCTTACTCTTACAGTCAAGTCACATTTATTTATATAGCGCTTTTTACAATACAATACAGCATATATTAATCTGTTTCTGTGGGGGACATATGAACGTGTGTATGAGTCATTACTCAGGGCATCTGGATGGGTATTTTTTCATTTAGGGATATCAGCTGATGTGAGTCAAACACGGTGTCTCTGAAGTCTCTGTTCTCGTGTTATATGAGTTTAAGCACACTGAGCGCTGTGACTCAGCACCTCATAATTTTCTCTTTTTGCCTATACATCTGCCTTCTTTGAATCTCTGGGTCCTTTCTCTGTGTCTATTGCTTTCTCCCTCCCTCTTTCTCTCTCTCTCTTCTTTCTGGCTCTCTACCATTGCCCTGTCAGTTGATTAGATAATGCAAATACATTATTTATAACACTTCACTCCTTCTCAGTCCTTTATGGGATGCCTAGCAACCAGGCAATTGTATCATACGGTGCAAGAGATCTGATAATGAGACATAGAACCAGTGTTAATGCTGTTTCACACGAGATGTGGCATGCATTATAATCAGTCGAGGCAGAGTGAGCTTTACGGTTTCACGAGCTGATGTTGCTTTGCTCATTAAGTACATTCAAGTCACCAATGTAACATGTTGAAATCGGCCTGCCTGGATGCTTTTTATTGTATTTTATATGTTGAGAACCATTTGGTAAAGCTGCTTATTCACTCCCAAACTCAAGCCAGGGCTACAAAAAAATTCCAAGGCATTAGATATACCATGGAACACAGTCAACAACTGTAGAAAGTACAGGGCATCCCTTCATCCAAGCCTGGCTAAAGTTTGCAAAAAACTTATATCTATATATTTGGTTTTATTTTACTGTAAAATTACAGTAATAAAATGTATGTTTTAATTTCTTCATTTTCAAACGTTCAATCATCTAGCTTTTATTTTGGCGAAAAACTGTAGAGAGCTCTTCCTTCGTTAACAACAGGTTTATATACACTCACCTAAAGGATTATTAGGAACACCTGTTCCATTTCTCATTAATGCAATTATCTAATCAACCAATCACATGGCAGTTGCTTCAATGCATTTAGAGGTGTGGTCCTGGTCAAGACAATCTCCTGAACTCCAAACTGAATGTCAGAATGGGAAAGAAAGGTGATTTAAGCAATTTTGAGCGTGGCATGGTTGTTGGTGCCAGACGGGCCGGTCTGAGTATTTCACAATCTGCTCAGTTACTGGGATTTTCACGCACAACCATTTCTAGGGTTTACAAAGAATGGTGTGAAAAGGGAAAAACATCCAGTATGCGGCAGTCCTGTGGGCGAAAATGCCTTGTTGATGCTAGAGGTCAGAGGAGAATGGGCCGACTGATTCAAGCTGATAGAAGAGCAACTTTGACTGAAATAACCACTCGTTACAACCGAGGTATGCAGCAAAGCATTTGTGAAGCCACAACACGCACAACCTTGAGGCGGGTGGGCTACAACAGCAGAAGACCCCACCGGGTACCACTCATCTCCACTACAAATAGGAAAAAGAGGCTACAATTTGCACAAGCTCACCAAAATTGGACAGTTGAAGACTGGAAAAATGTTGCCTGGTCTGATGAGTCTCGATTTCTGTTGAGACATTCAGATGGTAGAGTCAGAATTTGGCGTAAACAGAATGAGAACATGGATCCATCATGCCTTGTTACCACTGTGCAGGCTGGTGGTGGTGGTGTAATGGTGTGGGGGATGTTTTCTTGGCACACTTTAGGCCCCTTAGTGCCAATTGGGCATCGTTTAAATGCCACGGCCTACCTGAGCATTGTTTCTGACTATGTCCATCCCTTTATGACCATGTACCCATCCTCTGATGGCTACTTCCAGCAGGATAATGCACCATGTCACAAAGCTCGAATCATTTCAAATTGGTTTCTTGAACATGACAATGAGTTCACTGTACTTAAATGGCCCCCACAGTCACCAGATCTCAACCCAATAGAGCATCTTTGGGATGTGGTGGAACGGGAGCTTCGTGCCCTGGATGTGCATCCCACAAATCTCCATCAACTGCAAGATGCTATCCTATCAATATGGGCCAACATTTCTAAAGAATGCTTTCAGCACCTTGTTGAATCAATGCCACGTAGAATTAAGGCAGTTCTGAAGGCGAAAGGGGGTCAAACACAGTATTAGTATGGCGTTCCTAATAATCCTTTAGGTGAGTGTATGTTTTCATTACAAATCTGATAATGGCCGGAGCATATTGCATTCCCAAATGCACGTTATAAGCGACCCAAACTGGGAGCAATTGGGAGTTAGGTGCTTCGCTCAAGGGCATCCTCAGTCGTTCAATACTCTGCCGGTATTGAGAATCAAACCTGTGACCTTCGGAGTTACAAATCAGAATCTCTAAGCATTAGTCCACAACCGCCACATCTACAAGATGGTACTCCAGTAAAAAATGCATGCAATTTAATGGTCTAATAAAGTAGCACAACCTATTCACTGCTTAAAGAAATTTATATTCAATTAATTATATTTAGTACACAGAATTGGTAGTGTGTTGTATCACTTGAGCTTTTATAAAGAACATTATCATCCAATATCACTGCAAATAGGCTTTACTTTGAACATAAACCAATGTACTATGTACATAATATGCTGCACAGTGGCTCAGTGGGTAGCACTGTTGCCTCACAGCAAGCAGGTCCCTGGTTCGAGCCAAGAGTCTTTTCTGTGTGGAGTTTGCATGTCCTCCCTTTGTCTGTGTGGGTTTCCTCCTGGTGCTCCAGTTTCACTTTCCCCCAAAATCCCAAAACATACACTATACTGTAGGTGAATTGGCTATACTCGAGTGACCATAGGTGTGAATGTGTGTGTGTGAGTCCCAATCCATGGAATGGAGAGGGTTGGGGACAGACCTGGCAACCTACCCCATTGCCAAGAAAATTCATGGTATGGCAAGAGATGGACATAGAATCATAGAGTCAGATAATGGTAAGATAATAACTGAGACGGTTAATGAGAGAGATTAAATCAAATGAATATAACAATAATAAGTTATTGCTCTACCACATGTCCCACATTGTCCTGCAAAATCAAGTCTGCTGACCTGCAACAAAATAATCAGGTCATCCTCAGAGCAGATGCAGAGATGAGTTTGTGTGGAGTAAACACCAGATCAAGAGCTGTGGAAACACAGTGCCTCGCTTCGCTCTGAAATACGCAACTCATTTATTTCATTAATTTTTTGTAGCATTAAAGTTTTGATAATTATGCTAAACCATATCACGATTTCAATTTTATTTTGATAAATTGATCAGCCTTACAAGAGGAACAGCAAGAATATGAGTCACTGCATGTGTAAATGTTCTGGCTTTGTGTTTTTCTGTAATTCTAGTTGTGTTTGTACATGAATCAATGGTTTGTCTATGTTAGGGTTGTCTGCTTGCAAACACATGCATTGTTTGTACACTGTGTGTGTATTGTCTGCCTAGTAGCTGATACTTGTAATCGTAGCTGGTCCCAGCTGGATCGGATCAGCATCCTGTTGGATTAGCAGAGTTCAGATGCAGGGCCGTGACCCTACAGCAGTTCTTCAAGTGCCACCTCTGCTACATCCATATGAAAATGAGGCAATTTATGCCCAAATGTGCTAGCCTCAAATCGGTTTATATTTTAAACCCCCTTCTTGTGCTCTGCTGTACAGTCCTCCAGCTATAAGACTAATAAACACCTGAATCACCAGAACAGCCTCTTACTGAGCTGTGATTGGTCCACAGGCTTGTCAGTCTGTGTATTCCTGCAGCTGTGTATTCCCACATGCCCTGCCTGTGGCTGCTTCTTTCACTCGTGTCTGTGAGAGCCTCATTTCCTGCCTCGCTTTTCTCTCTCCCCAGCGGAGTCATTCTCTCTGATGTGCTTTTGAAGTGTCTGCATAATCAGCAGTCATGTGCCGCAACCCAGAAATACAACTGCATATGTGCTGAAAGAGGGGACGATGAAATGTAATTGCAATGGGTAAATCATGGTGTTGTTGGCAGGATTGGGGAAAGTAACACAATTTAACTCTAGGCATAACCACCAATTTACTGTGCACATACACTGTTGTTATAAACCCACTTTTCATCTCATACCATTGATTTACAATGCATATTACATTAAGATTTCAGATTTAAGAAGCTTTGTTGGCATGGGGAACTAGCTTCACGTTGCCAAAGCATTAGTAAATATACAATAGATACACATTTATAAAACAAGTCTATATTTCTGGTTCATTTTCCTGGAAATGAAGACTGTACATTTTAAATGTGTAATATTATGCTGCAAATTAGGTAATTGTGTGTAGGACTTGCCAGTAATTTACAATAACATTTATGTATTTGGCAGACGCTTTTAACCTCAAAATAAAAAGTTTCACAAATTTTTAGTTCATGCATTCACTGGGAATTGGACCCATGACCTTGCTTTACTGTTTGAACTGTAATGTTGTCCTGAAAATGCAGAAAAATATATTTTAACCTTTGACCATATTTGATATATCTTGATATTGATGTACTTGCCCTCCAAATTGCCTTTAAATCAGAGAAATCATAATTTCATTAAAAAGTCAATTATTGTGAAGTAAATTTTAGATTTTTTTTTGTTAAATTAGTTAAAAAATAACCATAAAGCATTTTTCTACACTGTATTTCACCAAACAAACACAATCAAAAATGTTCATAATTTTTATGCATCAAAATAACATATGGTGTTACACAGCAATGCTTACCTATATATACACTGAAGTTTTTTATCTAATATTTACTCAAGACATTTTAATACCTGGCATGGGAAATCCATTTTTCAGTGATAACATAAATATGGTCATATTTCACCCATAATGCCCCCCTGCCCAAAAAAAAAAAAAAAAAAAGATTCTCGTCAGTGTAATGCAAAAGGTGTATATTTTTAAATTATCCAGTATTTATACTATAGGTCTTGATATTAAATATTGAGTACTGTAGAGTACAGATGATTGTTTTTTCAGTAATTAGAGTTTAATGAACATCATCAATGAGAATAGTGGGAATAACAAAATGGGATATTGGGAATTACAAAAAATTAAAATGCAGGCCCAGCTCCACAGGCGGGCTTTTCCCATCCTGCCCCCACACCAAAAAACGACATATTGCAACATTGGTGCGATGTTCAATTCACCCCCAGATTTTGAGGGAGATTTTGGTATCAAAAATCCACTTGTTTTTTAGAAACTAGAAAGCAGTATTAGAACGTGACAGCGGTCTTCATAAACCGTTCAAGCGCAGGACGTGAAAGAAACTCAATTCGGTCACCTCGCACTGTGTTCTGTGCGCATACACACAAAGCACACACAGAGAGAGCTGCGTCTCAAGACAGCGCGAACCATTACTGAACTGAGTTCTCTTTTGCATCTTTACTCTTAAACAGACGAATACACACACAATAATAATAAACGGAGCAATTCCAATAGGGTCCTCACACTATCGGTGCTCCATCAAACTGCCTGTTTTGGCAAGTATCCTTGTAAGCCCTGTTTTAACTGCGTTAAAATAAAAAAGTCTTAATGAACGTAAACAGTTGGGGGAAAATCTGATGCGTGTCGGAACTGTGCATTTGATCTTAAAGTGACAGTAGCTTAATATACATGCTGCTGTCTTGTGTCATTAATGTTAATTAAAGAACAAGATAAAAAAAAAACTGTTTAAATCTTCAACTTTTTTAACATCTATGTAATTTATTTATTTTTATTTTTATCTTTTTATTATTATTATTATTATTGTTATTGTTTTTTGGGTCTACATTCTATGTTTGTATTTGATTTACAAAATAAGTAAATCAAGTCTACCAGGGGTGGGATGGGGTGGGTTCTAGATTTGTATAGTTGCTTTTTGCTTTGTATTTTTGTTTTTCTTGACTTTAAAAAAGAAAACTCAATAAAAAGTAAAAAAAAAAAAAAAAAAAAAACTGTTTAAATCTGATCTTGACCAAGCGGCAACCTTCCTGTCTCTCTTCTGAAACCAACATGGAAGTGACTTAAACTGCAATTCACCGACTGGCCGCTAGAGACAGGCTGCAAAAGAGTGTCAATCCCATAGGGCGGCGACGGTAGGCTCCGCCCACTTTGGGCTTCAAAAATGCTCTTCAGAAACCTACGGGTGATGTCATGGACACTACGTCCATATTTTTTACAGTCTATGATCTTGACTGAATAACTTATTTAGCTTTAATAGGATTAATATATTTAATTTATACATTATAGTCTCTCTCTCTCTCTCTCTCTCTCTCTCATATCTGTATCTTTGTTCTATTGTATTTATTTGTGCTATTGTTTGTCATTTGTAAAGTTACAAAATCTGTAATGGGGAAACAATTAAATAATGTATGAACTCCGGCTCACCAGGAATCTCAAAATTGGAGCCTGGCCTTTTTTTAAATCAGTTGAGTCTACTCAACTATTTTGTACTGATTCCAAGTTGACCCCTTTCCACTTTACCCATACCCTTCCCTTATAAATAAACTCTTTTATTTATAGAGCAATGTATAACATCAGCACACCATCACAAACTCCCTACACTCATATTTTTCTTGCCCACAAGCATTTTAATTTTTAATCTAGAATATATAAAAAATGAACAGTTCTGCAAAAATACATCACGCATCAGAACAAAAAAACAGTGTAACTCTCCCTCGCTTCCTGTCCACAGGGGAAGTTGTTGGTGCGCACAGGCCGCTTGGGTCTCGGGGAGAAGATGCTGAGGGACGCGATACAAGTGCATAACACGGCACACGAGGCCTGGAGTGCCCTAGGGGAGGCGCTACAGAGCAGAAGCTGCTCACAGGCTCCCGACTGCTTCCTCACCGCACTGGAGCTGGAGTCCAGCTGCCCTATCCGGCCCTTCACCATCATCCCACGAGAACTCTGACACATCTATGGCACTCCTATATATGGAGGGAATGCTGGCTTTCAATCACTTTAATGACACATACTGTATAGCAAAAACTTTGCACTTTTGGCTCTTGATTGAAAGGGAGCGTGATCGCATTAGTGAAATTTCACAAGCAAACAAGGTCCGTCGTGAATAGAGTAGCGACGCATGAAGCACCGCTCACCCAGCTTTCTGTTGATCAATGTGGCAAATGAAAATATATGACAAAATTCAATGTGGGACTTTTTTGCTGTCACACAAAATTCCAGACTGCGAGAATTCCCATTGAAGCATCTGCGCTATTTCACAGAGCAACAGAAAATGTGACCTTAAAGAGATAGTTGAAAAATAAAAATTAGCCCATGATTTACTCACCCTCAAGTCATCCTAGGTGTATATGACATTCTTCTTTCAGACGAATACAATCGGAGTTATATTAACCAATGTCCTGGCTCTTCCAAGCTTTATAATGGCAGTGAATGGCTGTTTCTGTTTTGAAGTCCATAAAACTGCATCCATCCATCATAAACAAACTCCACACGACTCCGGGGGGTTAATAAAGGCTGTCTGGAGCGAATTGATGCATTTGTGTAAGAAAAATATCCATATTTAACACGTTACAAAGTAAAGTTCTAGCTTCCGGCCAAACGGCCATACGCTGTCTACTTGCACCTAAAGTGCAACTTACACAACTTGTGATGTCAGAAGTAGCGTAGTGCGTCCTGGCGTAGTGTAAATATCAGCAGTAACGTCGCATTACTCGCATAAGTTGCGCTTTAGACTTTAGTGAAATCTGTATGTTCGTTTGGCCGGAAGCTATAGTTATTTTACTTTATAAAGTTTTAAATATGGATATTTTTCTTACACAAACGCCTTTATTAAACCCCTGGAGACGTGTGGAGTTTGTTTATGATGGATAGATGAACTTTTATGGACTTCAAAACAGAAACAACCATTCACTGCCATTATAAAGCCTGGAAGAGCCAGGACATTTTTTAATATAACTCTGATTGTATTCGTCTGAGAGAAGAATGTCATATACACCTAGGATGACTTGAGGGTGAGTATATCATGGGCTAATTTTCATTTTTATTATAAGAGCACTCTACAATTTTTGTCGACTGCAACTTTAAATGCTTGGACTCTTTATAGTCAGGTGGATTCTGATAGACTGTCAGTGATTCCAACAATATTCACAACTTGACAGTTGTGGTGTGGATTTCCATATTCTCAAATAACTACAACATATACGACAGAATGACTGAACACATGAAAAATTTTCTTTCTATCTGCAATATTTTTTTGCACATGCTGCAACATGTTCAGATACTGAGTCTTGTTTTTCAGGGACAAAATTATTGAATTCTTTAGTTCATTTTAAATTCTTTTAGTATTTATATACCCGGTAATCATCTGTACTGTATGTTGGTTAAAGATTGTTCTATATAAAGTTCTTGTTATAAAGAGTGATTTTTGCAATCCTAGTGTCATTGTTTTCTGTTGTTTTCATTCCTTATCAGTTTCGGTCCTGTAGCTCCACAGCACTTAAATATCTTATGTAACGTTTCCAGTGCTGTTGGTGGAGAAACCCTTGGTCTTCTTTCTCTGGGGCGGCTGTGGTTGCCTAGCAGCCGAGCCTTGTTTGAGTTTCTGGGGAGGCTGTTGGATCTTCGGCACGTGGGTCTAAAGCCTCATGGAAAACAGCGCTGTGCTATTTTAGCCAGTTCTGTTTGATGACGGGATCAAGATGTTAATTAGGGAGAGCATTGAACAAATGCATAGACTATTGAGTTGGGTTATGTAAGTGTTATAAGTGGGATTCTTGTTTACTTGCACACATCTACAGTATACATGCCCACTGTTTCTCCTGGCACAGTTTAACAAGTGCTCTTGAAATTGTATCTCTATTATCCTCCCATTTCTATTGTTTGAAACCGGTCTTTCTGGCCTCTCTGCATGTTTTGGCATAGTATTGTTTTGAATCACTTCCACATAATATTTTACAGAGCTTTCTCTGTTTTAACTATTGCTGATGCATTATTCAAATGCTTGAATAAGAAGGTCTTACTAAATGGGGCAATGACATACTTTTTGTGTTCTAAAATATATTAATATGTAATTCAAACCGATATAAATACACATTCACGTTGAATCTGTTAGCAAAAGTTTATAAAAGTTTTTCTCCTCGCATGGCTGGGTTATTGCGGGTTGTCAAATATAATCGTAATATGCTTAATATTATTGATTTTAAAAATCTTAAATGTGTTCATGCTGCATGGTAATATTCAATTTAATATTTGGCAGTTATAGCAGCTTTTTTTTTTTTTTTTTATAAAATAAGCATTTTCATACGGAAGCCCTGAACCGCAACGTAAAAAAAAAAAAAAAATGAGTAAAAAAAAAAAAAAAATTAACCTTTGAGATTAAAGTCAAAACATTAGGAGAATAATGCTCACAAGATTATATTGTTTAATGGTAGTCATATGGTCATATTTCACCCATAATGCAAAACAAATAATGATATATTTGTACACTGCGTGCAGAATTAATAACTACTATTAATTTGTATGTAATCATTTATAAGTGATATATAATTGTTCATGAAGGTTGGAAATGAAAAACTCCTTATATTCAGGTGTGCATAGTTATTAGGCACGTTTTGTTTTACAGATAAAATAAGCCAAAAAAGATTTAACTATTATGAAATGCCCATAAGAAGGATGCAATACTTGAAATTGCAGTTAAGGCATGACCATTGGACAGTGAAATGCTCATTGGGTCAGCAGGGTCAGACAAAAACAGGTGGAGAAGAAAAGACACATGTTAACTGCAAAAGAATTAAGAACTAAGGTGAAGAACTAAGTGTGAAACCATCAGGAACCCTTTAGTCTCCAGCGCCACCATTTTCCAGAACTCCAACCTACCTGGAGTCTCCAGAAGTGCAAGTTGTCAGGATCTCAGAGACTTAGGTTAGGTAAAGAATCCTAAAAAATGACCCACACTTAATAAGAATCACAAGCTGAAGTGTAGTAAAATACATTTTTTATAGGCTTTATTAAGACAGATTGAGAGTGACTCTTGAAGGACCAGCACTGTTTGAAGAATTCATCTTCCAGAATCTGGCAGTAAGTTTTGGGAGTTCATTTTTAGTCCATCTCCTACCCTGAAGTCTGTTTTGCAGAGATGGACTAAACATGAATAATTCTTATATGCTGATTTGATGCTCAAGAAACATTTCTCATTATTATCAGTTTAAAACAGTTACCTGCATTTTTATTTCAGGATTATTTGATTAATAGAAAGTTCAAAAGAACAGCATTTATCTGAAATAGAAAGCTTTTGTAACATTAAACACTACCGTTCAAAAGTTTGGGGTCAGTAAGAATTTTTATTTTATTAAAATCAATAAATCAATACTTTTATTCATCAAGGATGAATTAAATTGATCAAATGTTACAGTAAAGACATTTATGTTACAAAAGATTATATTTCAAATAAATGCTGTTCTTTTGAACTTTCTATTCATCAAAGAATCCTGAAAAAAAATTGTACACAACTGTTTTCAAGATGGATAATAATAATGAATGTTTTTTGAGCATCAAATCATCATATTAGAATGATTTCTGAAGGATCATGTGACACTGAAGACTGGAGTAATGATGCTGAAAATTCAGCTTTGATCACAGGAATAAATTACATTTTAACATATTAAAATAGAAAACAGTTATTTTAAATTGTCACAATATTTAACAATATTACTGTTTTGTTTTTGTTTTTTTAAGTAAATGCAGCCTTGGTGAGCAGAAGAGACTTCTTTTAAAAACATTAAAAATCTTACCGATCCAAAACTTTTCACTGGTAGCTCAAACTACTAAATAATTAATATCAAGATAAATAATTACTGCATTATATCATATATATATATATATATATATATGATAATGCAGTAATTATTTATCTTGATATTAATTATTTAGTAGTGTACAGTTAATGAGAATCACCATTGATGATGATGGGAATAACAAAATGCGATATTGGAATTTAGACAAAATTAGTCAAAAACACACAAAGTTACAATGATTTATATATATATATATATGTGTGTGTGTGTGTGTGTGTGTGTGTGTGTGCCTAATACCTTTTATTTTTTAAATATTTTATCAAGTATTGATTTATTTCTGTCTCTCTGTTAGCGGTTGTCACGGTATAGGAGCAGTAGTGGTGATTTATGGGATTATTTGGAGAGGTTGTGACTGATAAAGAATGCTATTCATCACCTAGCATCAGCCTGAATGATTATCCTGACCAGGGATGCATTTCCCAAAAGCATCGTTAGACAACTATGGTCGCAACGATAGAATTTGCAACAAAAGTTACTTTTGGGAAACGCACCCCAGGCCAGCCGAGCCCAGTGTCCCAACATAAAGTTCCCGTATGGCACACACAGGAGAACTGAGCTCATTATGTTTCACAAATTTTGAAAGAAAAGGGAATGATTAGATGGAGGCCTTTGAAGTGGAAGCTTGTCCTTTGGGATTTTTTTAGTTAATCACTTAATGAAGCACAACAACAGGGTTCTGGAAGTAAACCTCTCCATAGAGAAATATATTACTATGCACAAACCTTTTAAGACGGAGCTACCATGAGCTTTGATATTGTTAAAGGAATATTTCTGTCATAATAACAGGGCTTGGACACAATGACGATGGTAGAGTCAGATTAACAATTAACAGGTACGTTTATTTATAGAAGCAGCAAGAACACAATTCAATGCAAGTAATGACGAGCAGGAATAGAAACAGCAATAGAGCCTATGAAAGATGATTACTGGTTTTGTCTTACAGGTTTCCAGACATACACTCACACAGATGGATGACTAGGTTTCAACATGGAAGAGGAAAAACCTAGGTAAGTTTGCAGGCAATGAGTCTGTGTTCTTCAGACAAGGCCAGACAACTACTGGTGGTGTGTATGCGTGCTTTTTATAGTGCAGGTAATGAGGGCTGATGAGTGACATGTGTGCGTGATCAGTACTCAGACTGTGAAGGCTGATGGGCCATTTACAGGACACCGTTTTCAACTAAAAACGGAAAACTTTTTATGCGTTTTGGCCATTCATTTACGCGAAAACAGTGGTTCCCTTTCAAAGGGAACTCGACACTACGTCATTGACGCTTTGGGGAACGCCTCAGGCGTGACAGGTATCTGAAATCAATATCAACTCACGGCAATCATGTTGACCAACGACAGCCCGTGAATTATTAGCGTGAATGATTAACGCGCGACCTGGATGTATATAAGGGCGCCTTGCAAACATGACAATATCTTTAGGCATGTAAAAGTGGTGGACCCCAGGTTTATTGTGAAACTCTGGTGAAGTCTTCACTCCGCATGCCACAGGTGAGCTGATTGGTCCTTTAAGAATATCTGTGTGTACAACTAACACTGACATTTATTTCTCTACAGACCTCGTTCTCTGTATAGACCTAGGGGGTCGCACTTGCAAGGAGAATAAGGTAAAGTATGTTTTTGACTTCAGGGCCCTGAAGCCGCCCCCTGTTAGGTGGCTAGAATGATTAGGAAGAAGCTAAAGAAAAATTTTGGCTTCCTTCATGAGTATGTGATGGCCTTCTTGTCATAACATCTTCAGAGAACTATGCGAGGTGTGCCACAGCTCATTCCTGTGAATAGCCTTTTGGGCTATTAGCCACCCAGGGGTAGAGTAGTTGGTCTTTCTTAAAAAAAAAAAAGAAGGGTTTTTTGCTTTTAAGTATAGACTGACGCTAGTGCTTCAGATAGGTCTTATGTCCGACCTATCGGTTCGTTGACATTGGTATCCTGAGTATATCGCTCCCCTGAACTCTGTAAAAGAGCGAGTTTCAGTAGGTTGAGTGGTTTTGCAGCCCCCAACATATTAGGCTGTGGCCCCTCCGAGCCCTCAGGTAGATCTATGCTTGTAGGCTGGCCCTCACCCGGGCCGCCTCTGTAGCTGGCCTAGGCTATGCTAGCGATAGTGGAGGCATTCTGCTAAGCATAGCTGCCGCATTCCTATGTGTTTTGGCTTCCTCCCCTAGATTTCAGCCTCCTCCCATAAATGGAGTTGTTGGCCAAGGCCTGCCCCTTTCACTGCATTCAGGGGTGATAGAGTAATGCAGGGTGGTAGTTGAGGTATGATCCTTCGGGCAGGGTAAGGCCATCTTTTGCTCTGCGATGTGATAGTTTGCCAGACCCTGCCGAACAGAGCTAACATATGATTGGGCCTCTAGAGCTGGCTCCACTCAGCCCGTTGAGCTGAACCGCTCAAACGATGGGTGAAAGTTGGTTGGCTTGCAAGCAAGCCCCCGCTCCCCTAGGCTGGGCGCAGGATAAATCCCTGTCACCCTTTGGAGCCACTTGCAGGCCCGCTCCCTGTTTAAATTTTCAGGGGCATATGGTTGTTACTCCCCCGTTAACTCAGGGTAGTTTTGAGTACTCCTTTCTCAGCTCTGTATCTATCTACCTCACACCACGATGGCTCCGGTTGAGCGTGGAGTTCCAAACTCATTTCATTCTGGTTTTTGAACTCCGCTCCCTTGAAGCCAGAGCATTGCCATGAGCTGATGCCCATGCATATAGTAGGTAGGCCCTTAATGGGGCCTCCACTAGGCAGAGTGGCGTATGTTGTACTCCCCTGCTATAAGGGTATTGCTTTTTGCTGAGTACACTGCCTTTGGCAATGTGATTAGGTACCAGGATGCTGTAAGCGCTGTAGTAACAGCTTGCTGCCACGAAGGCTGCATGGTTAGGTAGTAGGCCCCAGCAGGCCTCCTTGACCGGGTAGCCCCCAATAGGGCTCTTAGGCTAGCTCACCTTTGGTGGTTGGCCTTGGTAGTTCGGGTAGTAGGCTCACTGATGGGTGGTAGGCCTTAACAGGCCTCCTCTAAGGTGGGTCCCAACATTGTGGAACATACACTAGGACAAAACTATAAGAAAGTTTTTTAAATAGTATGGTTCCAGCAGTGTTCGTTAAAGTAGCAGAATAGACTCGCTATCAGCTAGTAGGCCCGACCAGGCCTCCCTGTTAGGCGAGTCCCCAGCAGTAGTAAGCCCAGTCTGGCGGGCCTTAGCAGGCCGCCCTGGGACTGTAAGCAGCAGGATTTAAGGCTCTTAGCATCCAGCTGTTAGACTGTTTTCAGATAGTAGGCCTCTTCAGGCCTCCCTGAAGGTGGGCTCCCACTTTTTGTGGTGGTCAGGTAGTAGGCTTCACTGGGCCTCCCTGAGGGTTAATTCCCACATACTGTGGTTACTAGGTGGCAGGCCCCACAGGCCTCCCTGAAGTTGAATTCCTGGTTTTTGAACTATCAGCTAGTAGGCCTCACCAGGCCTCCCTGAAGTTGAGCTCCCACATGTCTTGGCTGTCAGGTAGTAGGTCTCACCAGGCCTCCCTGATGGTGTGCTTCTGCATATTGTGGTTATCAGGTAGTAGGCCTCACCAGGCCTCCCTGGAGGTGAGCTCCTTCATACTGTGTGTTTTCACTTAGCATGGTTTTCAGGTAGTAGGCCTCTCCAGGCCTCCCTGAAAGTGAGCTCCCTCATGTCATGGTTATCAGGTAGTAGGCCTCACCAGGCCTCCCTGAAGGTGAGCTCCCACATACTGTGGTTGTCAGGTACTAGGCCTCACCAGGCCTCCCTGGAGGTGAGCTCCCACATACTGTGCGTTTCCAAACAAAACTTAGCATGGTTTTTCAGGTAGTAGGCCTCTCCAGGCCTCTCTGAAAGTGAGCTCCCCGTTTTGTGGTTGTCAGGTAGTAGGCCTCACCAGGCCTCCCTGGAGTTGAGTTCCAGCATACTTTGAGTTTCCACTTAAGGTGGTTATCTGGTAACAGGTAGTAGGCCTCTCTAGGGCTCTCTGTAGGTGAACTCCCACATATTGTGGGAATCAGGTAGTAGGCTTCACTAGGCCTCCCTGAAGGTGAGCTCCCACATACTGTGGTTGTCAGGAAGTAGGCCTCTCCAGGTCTCCCTGAGAGTAGTTTCACAGTGGTGCTGGGTTTTGTAAGCTAGTGGCCGCTTACTATCAGTTTAGCAGTCCTTATCAGGCAGCTACCGAAGGTGAGCTTGCGCCCTGGATCGACTCAAGTTTTTATTCTCTGCTACGGGTTCCCTCCTGGAACCTCTTTATCCTGCTACAGCCTGGTTGCCTACCAGGTAGATCTCATGCTCCCCTCACTGAGGGGCAATATGATTATGTGGTCTCCTGAGTCTGGTCAGTCGGTCGTAGGCCTCTCATGAGGCCTCCCAGTTAGATCAGTCCTTAGGCCCTCACAGGCCTCCTCAGTTTTTTTAAATTCACGGGCTGTCGCCGGTCAACATGATTGCCGTGAGTTGATATTGATTTCAGACACCTGTCATGCCTGAGGCATTCCCCAAAGCGTCAATGACGTAGTGTCTCGTTCCCTGTTCTCAGGGAACATAGGTTACAGTCGTAACCTGAGACGTTTTGGGGCCTGAATGAGGGTGATTAAATCATGACAGAAATCAAATCAAGTTAGTTCTGGCAGGTCACGTCAGTCAAGCTCGCATAAGCTGACTCTTAGCTGATCCACGTCTACCTATAGGAATACGACGTCTATTACAACATCCCTATATAAGGCTGATTCAGTATTATCGGCAGCTTTATCTTGTTGCTCAGGAGCTAGTTACCCTCCTCCATCCCCAGCTCCCCCTCTTGTCCAGTCAGGACTTGGTCTTCTGATATTCCTCTTCAAATCAGACTCTGTTTTCTCGAATTGTTTTGTACATTCAATTCTTGAACATTAAATATATTTGCAATACATCTATGTTGGTTTTGTCCTGTTTACCTGCTGCTCTCCCTGCTCTTATCCTTGCTAGGCTGCATGGATGCGCAGGGAGTTCTTGCCCAGGACAGAACCATACCGCCAATCCAAGCTGTATGCTAATTGCCAATCATCTTTGACGATAGTGGTCCTGTCAGAATTTAAATTTTTGGGTCAATTTAGTAACAAAAAAGAATCTGTCAAATTTATAGTTAAAAACTAAACTACCCGTAATCCTTAATAGAGATCCACCAATAAAAGAAAATGCTTTTACCATATCAATTTTACATAGCTCAGCAGAAACCACCCCCTCCCATGAAGCATTGCAAATGAAAAATACATTTCTAATAAGTCTCCCTAATAAGACAAATAAATAAATAAGTCTCCATACACTCTTAAACAACTTATAAAGAGCAGGGTTTTTTATTATTTCTTGAATAATTTCTTAAATTATTTAATTTTTTTAAACTAGATCTATTTTTTTCTTTATGTTTATGGTAGGTGAGGCAGAATTATGACTGACAAAGTTGTTAGGATCTAAATCAAATTCATTTCATGATTAACAAAATTGAAATCAAGATCAAAATCAGACTCATAATGAATAACGAAATTTTGCCGTTCTGCATATCTTCCGGAAAGTTGTGTTTAGCAGTGTCTAAAATCATATCAGTCTGACTCTGATCCATTGTGTAAAATTACTAGTAATGAGAAGTCAGAACATGAAGGTCATCGCTAATGAGCATGTTTGTAATGTTCCTGCTCATTTGTTTATTCACGTGGATTGATTATGTGCTAATGAAAAAAAGTGATCACCGTCCTGAGGAAACCTCTCTCGGGTTTCACTCTTCACTGAGAGAGAGAGAGAGAGAGAGAGAGAGAGAGAGAGACTGTCCCTGGCTCTCTGGTTACTCACAGGTGGCAGGCCAGTCCTGCTGCTCCTGCTCAGACTGGGGTGGGACTCTGGAGTCGTGGAAGGTCAGGTGTCCAGACTGAGTTACAGCCCTGACAGCTGGCTGCCCATAGATTGATGGGTTTCTTTTTTGATGAAGAAAGTACAAATGTATGATGATGCAAAATTACACAAAATGGGGCAGTTAAAAACCATTTTAATCCCAACAACATAGCCACAGATCATATTATAGCAGAGAAAAGGGAGAGGATGAAAAACGGCCATTAAAAACACTGGTTTGGTTGGGGGGAAAATCTTGAAAATTATTAACTAACTTTAAAAAAAAAAAACGATGTGACCACTTTAAATGTATTATTAGCCACTGAATTAGCTTCAGCAACCACAACATGAGTTTTCAAGGTCGCCTTGCATTCACCCTCACATTAGGTGTGCTCAATCAGTTGATGTTCTCTGGAAGGAAAAGTTTGTACTGTTTATATTTCACAAACAATTGTAGCCTACATCAACCACTGTCCTGATCCCGAACCCGAACCATCCTCTTTAAAGTAATACGAGTCATATAACTGACCTGTGATGTAGTACCAGCACCTGTCCATTGCAATGTAAAATGATACTAGGCCTCCAGCCACTTTTGTCTAGCGTGATGTTGACTCTGAACATGACCCTGTTAGAAAAGACTTGTGTGATTGCACAAAGCCTTATTGCGTCACCTGACTGCACACTAGTCTCACTCGTTCATAATCTATTTTGGGAAAAATGGAAATGGTCACCATTTTTTCATTACTCACTTATCTTGGGTGTGTGCACACTAATTTTGTACTGACTTTGTGCAGTTGTTGATTTGTCACCAATAGTTTCCCTTTTATAAAACGACAGCACCATCAATATAACATTTTTTAAATAAATCCAATAAAGAGTGTGACGCAGAATGAACGAGGAATACAGAGAACAGCACCGAACAGAGAACTTAGAAAACTGAGGGCCTATGTACAGAGATGACAATCAACAGAACAAGAAACAGGTGTGAAACTAAACAGAAACTATAGTAACAAACAATGAAATGGGAACTCGGGCAAAACATTAGCCATGCTTACATGGACACAAAACTTTCCAGTTTCGGTTTTAAATCCGATCAAGTGTTTATGTCCTATCAAACGGATTAGAAAAGGTTTATCCCACCCCTCTCAACCCGATTTCAATTTCAATTTCAATCAGTTTGGGCATTTTTATTCCGATTGAGGTATTTATAGGGAGCATTTTCATTCGGATTGGACTTTTAAACCAATTGTAAATGGAATACAATGCTCCATGTAAACTCACCTAATGACAAGGAAAATGAAACTAAACAGGACATGATCTTTAAAATTACAACATGTTCATTTGATCATTTTTATTTTCAAATTGCTATGCAAACAATATAATTAGTTGTTAAAGCTAAATTCAGTAGTTCTTTAGCTAGCGTTATCATCGCCATTTTTTGTTTATTTTAAAGTCATGAAATCAAAATGGAAAGTTTCTATTTTTAATGGAATTTTGCAGTATTTATTAAAGTGATTTATCTGTGCACATAATTTTCTCTTTTTTTAAATCCATGTGCTCTTGTAATCTTTAATCAAAATAAATGACTGAGTCTTGCAACAATGTGTTTACTAGTGTGAGGGCAGGACAACCTGTCACTCACATGAGATCGACCAATAGCCAACAACAACAGTCCTAAAATTCCTGATAGACAAAATCAAGTCCCACCCTAAATTTTTTCTTGTTTGAGAATCCGTTTCACTCAGGTGTACGTCACAATAGGGAAGAAAGGAATATCGCAACTTCCGACTTCAAGTACCAATACCACAAGGTGTTAGACAGTGCTGACATCTATCGCTGTCAAGTCACATATGGCGCTTTTTACAGTACAGATTGTTTCAAAGCAGCTTTAGAGAGATAACAGGAAAATAATGCAAAAAAGTTTTTTTCCAGAAAATAGCGTCACAGTCCAGCTTAAGTAAGTGCATTGATGTTTCATTTTTGTTTTAAAAAATGTTATTAATTTAGTTCATATATATATATATATATAGAGAGAGAGAGAGAGAGAGAGAGAGAGAGAGAGTTATATATATATAGCCACTATATATACTGTACATGTATATAGCCACTATATTATCCAGTTCCATCTGGTTGAAGATCAGAGTCACGCCGGTATGGAGACAGGTTTGTTGAAGATCAGTGCTGATGTCGATGAGGCCTTCACAGGGAGAGTCTAGTTGACACAATCTCTGCTGACACTTCACGGATGCGTTGTGGTCGTGTCTATGAGCAGGTCCACCATCTGATCTGGATACGGCCTGGATCCAGCTGATTACAGTAAACCTCGGAATAAGACTGTTCCAGAGTTTAGGCTCTAAATAGGAGAAGGATCTTCCGCCAGCAGTCTATTTTGATATTCTAGGTATTATCAACTGGCCAGAGTTTTGAGATTGCAATAGACGTGAATATAATGCATTATATTATATTATTAATAAAGCAATCTTTCCATGTGATAATATTAGATCTAGAGCATGACTATGACAATGAGTAGGTCCTGACACGTATTGTCTAACTGCAATGGAGTTCAGAATATCTCTAAATGCCAATCCCAATGTGTCTTTTTTGTTATCTATATGTATATTAAAATCACCATCAATTAGGACTTTATCTGCAGCCAGTAACTCTGATAGAAAATCAGCAAATTCTTTGATAAAGTCTGTATGGTGGCCTGTATACAGTAGCACAAATGTCAAGCGTGATTTATCATTTACACTAGATATTGTTACATTAAGCACCAACACTTCAAAAGAATTATATTTAAAACTAGACTTCTCATTAATTCTGAAGATATTACTATAGATTACAGCAATACCTCCCCCTTTTCTTTTCAGACGAGGCTCGTTTTTATAACAGTAATCTTGGGGGTGGATTCATTTAAAGTAATGTAATAGTCTGGTTTTACCCAGGTTTCTGTCAGTTTCTGCAGTAATGATGAGTTTTATGCACTAGGGAGTTTGCACAATTTGCACAATAATTAATTCCCCTACGTGTCCAACAACTTGGGCTACCCTGTCTTCATTTCTTTCCACCTTGTTTATGTCGCACCGATGTTCATGCTCATTTTTTATTTAATTTTTTTTGTCTTTGATGGTTATTCTGTCTTCTTCGGCCGCACAGGTACTGATTCTCCCATTGTTCTGTTGTCTGATTTTAGCTTCTCGTATCATCAAACAATACTACACTACTACCATATGGAGGCAGCCAATTAATGCGAGAACATTGTTGAATGTTTAGTGAAACAGTGCAGGTCACGTCATTTCCACATGCTGAAATATACTGAGGGGGGGGGTGTCCCGCGCCATTTAAAATTAAAATACTTTTTATAGAAAACTACTATGAGTACAGCCTTCATTTCATGTGATTGTACAGCATTCATGTGTACAGCTTTTTAAATGACCACCAAACAACTACTGAATGCACCATTAAATATTTTGCATTAAATTAGAAAAATGGGAAATAGATGCATTTTTTACTCAGACTTTTGGACCACACAGTAGCTATATACTGTAGATGAAATGTATTTATTAGATATAGACATAAATATAGGCCTACACAACCCACATGTACATTCTAATTGATTTATTGAATTATTCCGGACTTCAACAATAGGGTTAATCTAGCTATTGTGTGTGAGTGTTGTAAACAACAGTTTTATTGTGTGACACTGATCTCTTTGTTCTGGCTGAATGAGTTATGTGAATGTGAGAGTCATCACAAAGATTTGTTCATTACATGGGCAGCCACATAGTCAGTCCATGACATAACAGAGATTGCAAAGAGATAGATTTTTTTATTAAAATTGAATCAATGTTAATATTACAATGTTGTTTCAATGTCGTATCTTACAAATCTTGTTAAAATTTTCTTTACCTTTTTACAAAAATTCAGCATGAAATGTTGTTTTGAACATACTTCAATGTTAAAACAACAACTGACATTATTTCAACCACATTTCAACAGGGTGAGTCGCATACCAGCTGGCAACACCCTACTTTCAAAAGAATGGGAAATATTACTAAAAGGAATACATGTGGGAAAGTCAGACAAAAGAGAGGGCAAAGTTCATGGTGTGCTGCGAAAAAGGAGGTCAAAGGCCCAGTCCACTTTGCCCTTAGTGCTGAGCCGTTGACCTTTGTGCCATGTGGGCTCATGCACACCTGGGCCGGGAGTTCCCTGTCAAAAAAACATTCATTCCATTTATGATAATCAATACACTGATTGTGGTGTTGTAAACTGATGGCCCTAAGACTAGTTTTGCTGTTGTAAGACTTAATGTAGGGTTGTAGAGCTTGTTATCGAACAGGGATAGAAATGAAGCTCACCGAATGCACACTGTACAGCCGTGGTACTGTAGACCGAAAGCAGGAAGTGACTGCAATGCCCGTGCTCGGCCTTGGATTGTAATGTCCAGGCGCTGGTCCTTCCTTCTAAATCCATTAATGGAAGTCAAGTCAACAAAAGTAAAATTCAAATTTAATTTAATTAACCAGTTGATGGAATAGTTCACCCCAAAACTGTCATGTGAACTACTTTCATTAATCTTTCATGGAGCTTTTTTGTCTTTTTTGGACCTTATTAATTTAAATCGAAATCCACTTTCATTATATGCTAAAAAAGCAGCAGGGACAATCTGATAAACTTGCCCTTTTGTGTTCCACGGCCTGAAATATTCCTTTAGATTGGAAGATCAAAAAATCTAATTAGTGTTCTCCAAAAAAAGCACTTCATCAACCTGTACTTGACTCTATATTCACAGATATAGGTCTATTTATGTGCTTTCAAAAGCATAGCTGAGAAGAAGAGCTTTCACTGCTCAGCGCCTGTGCTACAGAAGCTGTCTGCTATCATTACATGCCATTTGATTCCACCGGCAGCCTCACTTGATCCAGCTGGCCTGTGCAGTGGTGTGTGTGTGGCAGGTTGAACTGTGCCGGAGGTGTTAATGCTGGCTGCAGTGGAACTCACTTCCCTCTGCCTGCTTGCTCATGAGGTCAACTTCCGTTGGTTTTAAAGGCATCAGGCCGTTGCGCCCTTCTTCTATGGGACGGCCAGCCAGCTCGGCATTCCCCTGGACAAGAGCGGATAGCTGTGCCATACTACACATGTCTGAAGAGGCACTGAGCTATTATTTCATTAAGGGACTCCTGTCCAGAAAAGCCATATTCAACACCTTCCAAAACAAACTACTCACAACTCAATAAAGAAAATATCAATATAAAAAAAAGCTTTCTCTGTATTTTCAAATGCCTTAAGGTGAACCTGTGAAAACTACCCAGGAATGAAAGATCTCAAATGTCTCTTCTTGAGTTTCAGAGAAAAGATATCAAACTGTGCTCACTGCTCAGAATTGCCAAGATACCAGAGATATTAATATGACCTCAAAAATGTCTCATTAAATAATCTGAACTATGTGATCCACATTCATTTTATAGCTGTATATGCTTTACGGGTGAGTGAGTCATTGAATCATTGAATCAAGTGTTTCTTCAAAAACGCACATTTATCCACAAACAAAAGAGATATGGGCCACTTTATTAGATACACCTTACTAGTAACGGTTTGAACCCCTTTTTGCTTTAAGAACTGCCTTCATTCTTCATAGCATAGACTAAACAAGGTGCTGGAAATTATTTTGGTCAAATTGACATAATAGCATCACGCTGCAGATTTGTCGGCTGCACATCCATGATGTGAATCTCCGTTCCACCACATCCCAAAGGTGCTCTATCTATTGGATTGAGATCTGGAGACTGAAGAGGCCATTTGATTATAGTACTAAGGGGCCCAAAGTGTGCCAAGAAAATATACTTCACACCATTACATCAGCACCAGCCTGAACCATTGATACAAGGCAGGATGGATCCATGCTTTCATGTTGTTTATACCAAATTCTGATCCTAACATCTGAATGTTGCAGCAGGAATCGAGACTCATGAGACCAGGCAACATTTTTCTAATCTTCTACTGTCCAATTTTGGTGAACCTGTGTGAATTGTAGCCTGTTCTTACCCGTGCGAATGATAAGTATACTTCAAGTTCATTTTATTAAGTATACTTTATGTTGTAAAGTTTAAGTATACTAATATCAATGTACTAGAAGTTCTAGTACACTGATATTAGTAGAAGTAAACTTGTACTGTAAGTGTAGCCTATTTCTTCAATACTAAACTGGCCAACTTTTTAGCATATACAGTAAAACCCAGTGTGTTCTTCTGCTGCTGTAGCCCATCTGCTTCAAGGTTCGATGTGTTGTGCTGTTCTGCAAACCTCAGTTGTAAGTGGTTGTTTGATTTACTGTTGCCACTCTATCAGCTCGAACCAGTGTGGAAATTCTCCTCTGACCTCTGGCATCAACAAGGCATTTTCACCCACAGATCTGACGCTCACTGGGTATTTCCTCTTTTTTGGACCATCCTCTGTAAACCCAATGATGGTTGTGCGTAAAAACTCATGGTTGAAAATGGCATGGTTGTTGGTGCCAGACGGGCTGGTCAAAGTTACTTAAATCGCATTTCTTTCCCATTCTGATGCTCAGTTTGAACTGCAGCAGATCGTCTTGACCATGCCTAAATGTATTGAGTTGCTGCCATTTGTTTAGCTGATTAGATATTTGCATTAAAGAGCAATTGAACAGGTGTATGTAATAAGTGGCTGGTGCGTCGGGTCAGAGGTCACTCTTCCACCAGAACTCGACTCGCGTACGGCTGTTGCCAGAAGCCAGTGATTATAGTTTAAAAAGTTATAAATATGGATATTTTTCTTTACAAAAATGCATCGCTTCACTTCAGAAGGCCTTTATTAACCCTCTGGAGCCGATGGATTGCTTTTATAATGGATGGATGCGCTTTTTGGAGCTTCAAAATCACAGGCTCTATTCACTCCCATTATAAAGCTTGCAAGAGCCAGGATATTTTTTTTATATTCCTCCGATTGTGTTTGGCTGAAAAAAAGAAAGTCATATACACCTAGGATGGCTTGAGGGTGAGTCAGTTATGGGATCATTTTAATTTTGGGGTGAACTAACCAAAAGTGTTAGTGTTAAGTGTCACCAATTACTCATTAATAATTTTTAACTGTTGCATAAAAGAAATATCACACTTGATACAAGTGGAAATTGGAACCAGGCTGGCCCATTTGTCCTTGTGGTTCCACCCACACAACATTATTTCTGACTGAAAATATTTAACATGTTGGATGTTTACGATTTGAGATTGGTGTTCTTCCGAGCAGATTCAGTGACTCTTAACACAGATCACACCACAGGAAAATCTGATAAGATAATCTGTAGATCCATCAAGATAATCGGGACTTTACCTGGGATTGTCGGAAGGGGAGTATTGGGACCAAAATCATCCTGATTGTAGTGTGTGGGTGCCTTTACCGTTCTTAGAGTCGTTCAGCCAGATGGTGAAAAAACGGCTTTTGTTGTGTTCTGAACAACTTTAAAGTCCGGTAGTGTGTTATCCTCAGTCATTTAGCGCATGATGCCCAGTGTTTCTCTATAACCATTTATATGATGTATACCAAGTATATGATGCCATAGTGTTTTAAAATCTGTTCAGATTTTAAAAGTCTTGTTTGTATTCCAGCCTTAAACTATGGAAGTTCAGCCTCTGAGTAATATAATTTGCCTGTTTGCTGTTGATCTGTCATCTTAAGTATAAGCTTGAGGTTTCTTTGCTACTTAACCTTTGACAAAACACTTGTCTGACATGAAACGACACCCTTCTACAACCACACAAAGCCCTAATGTTCACCCTAATGAGACCCAGAGGATGATTTAGCATCCTCACTTTTCCGTCAACACTAGACAGCTGCCAGCACAGCTCGAATAACCAGCCAACACTGCCACTGAAGCCACGGTGCATGAGGTGCAACACTGACGCGCATCAGTGAAACTCTCTCACAGGAATCTACATGCTTTACAAACCATTCTGGGGGAAAACAGGCAAAGCATTTAATATACACATAATAGGTTAATTATTTTAGTTATAAAAATGATTATAAAGTAACTAAAACAATTATAACTAAAATAATTAAAGGGGTCGTCATGATATTGATGTTGATATTTGAATTTAACATGTTTCATGAGATTCACTTATAATTTTAATAACGTTTTTGCTAAAAAAAATAATAATAATAATAAAAAAAAAAAATATATATATATATATAATTTTGACATAATTTCACACAAAACTCCAAAAATGGCCCAGACAAAATTATTGGCACCCTTAACTTAATATTTGGTTGCACACCCTTTGGAAAAAATAACTGAAATCAATCGCTTCCTATAACCAAGCTTCTTACACCTCTCACCCCGAATTTTTGACCCCTCTTCTTTTGCAAACTGCTCCAGGTCTTTTATATTGGAAGGGCACCTTTTCCCAACAGCAGTTTTAAGATCTCTCCACAGGTGTTCAATGGGATTTAGATCTGGACTCATTGCTGGCCACTCTCCAGCGCTTTGTTGCCATCCATTTCTGGGTGCTTTTTGAAGTATGTTTGGGGTCATTGTCCTGCTGGAAGACCCATGATCTCGGACGCAAACCCAGCTTTCTGGCACTGGGCCCTACATTGCGACCCAAAATCCTTTGGTAATCCTCAGATTTCATGATGCCTTGCACACAGTCAAGGCACCCAGTGCCAGAGGCAGCAAAACAACCCCAAAACATCTTTGAACCTCCACCAAATTTGACTGTAGGTAGGCTACTGTGTTCTTTTCTTTGTAGGCGTCATTCCGTTTTCGGTAAACAGTAGAATGATGTGCTTTACCAAAAAGCTCTATCTTGGTCTCATCTGTCCACAAGACGTTTTCCCAGAAGGATTTTGGCTTACTCACGTACATTTTGGCAAACTGTAGTCTTGCTTTTTTATGTCTCTGTGTCAGCAGTGGGGTCCTCCTGGGTCTCCTGCCATAGCGTTTAATTTCATTCAAATGTCGACGTATAGTTCACGCTGACACTGATGCACCCTGAGCCTGCAGGACAGCTTGAATTTCTTTGGAACTTGTTTGGGGCTGCTTATCCACCATCCGGACTATCCTGGGTTGCAACCTTTTATCAATTTTTATCTTCCGTCCACGACCAGGGAGATTAGCTACAGTGCCATGGGTTGCAAACTTCTTGATCATGTTGCGCACTGTGGACAAAGGAACATCTAGATCTCTGGAGATGGACTTGTAACCTTGAGATTGTTGATATTTTTCCACAATTTTGGTTCTCAAGTCCTCAGACAGTTCTCTTCTCCTCTTTCTGTTCTCCATGCTTAGTGTGGCACACAGAAACACAATGCAAAGACTGAGTCAACTTCTCTCCTTTTTATCTGCTTTCAGGTGTGATTTTTATATTGCCCACACCTGTTACTTGCCCCAGGTGAGTTTAAAGGAGCATCACATGCTTGGAACAAACTTATTTATCCACAATTTTGAAAGGGTGCCAATAATTTTGTCTAGCCCATTTTTTGGAGTTTTGTGTGAAATTATGTGAAATTTGCTTTTTTTCCTCTGTTTTATTTTTTTGTGTTGTTCCAATACACACAAAGGAAATAAACATGTGTATAGCAAAACATGTGTAATTTCAATACTTTTCTGTGAGAAATACTTCAGGGGTGCCAACACTTTTGGCCATGACTGTATGTATATGTATATCCCATTTGGCCACTGATTGGGTAACATCATTGTAAACATGAATTGGGGCTCAGGTCAGGAAGCAGACAGACTGGCTAAACCGACCGTCTGCTATCTGTCTCTCAGGTAAATCCCATCACATGAGACTCTTTCACCTAGATATCATCATATAGAGACTGTATCTGTTCCCCGAATTAGGAAATACAAAAAACTCCTGAACCCATTTAAGGGTAAAATTTTTATTGATGTTCAACAAATAAAAAACAGATATAATACAGATGAACAAATGATAAAGCTCGGGTTGCTGAATATTCGATCCCTTACTTCAAAAGCACTTATTGTTAATGATATGATTACAGACTATAACCTAGATGTGCTGTGTTTGACAGAAACCTGGCTAAAACCAGACGATTACATTACTTTAAATGAGTCCACCCCCAAAGATTACTGTTATAAAAATGAGCCTCGTCTGAAAGGTAAAGGGGGAGGTATTGCTGTAATTTATAGTAATATCTTCAGAATTACTGAGAAGTCTTGTTTTAAATATAATTATTTTGAAGTGTTGGTGCTTAATGTAACACTATCTAGTGTAAATGATAAATCACGTTTGAGATTTGTACTGGCTACTGTATACAGGCCACCAGGGCACCATACAGACTTTATCAAAGAATTTGCTGATTTTCTATCAGAGTTAGTACTGGCTGCAGATAAAGTCATAATTGATGGTGATTTTCATATACATGTAGATAATGAAAAAGAGTTATCTTGGAGTTAGACAGCACGTGTCAGGACCTACTCATTGTCATAATACTCTAGATCTTATATTATCACATGGTATCAATGTTGATGCCATTGAAATTCTACAGCAGAGCGATGACATCTCAGATCATTATCTGGTCTCATGTATACTCCATCTAGCCCAGGCTACAAAGCCGACTCCGTGTTACAAGATTGCTTTATTAATAATATTCCTGATCAGTTTCATCATCTCAGCATCCCAGATAGCTTAGAAGCACTCGATATTGCGACAGAAACTTTTGACTCTCTCTTTTCCAGCACTTTAGACACAGTTGCTCCTTTGCGCTTAAAGAAGATTAAAGGAAATAGTCCAACGCCGTGGTACAACGAGCACACTCGGGCCCTTAAGAGAGCAGCCAGAAAAATGGAGCACAACTGGAAGAAAACAAAACTAAAGTTTTGTTGTACGATTGCATACAGAGAGGCTTTAAAAGCTGCTAGATCTGCTTATTTTTCAACCCTATTAGAAGAAAATAAACAAAACCGAAGGTATTTATTTGAAACAGTGGCTAAACTAATGAAAAATAAAGCTTCAATCCCAGACGTTTCCAAGCAGCACAGCAGTAATGACTTCATGAACTTCTTCACTTTTGATGATATCAGGGAGAAAATTATAAATATGCAACCGTCTACTACAGTATCACATCAGGCAGTGCATTGTAGTCTCCATGAGGAAAAATTCGATTCATTCATTGCTATAGGAGAGGAAGAATTTTCTAAACTCGTTAAATCATCTAAATCGACAACATGTATGTTAGACCCTATACCGACTAAGCTATTGAAAGAGATGCTTCCAGAGGTCAAAGATCCTTTTCTTAATATCATTAATTCATCTTTGTCATTAGGATATGTACCAAAAACTTTTAAGCAGGCTATGATTACACCGTTTGTTAAAAAAACGCAACTTGATCCTACAGAATTAGCCAATTACAGGATTACTCGAATTACTCGAATCTACCTTTTCTGTCAAAGATACTAGAAAAGGCAGTATCTTCACAACTATGTTCCTTTTTAGAAAGAAATGATATCTGCGAGGATTTTCAGTCCGGATTTAGACCGTATCATAGTACTGAGACAGCTCTCATTAGAGTCACAAATGATTTGCTCTTATCATCCGATCGTGGTTGTATCTCTCCATTAGTGTTACTCGATCTTATTGCTGCATTTCATACTATCGACCACAAATTTCAGTAAGGCGTACCACAAGGCTCAGTACTAGGACTGTTGCTGTTCACCCTGTACATGCTACCCTTGGGAGATATCATTAGGAAGCATGGCATTAGTTTTCACTGTTATGCTGATGATACGCAGCTCTATATTTCTTCACACCCTGACGAAACTTACCAATTCACAAAATTAACGGAATTCATAGCTGATATAAAAAATTGGATGACTAGCAATTTCCTACAACTTAATTCTGAAAAAACAGTGATTCTAATTATTGGACAAAGAACTTCCTCACATAATAATCTAGAATACTGTCTAACACTTGACGGCTGCTCTGTCAAGTCCTCGTTGTCGGTTAGGAAACTGGGTGTGCTCTTTGATAGCAATCTTTCATTTGAAAGTCACGTGTCTAATATCTGTAAAACCGCATTTTTTCATCTAAAAAATATATATCTAAATTACCTCATATGCTCTCAATGAAAAATGCAGAACAATTAGTTCATGCGTTCATGACATCAAGGCTAGTTTATTGTAATGCTATTATGGGTGGTTGCCCTGCACAATAAATAAATAAACTACAGCTGGTCCAAAACGCAGCAGCAGAGTTCTTACCAGAACCAGGAAGTATGACCATATTAGCCCGGTTCTGTCAACACTGCATTGGCTCCCTATTAAACATTGTATACATTTTTAAATATTACTGATTACTTACAAAGTACTAAATGGTTTAGCTCCCCAGTACTTGAGCGAGCTCTTAATGCATTATAGTCCTTCACGTCTATTGCAATCTCAAAATTCCGGCCAGTTGATAATACCTAGAATATCAAAATCGACTGCTGGCGGTAGATCCTTTTCCTATTTAGCACCAAAACTCTGGAACAGTCTTCCTAACATTGTCCGGGAAGCAGACACACTCTGGCTTAGTCCAGTTCAAATCTAGACTAAAAACACATATCTTTGGCCTAGCATACACATAACACATTATAGACTTCTATAATTCAATGTTAGGCTGCATAGATTAAGTCAACCGGAACCGGGAACACTTCCCATTAATCTTGATGTACTTGTTACATCATAAGAAGAATGGCATGTTAGTGCTGAACAACTAGGCTAATATTAGTCTTTCTGTTTAGACAAAATCCTGAGGTTTACGGCAGTCCGCTGGATCCAGGCCGTATCCAGATCTGATGAAGGACCTGCACCCAGACACGACGACAACGCAGTCCTGAAGTGTCAACTAGTCTCTCCCCTGTGAAGGCCTCCTTCCCTTTCCTTTACCTCTGTACAGATAAAACGTTTTCGGGATAATTCCGGTTCACATGGCTATGCGGAAGCGATAAAAATTCTGTATTATAAATTTTAAGACCAGACAAGTAGTTTGTTGAGGGTTGGTTTGTAAAGAAGAACTAGACGCTAGTTCTATACATAGACATACCTATAGACTAAACTCGTAATATGCATGTGCACGCCATCAGAGTTCTCACAGGTTCGCGTTTTTAAAGTTTGCGAAGAGAGAACTTAAGGGTTCTCTCTCAAGGGCTAGAACGGTGTCGTGTTAGCGGCTCCTAAGTTAATAACTAATGATCATTGTGACGGAAGTGAATCAATCAAAACTAACTTTAGCTGGACAATAACTTTATTCTAGAGCTGCTGTAAAGCCAAAACCATCTCTGTTACTTTAATTTCCTATTATCACTGTAAAGCTGCTTTGAAACAATCTATGTTGTTAAAAGTGCTATATAAATGAAGGTGACTTGACTTGACTTGACTAGCGATGCACCAATGTATTGGTCAATAATCGGTATCGGCAGATAAAAGCCATTGGCCGATTGTTTAACAAGAGCCGGTGATGAGGGCCAATTATTTCCTGTCAATCAAAAGGGGCGGAAAAAACTTGTTCAGACTGCAACCCATACTGCGTATGAAGAAAATCTGTCTTGTGTTGAATTTAGAGCAAGTTAACGCAACAATAACGTTGCGTTAACAGTTGTTTAATAACGTTGTTTTGTAACGTTGCAATAACGTTGTTTTTTAACAGTTAAAAAAATAGCAAAGTTAAAGCAGGCTCAATTTGATCCTATGAATCACCCTTAGTTCAAGCCAGGGTTGTCAGCAGAACCTGATTCCACCAAGTGAAACATATTCCTTGATCAATATCCTGGAACAACATTCCAATCAACCAAACAGATTTGAGGGACAAGTTTACAGTTTATGTCAAGTTTAGGCTATAACAAGGTTAAGGTGCTTCTACATCAGCCGTGGAAAGACATCAATAAAACAGCTTGTGAACAATGTGCCACTTAACGTTGCATTTACCTCAGGGAAGTTATCCAATGTTCATATTTTGTAAGTTTAGCTATAAAAAAAAAGTATAATAAAATACATAAAAGTAACTGAAGAATATGTATGCTTGAATAAATTTGTCATGAAGACAAGGGTTTATGGAAACTACCTTATTTAACATTTCAGTTTTTATTTGCATGTAATTATTATATCTGAAAATAAATAAGAGTTGAATATAATAGTTCTGTTGTTCATTTAACCTCTTATATTTAAGTAATGTACCAAATGAGAGGGTTCCCTGTATAGTTTGCAGCATTATTTGGGAGAGATTTATTTTTTATTTTTCTTAAGAAAATCAAACATAAAATAAAATGTTTGAAAATCAAATATCATATCAGAACAGATATCATTCTGAATAATGGGCTATCGGTACCGGCTAAACTTTTACTGGAAGACAATGACCCCTTCTAATTGATGCTTCAATCTCTAGATTCATTGTCACGAGTTCAAAAAACCTCATCTATATCAACCATCCAGATAAATTCACATTGATTAGGTTTTAAATCAGCAGAATTTGCAAGAACAGTGTTCAGTTAAGTACAGTGCATCACAGAAAGACAAATGTTAAGTCTGTTTTAAAACACATGTATTTGAGCAACAAGACCCAGCAAGGGAAAGTCACTAACTCTCTGACACTGACACTGGCCAGTATTAAAGCATCTGAGAGCTGTTCTGTGAACTGCCTTAGGTAAAGGAAGAATCTGAGAATGAGATCGCGAGCATCACCGAGCTGCAGTGTGTGACGTTCTCTGACTTGCAGTGTGTGAAAGCGTGCTGAGCATGAGGCCTACTCACTTGCAGGGTGATTTGGGGACAGGCTTCTCCGTAACATCATAATGACCGGGAGAGAGGTTAATATCCTGCGTTAAACACACACACACACACACACACACACACACACACACACACACACACACACACACACAAAAACTAACACATCAAACAATTGTTTTGACATACACATTCATATACTCAAAGGTAAAAGCTTAACTCCAGCCACTAATATCAGATAAATAGTTTACTTTTGTTTTTAGTATCAGTCACCAAAAAAAAAAAAAGTCATTGTGTGGCGTGCTACATTAAACTGATTTGTAGGTGTGAGCAGGGCACAACCTAATGTGGGGCTAGTTGTAACACATGGTTTAAAACTTTCCACACATGCTAGCATGACGAAACTTAGTGATACTTACAAGTTGCCATATCAGCACTATATAGAGATTTTTTTATTTTTTTATTTTTGCCAAAATAAAAAAAATAAAAAACTTTGGAAGATATCACTGAACATTACTTTAAACAAAAGTACATTTCTTAAGTTAATTTTTCATCAGTTTTTATTTTTTATTTTTGTGTTTATTTAAAATTAGACAAATCTGATATTATTTTATTTAATCTTATATCTGTTATTTCACAACTGAGATAGTTCTTTAATGCTGATCTAATCAGCAGAAGACTGGGTTTAAATCCCAGTTGCGCAGGTGGGGCATGTTGTAACACTGCGTTACAATGTGCCCCTATTAGAACTGCTATTTTATACTTGTATGAATTCTATTGAGAAACCATGAGAAAAAGGTGAATAAAGACTGAGAGTCAGTGTTCATAAATTATTAATTATTATTATGTTTTGAACTATGCTATAGCTGTGTTTTGCAGAGTGTTTGTTGTCAAACTCAAATTACTTTATTTTTAATTATTAAAAAATGCCATTATTTTATTTGAAAAAGTTAATAATTGTATTTTATTGACAAAATATTTTAGTTTGTATATATTTTTTGATTAGATCAGATAGCATTTTAAGCTGTCATATGGTCATGTTACAATGTGCATGCTGTCACATTTCACTTCCATTATTTCGGGGTAAATCAAGAAAAAAGTATATACAGCAGCTTTTATTTAAACAAACTAAAAACTAGATAAATAAAGACTCAGGCTAGGAAACAGAACAACCAAACATAACACGACATAAAATAACTGACAAGGAATAAGACAGAACACTGGGTATAAATAGACAGAACTAAAGAGGCAAATTAACAAGACACCTGAACTGAACTAACCAATCAATAAGTAACTATAGAAACAAACAGGCAGGGACGGAGGAAGACTTAACTGAACTAATAGACAGAAGCACAGAACACAGACAAAAATCAAAACAGACTGACAATGTAACAACACTGTATTAATGAAACAAAAACCCATAATTGTATAGACGTGGGAAATTAATGTGGGAAAAAATAAATTCTCTGAACCCTAAGTGGATTTACACAAACTGAGAAAGTCAAAAAGTGTAAGGTTGTGCCCTGCGGTTTCACTTTATTTTGATGGTCCCTTTAACACATTCTGTTGTCGCGCCTACATGTCTACTAATTCTCATTAGAGTGTTAGTAGAGTACTAGTAGACTGGTAGGGTTAGGGTTAGAATAAGTTGACATGTAGTTGCAAAGTTACTTATAGTCAGTAGAAGGACCATCACAATAAAGAGTTAGCAGATATTAAGCAGACAGTCTACTAATACTCTATAATGAAAGTTAGTTGACATGTAGTTGCAAAGCTACTTATAGTCAACAGAATGTTCAAAAGGGACCATCAAAATAAAGTGTTACCCCCCGCTCTCCCATACATCATCAGAATGTTGAACTGACCTCAAGGCACCATGCATTTGTATGCCTATATATCATTGTGATTAACTGACCTTATCCCTGAGGCCTAAAGTGAGGTTGTCAGGTCTGGGGCAGTTTTTGAAAGAGTAAGTTGCCTGGCGCCGCAGAGCCTCATTGGTTGAGTCAGTAAAGTTATACGCCCCGGGCAATAGCAGATCCCCGCCTCGAAGCACAGTCCACATGAGAGTGTTTCGCGCGGGGCCTTTGAAGCTGTACGTCCTCTGCACCGGGTTGAGTCCTGTCTCCTCTATGAAGTCTCGGATGTGGTAACTGCCTGGAATGGGATAGTTCTGATGGTAGAAAGAAGAGACCTCCTTTACGCCTGTTTCACATCTTACATAATTTCTGGCTTACTACACTGAGGATGTCCTTTAGTAACAGCCAAAGTATAAAATGGTTATTGAGTGAAGTCATTGTTTATTACAACACACTTAAACATTGTGAAATCGTCCAAATGGCTATTAATCATTATAGAACGGAGCCCAAAGTGTAATAAACTGCTTATATCATTCTGGACTAAAAGCATAATGATGAATAGGTTTAAAGTGCATTTTCATAATGCATATCTTTTCATTACAAAAATAGGTTGTAGTTGAAGCTGTGGTTACACATTGCTGCTTATGCAGGCAGTGTGAAAGCAGTGACCTGGTAATATGAGCATCAAAATAAATACAAGCTGTTTTTGTGTGCGGTGTGAAACAAGCCTTGTTTTTTAAGACAGAAGCTATTTGTACAGCAAAAGTACACTTCATATTGTGTTTGTCATGACATACATTTGTTTCAGAACAACTATTCGTGTTACTTTTCCTTCTACGGCTGGATCTTTTGTAAAATATCACCTGCCTTAATAGTGTTTCTCCACCAACCACTTCTGTCAGTGTACATTTCTTCTTTCTGTTTCTGAAAGGAAAGAAAAAAAGACCACTGATCACCATTTGGGTTTGGTAAGATTCTGTTGTGTTCACCCAAGGCTGGATTTATTTGATCAAATATAAAGTAAAAAACAGTAATATTGTAAAATATTATAACAATTAAAAATATGTATTTTTTTTTTTTTAAGTAATTTATTGCGGTGATGGCAAAGCTGCATTTTCATCATCATTACTCCAGTCTTCAGTGTCACATGATCCTTCAGAAATCATTCTAATATACTGATTTGCTGCTCAAGAAACATTTATCAGTATCATCAATGTTAAAAACAGGATTCTATAACTAGAAAGATTAAAAAACTGCATTTATTTGGAAAAAAAAACTTCTATCTTTACTTACTTTAAAAAAATCTTACTGGCCCTCAAACCGTTGAATGGTTGTCAGAAATAGGTGCAGAAGATGCCTGCACTATAAAGAAATAGTTCTTGTGTCATTCTTATGCACCAGCCTTCCACCACAACAAATGTAAAAACTTACCCCATCTATACATTTCCCTTTGGGTAATGTTTTCTCTCTTCCCGTGGCCATAGTTCTGTCGTTCCTGTTTTGTTTTCTGTAACAGACACCTCAACAACAAGAGGCGTCGCTTAGATACTAAAACTATTTAACTATTAATCGAGAGTACTGGATACACGAGTTTCTGCTATTTGTTTGCTATTGTATTTATTATTTACATTTACTGATTTTGTTACATATTGAGAAAAAAAAAATGTCTCAATGAGTTTGTTCATCAAATTCTCTGATCCAAAATATACATGTGTGAACTCAAAGACACTTCTTACATTTTTTTTTTCAAGCCCAAGTTATCTGAGCTGCTATCCACAATTATTGTTGTACTGTATGTATATATGTCTTGTTTCTTAAATTAAACTTCAATTTTAAGTTCTAAAATAAATCTCCCAAGCTTTAAAAGGGATTGCGACACAATATAAAGTGAGTTTTATTTTTCATAAATTAATTTGTTGTATGTAAGAGGCATATGACACATCCATTCGTAAGTGTTTGACACAGATGAATAGCACAGCAGAAGCACTGGGAGTTCATGGCAGAATGTTCTGCTCTGTTTCCAGGCGACCAGAAACACATGCTTCTAACAAGCAACTGAAAGGCCCAGTGTTCACAGTTTGTCAGAGCCGTCTCCTGTACCAGTGCACTTCAACACTGACATACCATGAATAACCAAGCCATGCTTCAGTGTACTGCTGTCATTGTAATAAGCTCTTGAAAAAAAATTATAATAAACTAATTAAAAAATTAGTAATTATATGAGTAAAACTCGTGAGTACAAAATGTGGAGAGGTGCATGAATGATACTTTATAGCTGTGTATTAACTATATTATAACTAACACTACATCTTTATATAGCATAAACACTCCAAACATGTATTAAAAACCAAATAGTCTTCAATAAACATAGCCAAACTTCTGAACAGAACAGATGTATTCTCACAAGGAAAAGGATGACTTTTACAACAATTGTCATTCAAGATTACTTTAATGAGCTTTTTTTTTTTTTGACAGAGGCCTCGCCCCAATCCAATCCTGTGAACACATAGCACTTTGTCCAGCTGACTCAGAGACACGTCGTATAATGATGTACAAATGAATAATCTGAACTATTACAATAAATAGAGTAAACAACTCGGTTAGGTAAAATAGTTAGCAATTTCGAACTTATAAAAACCAGCTCTGGGATGCATAATGATAAACAGAAGGGCTTTTAATCAGAGGGCTAAATGATGCTTCGCAAACAAAGAAACTTTTCAATATGGGTAAATAGTCAAATTTTATTGGAAAACAAATATACAACTTGGAATGGACTATCTGAGGCATGACAATGCCATTAAGCGGCTTAAAAAAAAAAGAAAGAAAAAGAAAGAAAAAGTAAAGAAAGAAAAAAAATTATGTGAATAAGTGATTAAAACATTAAAAAGCACTGTAAGATTCAAACAAGTTCTTAGTATAGAACAGCAGATACAAAAAGAGTTTATGTACGAGTATCTTGTAGATACACCCGTGTCTTTTTCTTTTTTTTGCAGTAGTGCAATGCTGAGAAATTTCATATATATATATATATATATATTTATATATATATATATATATATATATATATATATGTATATATATATATATATATATATATATATTATATACTTTGTCCATAGTCCATGCAGAGTTACTCCTCTACATTGTTGCCGTGCCAGCGTCGCTGCCAGAAGACAACCAGCTGGCAGGTCTCCACTCTTGCTACGCATGAGGGGGGCAGACAGACGTGACGTGCACGTTTTTGCACGTCACAGCCCCCTCTTCGCGGCAACAAGCACCTGACCGTGTAACCGCACCGCCACTCCAAAAACACGATGACAGCAAAAGAAAGGGACATGAGGACTGAAGATCCTATGCAGTTTACATGCAGTTCCTTTGGACAGCCGGGAGGAGGAAGGGGAGGGGACTTAACATTTTACAGATAAATTAAACAGAAAAAAGGCAAATTATTTATAGAAGAGAGAGGATCTGTACAAGGCCTTCATTTCGCCGTCATCATCTGTACAAATTCTGTGGAGACATAGAACGGGTTAGTCCGTTTCTAAACGATGACAAGATTTCTTACATCAACTCAAGATGCACCCTGACACCATATCCAAACCAGCCAAGACTGCGGCGAGTGACGTTTTGTTGGTCGCTTGGTTTCTGTGATGTGCTGGAATCTTAGTGATCCAAAAATCCCACTCCACATAACAGTGTATTAAACAAACCATGTTCTGATAGGCTGTGGTTGTGCGTTTTATTGAGGACACGATCTAACAAACAATGAGTTCCAAAACAACTTTTCAGTCAACTCACCTTCGTAGTTCACCTGTCCGTCTCCGTCAATGTCTGCTTCTCGGATCATCTCATCAACCTCCTCGTCGGTCAACTTCTCTCCAAGGTTTGTCATGACGTGACGCAATTCAGCTGCGCTGATGTAACCATTGCCATCCTAAAGCACAAGATATCCAGGTCAGCGACTGCACGTGACTTTGTGCGGCACTATTCTGGAACTAGACAAGCTTTACCTTATCAAAGACACGGAATGCTTCTCTGATCTCCTCCTCGCTGTCTGTGTCCTTCATCTTCCTCGCCATCATGGTTAGGAACTCGGGGAAGTCTATCGTCCCATTTCCTATGCAGAAAGCGAAAGAATTCAGACGAAGCCCAACTTTTACCATTCACTTGGGTTGAGGATGCACGTGGTTGTCCTTACCATCAGCGTCCACTTCATTGATCATGTCTTGCAGCTCGGCCTCTGTCGGGTTCTGTCCGAGCGAGCGCATGACAGTGCCCAGCTCTTTGGTTGTGATGGTGCCATCACCGTCCTTGTCAAAGAGTGAGAAAGCCTCTTTGAATTCTGTGAAGGGTGACAAATAAATGGAATAGGATCTTGTATTAACAGAGTCTCCCAAAGATAAACAAACACAAAAGACACACAGAGGAACCAGTGGGGCCAGTTCCAAAGAAGGGATGCCCAAATACACTCTACACACTCACTTTCAAAACAAGCTCTTTCCGACATCAATGCAAAAGAAGCTTGAGCTCAACCATAGAGCTTTTAAAGTCAACTAAGATTGACCCTATTTACTTTAACACGTGTTTCCTGGTCTTAATGAACAAATAATCGGTGACTTATAATCTTTTATTAAAAAGCAATAGCTATGAAGCTACTCTGCTTTTTGGCTGCCGTAATGAATCCTCTCTTTTTCAACCACCAGGCTTCATTCCAAAAAGTAACACCTACTTTTACAGTCCAACCAATTGCTAATTAGCAACATGTCCTGGCGTATACATTTCCTCTCGCTGCAGCACTCAGAAAAAAAAAAAAAAGTCTGATTATGGAAATAAAACAGGTTGCAAATTAAGTCTCATGTTGGCTTTAAAACTCAGGGTCCGAGACCACAAGAGCACGACAGTTAGGCAGTCTTTAAAAGCAGTTTGTCCTTGCTCATAATGAACACTGCAAAGAGTCACTGCAGTGGGAAAAAAAATCTGCAGTCTGTAATTACCAGTTGATTACGCAAGGCACACAGGAAAAACAAGTGACACCCAAACTAGAACAGGCTTGAACAACTACAATGGAAAAAGTCCTAGATATCAATCCCTCTAAAAAGAAATGTGACATCTGTTTATGTAAAAACGCCACTGACTGCTACAAATGCCTGTCCTCGCATAAATGAAACCTTACCCTGCTTCTATGCAAACTATCAACACCGAGGCACCGTTTCTATGGAGATCCAGCACTGTGACCTCACTCTGTTCCTATGGAGACCCACTGAACCATATGGAGATCCAGTGCTGTGACCCCATTGAGCGGATATGGGATCTAGATTTCAGAGCAGTATGGAAACACTGCTGTGACCTCACACAATCTCCAGGGAAACACACTTTGGAGACTATGTCTCGATGGATAAACCACCATGACCTCACTGTCGCTATGGAGACAGACCACAATGACCTAAATGGTATCAGAGCATTTCTGTTTGAGGTTCTTTACTGTAATAGCACAACCATGATCAGAAACATTAGTCAAAAAAAACAGTTGATCCTGAAAGTGTGAGGTTTTCATATTACTTTTCTTCCAAAGTATTCAAAATATCATTAATCTTGCAGGGTGGTCTTTGCACACGATACCAGAAATGTGGATCTCAGATCACCTAAAATGAAACAAATATTCTGTTGTCATAGCACAATTCTAGCACATGTATGCTATTACATTAAATACAAAGAGATAAGTGCACCCCTATAAACACTATATAAACCATTGAAATTACCCTAATTATCCAAAACACCAAGGAAACATATTATAAAGACATCAAGAACATCACGTCCCAATAAAGTAATGCATACAAGTCCATCTTGAGCTAGAATCTGCAATATCATGTCAGAAATGACTCAAGGCGAACCAGCAGCCAATGAAACTGTAACTTCATGTCAAAGCCATTGATACTGAGCAGGGGACACACCCTTGTTCCTCAGTGCCTGCAGTACTAACTCTCTCCAACAGAGAAGGGTGTGTTCATCGAAAACTACATCTAGCCCCAGGAAATTACTCAGTCACTTAGTTTTAAAGCATGGCGTTACACGCTTCCCACCACAACAAACCTTTAATTTGAGGAATGTGTCCCGACCAAGTCTCAGGGCTTGCCATAAAAGGAAATAATATAAATCCACTGGTGGGGGTGGGGGTGGGGGTGAGGGGGGGGGGGGGGGGGATAGGGGAAACCACGGGAATCCACACCACTGACCATGTGCCAATAGAACGGAGGTGGGAATGTCTTACCGGCAATCTGTTCTTCTGTCAATTGGTCGGCCTGCAGAGAAAAAGAGAAGACGTACATTGAGAACAGTGATGCATATGAAGCACTGATGGAAACAAATCTAATCATTTAGGAACCAACCATTAAACTCATATTGGTCAACCATTAAATTAAATATTAGTGGTGACATGTCTAGGGGTTTAAAACCTAAGCATCATAAAGGATCTGATTCACTTCTATTTAAAGGAACAATTCACCCTAAAATTTCATGTTGGACAGAATGACAGCCTCAGTCTCCATTCACTTTCATTATGGGAGGAAACAGATGGAACTAAAGTAAACGTCGATTGAGACTGACAGTGCCTAACATCTCCCTTTGTGTCCTAAAGAAAGTCAACCAGTTGTATGGGTTTGTAACAACATTAAAGTGAATAAATGACCATTTTCATTTTGGGGTGAACTTTCCCTTTAATGCTAACTGCAGAAGGTGGCGCAGTCCCTTCTCCGCCGCTCATAAAAGTCTTTGTACTGCTTTATTCATGGGGAGAACATTGAATTAAAGAACAACAGACGTCCAATGCTTTCCATACGCGTGTTTGATAATGAGCACATATTCAAACATAAGCGTGTGCAAGAGAAATGCGCCATAGTTGCAGCTGACGTGCCCCTTAACTGTATTGGCTATCAATGTAGCTTTTCCAAGCTGTTACTTTAAATTATTTCACGTTACAGCAAGAATGGAATATTTAACTGATATTCCCCTATGGAATTAAATTAATAAGCATATATATAACACAAGAAGAAGACTAACTTACCAGTCATTAAACCATAACACTCCCATACATTCAATGAAAAATAATATTACGTTATGTATAACTATTCAGTACCAACGAACTGTATACTGACTGTAACGCGCATTATTTTATATATCTAGTCTATAATAATACATTTTGCACCAAATAAACAGTCACGTTAACACATAACAGTTTTTACTCACCATCGCGCTGTTTTAACAGATGTATTTCCACACAGAACAACAGTCCGCAGCTGGCAAATAAACAGGATGCAATCATACAGTGCTTGACGCGCCTTTAATGGTCGCTTATAAACCCCTCCCCCTGCTTGATCTCCATCCGCCAACACACTTCCTTCCCTATCAGAAACGATCGTCAAAAATGTCACAATTGTGATGCGTAAGCGTATTGTAAAGAGTACCGTGGATTTTATACGATAGCGACGTCTTCAAATCGCGAAGATGTATGCTTTGCAGCGAGGGGGGGTTGTTTTGAGTGGAACTAGCTAACCGGCGGAGTCATACATTCTGCTAAAGTGTGATGCGTCAATCGCAGTACTGGACGTTATGGCCAGGAGAGGCGGCTTCTGATTGGTCCATTTGTACCCGCAATGCGTCACTCGCTAAGATCCGAGGAGAGCTGCATTCCCGACTACTAGACTCAATCACTACACATCAGGGTCAGATATTAACCAGGGCTCAAGGCGGGAATGCCATGGAAAGTGACAAATGAGTGCAACTATTTAAAATATTTGGGTAAAAAATGTCCCTGAAGTGCATTGTTCATTTGTTTATCTGTTATGTGACATTTGATATGGTCTAGGCCTATAAATATTTTTGTATATGTTTTAAAGTACTGGACATAATTGACAGGATGCTATGAAAACTGCTCTTGAAAGTCAATGCCCAAATAGGCTAATGCCCATTATTAAATAATACATTCATCACAATTAAATTATTAATAAATTAATTAAAAAAACTGATTACAAAAAATTCTGACACTGCATCATGATGCACCTTAAGCAAGTGGGATTCATGTAGAGACAGTGAAGCATTTAAGCATCAAGTGATCTAAGAAGTGTTTTGAGTTTTTTATTTTTTATTTTGATGATGCCACCAAAGCAATAATAATAATAAAAAAGTTGGTTAAATTTGAGCAAATTATTCATTACAATCATTATGCAAGAATGTCACCATATATTCAGGATTGGCAGGACCAAATGTTTTAAATTATTATAAATAAACAAGCAAAAATAATATAGGTTAACCACTAATATAAATATTGTGGGGTGCATGTCACTCTCAATAGTTGTTACAGCACCATGCAGAAAAATTTACTTAATGGACATGCTGGGCATATGATTAGACTGAGCATTACGTGTAATATTATGCCTTCAATGCAATCAGTGAAATAAAACAAATGGTTGACCCGCTCTCCTTCCGTTAAAAGGATTTGAACATTAGTTATGGAGTGCAATCCACTTAATTTCTTCATCAGATTGATTTGGCAAGGCTGGCCTGCTGCAAACTTTACAGAATGTCTGCCTCCAATGTCTTATATACGACAAGAAGAATAAAGCATTTAGAAGCCCCCGCGATGATTCAGATCCCATTAATACTGTACATGAATCACCTGAAGTAGAAGACAATTTGGCTTGATTGCAATTAAACCGAACGATTTTGGAGACATTTCATACACTGTATTAGATCCATAGTTCATCATAACAGGTTATGCACTGACAGTGACTGTTTGTATGCTTTTGGCGTGTTGTGTGCGTGCAATGGAGTGTAACATCAGCTGAGACTGGCTCGTCTATAGCGATATGTCAGATGTGGCATAAGGAGCAGCAGGTTTGTGGGCACACGTGCAGTAGATGCCAGGCCTGTATGTACTCACTGAATGCATATCTGATGGCCTGCTTCTCTATGCTTGGCTGCCTGGCTCTCTCTCCCACTGGCCACCTGTCTCTGGACCAAACCCAGTGAAGTTGCAGGTGGGAGAGCGTGGAAACTCTGGGGTCAGTTTAAGAATAACACAACAGGCTCCAGTGCTCGCAGCAACATTTTTGGCCCATGCAATAAAAGTCAGTGGGGTCCAGTGTTGTTTTGGACACCACTGACTTTAACTAAATAGTCAAAATATTTGTTCTGTGTTCTGAGAGTGATTAAATCATGAGAATTTCAGTTTTGGGTGAACTATCCCTTTAGACTGACCGCAGTGTGTTCCCAGATTGCACAATTAACATGAAATCGTTGATTCGTAAATGGAGGCAAACATTCACGCACAAACAGGAAGCATACCATCCGCACCCAGCCATACAAACACACACACAAGTGCACCATTTAGAGATCCTTATAAGTAACTGCTTCAGTGTCCACTTGGCACTTGCCACCGTCTCTGCTGCCTAATCCTCAACACAGTGGCGTCTATTCATTCAAATCTGCTTTTCTACACTGGGATTGCAACTCATAGAGAAGATTATGCGACAAAGAAAGGAGAAACATCATAAAAAGGGCCTTGCTATTAATCACAAGGGGGAAATAAGCTGGATTCAGACTGAGCATGAATGCACGGTCTTTAAGAAGAAGAAACAAACATGTTTGTGACAATGGCTGCAAGTTACAAAGGCTTTCTGTGTAAATTTTCTCTTGTTAAATATTAAGATGTAAGTATCTTTTCCATTGCTGGCGGATCTTCTAAAATATAGCAGCTGCCTCCTTAGGTCTCTCAGCAAAACCATGTTTTAGGTCAGACAGAGACATAAATTAGAGTTTATTTAAGTAATGAGAAAATACCTAAATGGATGTATATAATCGGTCCTTGAAATCAGCATCTTTATACCAAAGGACTAGATATTCCAGAATAGCATTATTAAACCGGCCCTGCCTTGTGATTTGTCAATAAAGCATTTTAACCTTGCTAAAAATCCATGATAAGACTTTATATTACCAAGATGGATCCCTCATATAACTATGAATGGGAGAAACTGCAACACGCAACATGGTGGATATAGAGCCAATTGGTAAAATCATTTGGTTGCTGCCTCATCTGTTAGAAATATAAGCTTTTGAACTCTATTTGGCCATAAGAAACAATTAAACAATTAAAGTCAATCATTTTTTATAATGTTGTTGTACAGAGTCTTGCATTTTACTTTTTTTTTTTTTTTTTTTTTTTTAGGGGGGAGTTATCGTATACCAACGAATTAATAATGAGTTATATTAATTTGTGTAATAATTAATTTGTTCATTTTAAGTAAACTGTTGTCAACGTACCTATTCATTAATTTGTTTTTTGTTTTTTTTAATTGTGGCCACTATTTAACTAAAACAAGGGAACAAATTAGCACAATGTGACCATGATTGAACTAAAACGATTGAACAAATAATGTGCAGGGCTCCATGGTATTAAAAAAAAAAAAAAAAAAAAGGCTGCCTGAAATAGCTGTTTGGAGTTCTTGCTCCTTTCCTAGGAAAACTTGTCTAATTTCTTATGTAGTAGCCTAACAATTTTATAAAAGCAGTAAGGCACTCTGGCATGCGTATGTACAGTTAGTTTCAGTTTTCATGGACTTTTAGTTTGTTTTCATTAATCACGTGTTTATTTGTCTTAGTTTCCTGCCAGTCATCTGTCATGGACAATCACTTAATCATTCATTATCATCTCATTATCACTGTGTATTTAAGTTGCTCTGGTTGATCTTTCAGTTTTCGGGTTGTTGTTTGTGTTGGACACACTGTTACGCCTGATTACCTGCTTAATTTTTGAACCTCATTTATATTTTTTCATTCAGTCTTCATCATCATCGTGACACACTCAAAGTTGTGCTGAATTGTAAATATAGTGACTTTGCTGCAAACAACTCTTTTTAATGAGACTTTTCTTATTTATAACAGATGTTATTTTCTTATTTATCAAACAGATTATTGAAAAAGAAGAAAATGTAGGCAGGGACTTGGTCCTATCAATTGGTTGTTAATTGGATGAAGGCTGAATGCCAGCTTGCAGTTAGTTGTAAGAAAGGGGCGGGTTTAAGCAAACAAAAGTTAGAGGGGTGTATGTGACTTTTGCTGCTTTTCCCTAATCATTGAAGTGACCTTGACGTGCGGGTTAGCAGTAGCATTAGCCATCAGGCAAGTGTTATTTAAATAAACTCCTGATGTATTTACAAACTTTCCAATGCCTCGTTTTATGAGTACAGAACCTATTTGTACTACTGTATAAGTTTGGTACCATTCTGGACATTATTAGTGGGGTAATTTACGAGATACAGCCTAGGATCCATTTAGGGTGACCACCCGTCCCGCGTAGCGCGTGCGCGCACAGCGTTTGAAGCCCAATTCATGCGTCCCGCAAATTGAGACCGTGTCACGCATAATCCATGCTTGCTCAAAAAAAAAGTTGGTCGCTCTATATCCTCGAGCCCCAGGCAGCCAAACGAACATTACTTGACAGTTCAGCACGCTATTGTTGCCACACCCACCCCTCAGTTGAACTGCTGACTGTTGTCAACTTTTTCGTTGTTGTCATGACAGCGCACGCACGCGCATACCAGACACACTGGGAAGGAACTTTTAGATGCGCGCTTTCCAATTCGAAAAATGGAGAAAGAGACTGTCTGAGAGGCACCGCCATCATCAATTAAAAAGAGAAGGTGTGGGTTCAAGAAAGACTGGGAAAATGAATATTTGTGGCTGATAGGTGTTGAGGGGGATACCGAGAGGGCTTTTTGTGACCTTTGCAAAACGTCCTTCTCAATCGGACATGGAGGGGAATACGATGTCAGTCGTATTTTTTTTTTTTGAAAATACTTTTTTTTTTAACTGTTCCTGTGGTGTTGAACAACTACAATTCCTGTTAATCCTATAATTTTATATTATAATTTATTTAAAGTGAATAAATTGTAATAAAAAATAAATTAAATGAAATAGTAGCCTAAATCTTAAGTGGAAGTGCATCTGTCAATTCATTGAATGTTCAAAATATTATGAATCTTTATTTAGAAAAAAATACACATTGGTTGGCCTATTCATGAGCATACATCAGCAATTATACATGTTTAGGGGAATAGGGCATATTTAATATACCATGATGATGTAAGGTGGTATGTGCTAGAAATGGGTAAACCACTATCCACAGAAATTAGAATATAGATATTGTGAATTTTCGTTTCACGCTGACTTTAATAGGCCTATAAAAATATAGTCATGACTGAAAGAGCTGCAGGCACCCTGTCGCTCGCCGCGCAACAACACCCTTATCAGTGACTCTATTCATTACTGTCTGAAGATAAAATAATGATAAATAAAAATCTAAAAATATCTGTCAAAGTTATGCTTTTGAGAGCAATATTGTCATGAAGGAGCCATGTCATGAATTGTGGGTGTTAAGAATTCCAATCTCGTGCTATTTCAAGTTAATGTAGTGAGCAGTGAGCATGTTTGAACGTAAACCTGCATGACGTGTTTGCCCTACAATCGTTTTGGGTAGTGCATGAGTGATGGTACCATACGTGGGCAGGAGTGTGAAGGCAAGGCGTTTATGTATATACTTCTCTAAATGTGTTGTTCTCCTGAAATGACTCACTCACTCATGACTTCCCAGTTTTTCAAGCATATTTTTTCACTCAGCGCTCAAATCTTCAAGCATATAAAACCGTGGCACTTTAATGAAAGGAGGCTTTATCTGCCTTAGAACATTCCAGATCTTTCCAGATCTAGAGCTCAAAAGACAACTCTCATACCTTGAGCAAGTCAAGGCAAGTCTATACAGGGCAAGGCATTCAAAAGACATTGCAGAACACCTCTTTACAGGAAATATACAGGAAATATTGTCCTCTTAAGGGTAAATGCTGAGAACTATATGGTGCACTCGGTTCTGTTTACTGCTGGAGTCTTCAACAAAGGGCTGTGGGTGTGGATACTGAGGCCAGAGCAGGTGTCTGGGTGTAGATGTCTGCTTGTGTAACTGGAGGTTGCGTCGTCTTTAATTTATGAAGCCTGTCCATGCTGGAGGGGATAGAGTTGGTTTTCAGGGGCGTATGAGAATGTTTAGCTTTTACAGGAACATACAGTGTTCTGATGGTATAACATGGCACTTTTGTACCTGTTTGTACCATGGTATCAAATTTAGATATTCATGTAGCATGGCATTTATTAACATACCTTTCCTGTAACATTTTAGTCCAAAGATGATGAAGATAGACAATGGGGTTCAAAATAGAAGCATAGTTTATTAAACAAAGTAACTCAGGTAATCCAATCCAAGTAAACTCAACGAGACAGCATGCATAGCACAAACACTAACACAAACAATGGCCAGAAAGAAATCAAGAACTTAAATACACAATGATAATGAACTCAAGGACTAACAGGTGTGATCGTGAAAGGAATATCCATGGCAACTAATGACTTGGGGGAACAAAGGAACACAGGAAACAGGTAAATTAGAGAAACAACCTAAAGTCCATGAAAATGAACATTAACATATAGGCAGAACATGGCAACTCCAAGAATACCTTGGGTCAATGTCTCAAAAATATGGAGCCAAATATGGATGACATTGCAGGCGGCAAAAAAGATATTGTGGCCAAGAATTAAGAATTCATTCACATGACCTATTTTTTTTTATTAATTTATTTATTAGGAGGGGACCATGTACAATTTTAAACATAAAAGGCATTCAATTGATGCTATAACCAGAGTTAGCCAATGGCTAATTTTAATCTGCAAATCCATTGGAATTATTCATTTGTTCCCTCATTTTAGGTACATGTTGCACTAAGTTGTTCCCTTGTTTAGTTAAATCATGGCCATGACTTACAATAACTAAATTAAAATAAGGGAACAAATTACTTATTTAGCTCATTTGTAGCTAAATATTTGTTATTCATTTGTTAAAGTGCCCCATTATGCTTTTTTGAATATTACCTTTCATGCAGTGTGTAATATAGCTGTTTGTGAATGTAAAAGGACTGCAAAGTTTCGAAGATCAAAGTGCACGACCAAAAAAAAAAAAAAGTTTAATGTGACAGTGTAACACATTTGCATAATGTCACCCTAATGACACAACGTCTACTTTGACCCACCCTCAAACACAGTAGAGGCCTGGAAGAGTTTGGTTCATGTTGTTTATGAAGAGAAGACGTCTGACCAATCAGAGCAGAGTAGGCTCATGGAAAGGAGGGATTTAGAGATTTTTAACGAACCATTTTCAGACTCTTTGAGAAATGAGGTGATGCTGCAATGTATATTATTGCAGAAAATTAAAGTGTTTTTGGACCTTGGAGACAAGTAAACCTGTTGTAGACCTTTAAAATAGCATAATGGGGCAATTCAAATCATGGCCAAGACCTACAGTAACCAGATTAAAATGAGAACTAAAATGAACTAAAATAAAGAATCAAATGACTACAATGTGGTCATGTTGTAACTAAAACAAAGGAAATAATTACTACAAAATGGCCACGATTTACCTAAAATGAGGTGCATTGTACACATTGTAACTAAAAGAGGTTGTGGGAATTAATTCTTAATTTGTGGCCTTGATATCTACAAAACTCTTTACAAAAACACATACTTTTTGTCATTGATATGCCTGCTCACAATTCAAGAGTTGTGAGAGTCTATTAATGCCATTAAAACTCTTGTGCGTCAAATAGCCATGTGGGTCATTTAAAACAGCATAAGTACTTTCACCCTTGAGTTTGGTAAAGATTTACAACCAGATGTTGTTGGATTCATGCAGTTTCTTAACTGCACTGTTACACTTAGATTGAAAAGCTGTACTCAGCATTACTCGGAGCCCAACTCTGGATTAAATTGTTGGCAAAAAGCAAGTCGAGGGCTTGCAGAAATGACGTAAAGGGGAGATAAGGCCAGAGCATGAAAGAGCTTAGTTCACATCCTAAACTTTATAGTTTTATGACTGGGAGATAAACGCTTGCAAAGTGCAGAGTCCAAAGGCAGGACCTTAAGGGCAGCTGATAGCTCTTTTCTTTAAGAGTTTACTGTTTCTGTGTGGCAAATGCTCCAGATTCAGAAAGGCGTCGCTCCCAGGTGATATAATGTCATGCCATTAACAATGTCACTTCAAAAGAAAAAATAGAGAGAATGGGTGTCAACAAGACAAAATATTTTGTCTTACTGAATGGAAAAAAGGGTTGTGTATTGTGCCAGTTGTTTAGGTAACCTGAAAAGCTGGAACACAGAATGATAGTCCTCCACCCCGGTTACACCTCTTATGTTATGCAATACAATGATAAATTTGCATGTAAAAGCCTCTCTCCTCTCAGAAAAGTTAGAAGCTCATGTTCTCTCTTGGGTCTCAGAGACTCCAAGGCTGTTTTGATGGCTCAAATATCATACTTGAGTTTGAAGTATTAGGCTGAAACTTCAAAGCTTTACCTAATCTTAATAACACACGTCAAAAAACCTCCATGAAAACACTGAGCCCTATTTTAACAATTTTAACGATTTTAGTGCATGGTCTAAAGCGCAGGGCGCAAGTTCACTTAGGGCGTGTCCGAATCCACTTTTGCTAGTTTAACGACAGGAAAAATGGTCGGCGCGCTTAACGCATGGTCTAAAAGGGTTGTCCCTATTCTCTTAATGAGTAATGGGTGTGTTTTGGGTGTAACGTGAAATAAACCAAACAGAGTCGCATCTCCCATTCCCTTTAAAAGCCAGTTGCGCTCGCGCCATGGCGGATTCGCTATTTACATGGTGGAATTTGCAAGCGGAAAGACTGAACGCTTCCCTAGAGAGGAAACGGATCTGCTCGTGTGCGAGGTTAAAGCGCAAGCAGACCATCTACAGGACAAGCCGGATTCCACCATATCTATATGTACACAATATTAATCTTTTACATTGTAATCCTTTTATTTTTTATATTTGGCATGTTTGTGTGCTGCTGTGCGTCCCTGTGTGTGTAATAAGCAGAGTGTACGCGTGCTGTGCACCCGCATATAGGCTCATATTACTAATGCGCCCTTAAAATAACAAAAAATAAAATAAAATACTGCGCCATTGACTTTAGACCAGGTTTTTGTTGGTCAATGGTGCAGTCTATTTCAGTTGCCTCAAAATAGCAACGCACCAACAATGCGCCTGAACACACCTCGTTTTCAGACCAGCACACCCATGGGCGCAAAAATGGGTGCAAATGCATTTGCTATTTAAACAATGTGGCGCAGGACGTGAAAGTTGGGCTGAAACTAGCAAAAAAACACTTGCGTCGCGCCTGGCACCGCATTGCTCCAGATGTATAATAGGGCCCATTATATTACTTTTGCTTGGCGTCTTAAAGACTAAATATAAAAGATGAATAAATGCAAATATTTGAATTTGAATTAACTGACCTCAAACAGAAACATACTGAAAACATTTTTGAAAAGTGCATGTCTGCTTTATGATACAACTGATGTCTGACTACTCTATTCAGAAGACCGAATTAATAGAATCTGGAGGTAAAATAAAATGAATCTCAAAATATATTTTTTGCAAGCTAATATTGTATTTATATATAAAGTCAGTCACAACAATACAGAATCCCTGAGAGTCCACAACAGAACATGAGGGTTACATATTTAATTTTAGTTTGCTGATGCTATGCATTAAAACCCATACTCCATTCCTAAAGCCAGAATGAGGGTGTTACCTAAAGCAGAGTTTTTAAACAAAAACAAACAAACAAGATTTGCAAGGCTAATAGAGGAAAATGAAAGAAGTCAAGAGAAGGTAGTAGGTGAGGGGCTGATCTGCTGATGGGGAGAAAGACAATTGAAAGGTTTATGACAACAATTACTGTAGAAGAGAATGGGATGGGAAGGGCGAGCGATAAGGATGGTTGAGAGAGGAGGTGGGGTATAAAGGGAGGGAGAAAGGAAAGTGTACATGCGGCTACTGCCCTGCTCTTGACCCCCTCTCCCTGTGTGGGCCTTCATCTGCAGTGCAGGGCTGCAAACAACTCTGATGATCTCATCTTGCAGGGCCCACTACACACACACACACACACACACACACACACACACACACTGCATAGGGAGAAGTGCAGGTGTCTGCCTGGTGCCTCTTGTGATTGACTGTCTGCCCTAAAAGGACAGAAACGCACTGCTGCCACCCAGGGGTGAAATGTACATACTACACTTTCACAACACTAATACATCATCACTTATTCAGTAACACATGCTAATTTACAGCGGGGACAAAAAATTCTGAGACCATGTTAAAAATTCGTACACATACATATTTACTAGTAATATAATTAGTAATAAAAAAATAGTAATATAATTAGTATTGAATTAGGAATGAAAGAAAAATAGAAGTATATTCACAAGTGGTATCAGGCTTTTAGAGCCCACTGTTGTAAAAATCATGTATCCTTATACCAGCTTAAAATCAGTTTATGTCCAGAACTCTGTTAAAAAGGTTATTTTTGTTCATTTTATTTAAGGAAAAGTACTAGTGGGTGTACAAATATCATAACTAATACAAAGTATTTGACAATATTTGAGTGGATTTGATGATGCCATATGTTTGAACATGCATACATTAAGTTGCTTTGCTTTCTAATTTTGAGCAGAAATATATATAAGACCTTTGACTTATGTGCAATATATTATTAACCATTATTTCACATTCTGTAAAAGAATCACATTAAAATGTCTGCTTCTTTTTTTAATGTCAGTGCCACAGGAGTGCAACTAATGTGTGTCAGTTGATAATTTTGGTAAGAACATTGCATATGTTTTTCTTCACGTGAATTAGTATCTTCAACTGAGTCAATTGCTGTTCAACTGAGCTTGTTGCTCACAGATCGCTCCATGTTTCTTCTGCATGTGTTTGGCACTATTTCACTCTCACATGGGACTTTAAAAGTCAGCAGTCTCTTTTTAGTATAAATATGACTGTATTGGGATTTCCTTTAAACACAAAAGTACTGCATCTGCATTGATGCTGGATGAACCAGACAATACAAGCGCACTGGGCCTGTGTTATCGATACCGACGCTTCTGTCGTGGTGTGAGGTTGTCAAGGATACGTGGGCTGCAATGGGTGTTATATTGCAGGGAGGGATCTTCAAAGTTGAATGGGGGGTTGAACTGCTCCTGAATGTACTCGGGCAGCAGGTGAGGAATACTTGATGGAGAGAGAGAGAGAGAGAGAGAGAGAGAGAAAGTTCAGATCCCAGCATTCACAGTGAATGCACTTCAGGGACACAGACTGGTTGGTTTATATGCTTAATCATAAGAAGCAGGAAGTACTAAAAATCTGTATTATGAATTTTTAAGGATGTTAAGTAATCTTTAAGTAATTTGTTGAGGTCAATTTATAAAGAAAGACTAATATCTATAGGCTAAACATGTAATACGCATATGCACACCGTCAGTGTTCTCACAGATTCGCGTTTTTTAAAGTTTACACAGAGATGATAACGTTTTTCAAAAAAGTTTCAACTCTTGCAACTTGGAACCTATTTCAAGATTTGCGTTCTCGAGCCGCCAGGCACTGTTGTTGTGCGGATGAGCGGCCGGAGTTAATAACTAATGATCTTTGCAACGGAAGTGAATCAATCAAAACTAACTTTAGCTGGACAATATATTTATTCTAGAGCTGCTGTAAAGCCAAAACAATCTCTGTTACTTTAATTTCCTATTATCGCTATAAAGCTGCTTTGAAACAATTAATATTGTTAAAAGCGCTATATAAATGAAGGCAACCTGACTTGAATTAAAATTGCTTTAAAAAATTCTCCACAATGTCATTGAATGTGTGATCAGGACACTCACTCCCCAGTGATGGTTTTCTTTCGTGAGCAGCAGCAGAAGCAGGCGAGGGCCGCCAACAACAGCAGCAGCAGGAGGGGGATACCGATGCCCAGGACCAGACCCAAAATTAGTGCCTTCTTATCCACCATAGTCTTATCACCGGACAGGTCTGTGCTGTTAACACTATTCCGGTCTGAGAAGGAGGAGGGGGAAAAAAAAAATCACAACATTTTTATGAAAATCTAATGAGCAGATTCAGGGCCTGAACACTTTTTTCTGGTGATGCTCTTACCAATTATGCATGACTGTGACTCCGTCTTTAGATCAGTGCCATTGCACACACACCTGTAGCCACCATAGGTGTTTACACACTGGGATGTTTTTGAACATGGAGCCTCATTTGTCTTGCATTCATCAAGGTCTAAATAAAACAAGGAGTAGAACTTAAGCAGTCATAAGCACAGTGGAATTAGAGGTTCATGTCTTATATCTAATACAATACCACAGTTAATTCGGCCCCCAAATATGACTGGTTAAACAATGTTTCAAGAGAATTCAGTTCAACAGCACTGTGGCCTGTTTGTAATGTTTGTTGTCTGTGTTCCACAGAGTTAGTGGTGGGTATTTTTCAGTAAATATTACTGCAGGTTATATTTTTTACGCCAGAAGGTGGGGAAAAATGAATGTGTTAATGAGTGATTCATTAAATCATTCACTCAAGCGGTTCATTCAAAAACACAATGGTTGCATCCAAAATCGAATACTCTCTGAGTGACTAGGTACTTATTTTGAACAAGTAATTACTTTGCAACCACTGAAAAAGCATGTTCTTTAAAGCATGAATGTGTGTAGTTGGAATGTAATGCAGACGTACTACATTTATATTCGCCATGTTGTCATTATCATGTGATCATAACATAACAGTGTCAGTTGCGTCACTTCACTGCCATTGACAAATCCTTTCCCGTGGTCTCATGGGATGGTAAAGTGTCCATCGTATGTGCACTTCAAAATCTCGCCGGAAGTATTGGCTCACCTGGGTACTTTTTGCCTACTCTTTAATTTAAACCTACTATATCAGGGATTGGCAACTTCGGTCCTGGAGGGCCACTGTCCTACAGAGTTTAGCTTCAACCCTAATCAAACACACCTGAACAAGCTAATCAAGGTCCTCAGGATTACTAGAAAATTACAGGCAGGTGATTTTTTCAGGGTTGGAGCTAATCTCTGTAGGACAGTGGCCCTCCAGGACCGAAGTTGCCCATCCCTGTACTATATAGTAGTGAAGTATGTGATTTCGGATGCAGCCTAATTCATTCAGAAATTCATAGTCTTCATAAAAGAGTAATTAAATCATTCACTCAAACGATTTGTTCAAAAGCAACGATTCGTTCAGGAACAAAAGTTATGTTCTCAAACCATTCAACAATACTGATTCATTCAGAAACAACACTACTCTCAGTTGCTCTGAGACACACTGCAGTTGATCCTACTCTGGCTTTTTTTTTCCATTGGAGTAAAAATAGACAAAGTACTTGGCAATACTGTGTCTAAAATATAAAGCTATTCATTGTTAACTTCAATATTCACAACAAAAACTTGTTTACTGAATTCATGTATAAAAGAAATATCACACTCACAATAAGGCTGAATGTCGGGTCTGATTAAATATATAATGCTGTGATTGACCATCATGTTCCACAGAGCTGTGTAATAAGTGAAAATAACATATTACATTTTCTTACCCTCCACATGGGCTGACCGGATGCCGTAGTACTGTCGGACTCTGGAAAGGTAGTCCATGACATACCAGTGCGGCGTGTCGCTGGACACATTGATCCTGTACTCGCTCAGCCTGCCTGCTAATGCTGAATCAGGAGCTATAGCACTGGCGTTGTAGAACTTGTTCTGGAAACCCAGTGACAGGATCTTCTCCAGCTGCAGAGAATGCAGAAACGTTAACTCTAAACACAGATGAAGTTAATCTGAGTTCATGACATGACATGTCTTTGTATTTATCTGACATTTATCTGATTTCTCAGATCCACGCACTGACCTGACTCAGTCCCTGTCCAGACTCCTGATTATCCCAGTTCATGGACACATTAAAAACATTCCATCCTGGGGAGAAAAAAGACATTGATGTTGGTCTCTCCTAAAATATGAAACCCAAGGTGCGATTTGCCGGTGGGAAGGATGTCCCTGCCTCTGCTTTTGATACTGTGGCGATGTAAGTTTTCCTGCCAGCTTATAATAAAACAAGCACTATCCACCTTTTTCCTGGGCCCCATGACGCTTTGCGTGAATTATGGGAGTAACTTTTGTTTACCTGTTAACAATCAGCGAAAGGTTCACTCTAAGAATGCAATAATAATCAATTTCAAAAACTGGAAACAATGAGATGACATTATTCTATTCACCCTTCAACCATCGAAAATTAAAAGGAATTTAAAAGCATTAACAAATTACTTCAACAGACAATGAATAACCCCAAAAGCTTGATTCTTTCCACAGCATTATTACGGATGTGTTAATTATCATTGTAGTAATATATGTCTGTATTATGTAACATACATTGCCTTGATCAAAAATGTTCATTAACTGGAACATTAAGTGATAATATTTTAAAGCTATTTCCGACCTGACCTGCTTTAGAAACATTCCAGTAAACACGGGTATTAGGGATTAGAAGTGAAAAGGTGAGACAATTACATTTTAAAGACAAACCTGAAAAGAGGCGTGAGGATTTGGGGAGAAAAACCGAGAGATTCTTCCATTCCAGTGCATTTGAGTGAATTATTCATGGGATATATCGAAAATTAAACCGGGAGAGCAGATCACAAATGCGCAGTATGTGCTTTTTTTTCATACTGCGGTCTTTTAAAAAAAAAGAAAAGAATAAAGAGGAAAAGAAATGCAGCGACTGAACAGAGCTCTTGCCATAGATATTCTTGTTATATCATGTCACATTCAAATGCCCAGCGCTACATTATTCTCCTGACATCTGAAAATAGAACTAATTTGGTATAATTAGGTAAAAAAAAAAAATAGGGATGTATTTTAATGTGTATAAATGACATGCTGTGGCAGTTTTATTCTATGATTAGTAGTTTTTTATTTTTTTTAGAAAAGCCTTTCTAGGGACCCGAGACTCAAATTAGCTTATACTATACTCTTGATGTGCAATACATATTTTCCAGTTTTCGAATGGAATCATGTTTTTTTGTACTGTCCCTACATAAATAAACTTATAAATAAATAAAAAACATGAAGGACATTTTTTTCATTCAGTGAAACTGACGGATAAGGATTATTTGTAGGGCAACATTATGATTTGAAATGATTTGCTTCAGTCTTTTTGAGTGGAACTTTCCACAAACTGGAAGTGCCTCCCATAATCTAAAATGCAGTGGGTGTGTTAGGAAAAAGGTGGATAGCTGGGATGTCCAATCCTGCTTCTGGAGGGCTACAGTCCTGCTGAGTTTGGCTCCAAACACACCTAAATCAAGGTCTTCAGGACCTCTACTCTTTTAGGCAGGTGTGTTGGAGCAGGTCGCAGCTAAACTCTGCAGGACGTCGGCCTGGCAGGAGCAGGATTGGACACCCTATACTACAAACTCTTTCCAAGTGGAATGGTAAATAATTGGATTAATATTATGTTATCATTTTAGGTTTAATGTATTTAAATGGCAGGTTAACAGTTTTACTAGCCATTGCCGTCCTCAACAGGAGACTAGATTTTCTGTAGTCAGCACAACACATGTCACTGCCACCACTCTTTCAAGAGACCAAAACAGATTTTCATTTTATCTTGTGTTTTTTACAGCTTATAAAGTGTGATACTATGACTAATCCTAGATTAAGACAGAATGATAAGACAGAAAGATAATACAAAGGGCTGAAATGTGCTAATGTTGGACAGCCTATCTTAATACCTCTTGGGGCCTGTACTGTTTATAAATAAATGTATAGCTGTTAAGTTAATTGTTAAAAAAATATTTAACTTAGTTTATTAAATAACAGTTATAGAAACCACAAAAATTACACTGTATTTCTACATTGTCTAAATTCCTACATTACAATTTCAATGATGGTGTTCTAGCTCAAATGTCCACCCCTCTAATTGTTTAACAAATAGCACCCTGATGAAACCTATAACATTTATATTATATTTAATATAATATAATATAATATAATATAATATAATATAATATAATATAATATAATATAATATAATATTAAAAGTGAATCAATATACACAGTCTTACCTGTAGGATTAGCAGATTCACCTAAAAAAAGTAAACAAAAGTTTTGCATATGTTTTACATAGATGCTATATATAACTTATACATATTATTTTTGAGTATACAAATAAAATACAAATTATTCTATTAATATTTGACACCAACAATATAAAAACAAATATAATTCTAGTTTAATATAATCATTAAAATCTTGCTTATATATGAAATGTATTACATATATTATTTTGTGCATATCCCCTTTATTAAAATATTATTATTACATTGCAATAACCTCTAAAGCATTAATACATGTTGAGCAGCAGATGTCCTCAAGGTGCGGTGTTTTGTCTATCATGATACGAAGCAATTGTTTAAACTGATTCGAAGATTCAAAATGTTTGTTTCTTTGATCACTTACAGCACCTGGGTATGGTAAATGTAAAGTTCAAGTTGTGTTGATGACTCAAGAAATTATGGTTTTTGAGATTTTTAACTTACCACAGCCATCAGTATCAGTGGTGTTCTGATAACGGCATAAGCACCGCACTGATCCTGGCATGTTCACACATTCAAACTTAGCATTGGGACAGGCTGAGGGGTTTAGACACTCATCAATATCTGTGGGTAGAATAAAACATACTTGAGTGCAAGTGTGTCTTAAAGAATGCCTGTGAGCCTGTGCATTTACGTGGCATACCTGAGCACTCTTTTCCATTGCCAGCATAGCCACGCTTACATTTACATGTATAGTTGTAGCCAGTGCTGGTGCAGTCTGCCATCTCATGGCAGGGGAAGGGGAACGGAGGGAGGCAGAAGTCTGTGGGACAGAGTTAGATTAACTTTGTTTAAAAAAAAATGTTTTAGAGCCGTTCTGTTTCTTAATTCTCATTGGATGCGCTGCATTTGAAACTGTTGCAATGAAAAATAGCAAAATAAAAATACTAAGTGGGCCTTTTAAGTTACTACTGACCATTTTCAAAGCATTTGTATCCTTGTTTGTCCTTGTATACAGTCGGAGGAGGGCACTGTCCACATGTGAAGAGTTCTGCTTCTTTTTGTCTGATGCATTCCACACCAGGAAAACAGGGTTTACCTTTACACACATCTGTTCTGTTATCACAGTACTTGCCACTGAAACCCGGTGGACAAAGACATCCCACAACCTAGATGAATACATACAGAAAAACACATTTGTCTATGTTTAGGAAGCATTACATGTCTGTGTGTACAAATTACCCTCAACACCCTCAAAGTACACAACTGAATTGACTCTACTTGAAGCTGTAGCTAAATTTAATTGTAAAATGCATATTTTTTTCGCAAATATTTTGCACTATACTTTGTTGAAATTGCATAAATAAGACATTTATAATGTTTCAAAAGATGTCTATTTCAAATAAATGCTGTCCTTTTTTTAGCCATTCTATTCTTCAAAAATTCCTGATGTATAACTATTTCCACATAAAAGATAGTAAGCAGCACAACTGTTTTCAACACTGATAATAATAATAATAAAAAGTTGATGAAAAGAATGATTTCTGAAGGATCATGTGACAGACACTGAGGACTGGATTAATGATCCTGAAAATTCAGCCTTGCCATCATATGAATAAATTACATTTTAAAAACTATTTAAATAGAAAACTGTATTTATTGTATTTTTGACCATACATGCTCCCAACTGGTGGTATCATCACACAAAGCTAAAGTTTCTCAGCAAACAAGTACTGTATCTGTGTGCAGGGTTAAAGACGCTGTGTACCTGAAACTTTCCCAGCAGAAGGTTCTCAGCCACGCTGTTGAATTGGCAGCTTCCTCCATTCATACAGTTACAGAGCTGCAGAACAGGGGTGATCAAGGAGCTGGATGTTTGATCACTCGCTTGAACTGTCACATTCACTGGCTGAAAACTGGAAGGAGACCACACGAGGATACCATCACCTTCAAGACACACATGCAAAAAAAAGAATCGTATTGTCATATATCAATGCACCAAAATGTAGAGCACAATGTTTTATAAGTATTAGAGTTAACAGAGGATAAAGCTCTAGAAAGAGATCTAACAGATGATCTCTCAGACATGTGCATATTACACTGTAAGAAGGCTAAGTTTGTAAATAGAAAGCTTTGCAGTAAATCTTACTGCTGCCGATGGTGATCCGTGGAGAGCGTGGTAAGGCTAGGGAGAAGGTGATTTGGTCTCTGTTTGGATCCTGGGCTTTAAACTGAACTCTAACTGTACTATTGACCTTACACATGATAACAATCGGCTCTGTCACAATGGGTGGCAGGTTACCTGTTGAAAACAAGCATAGGGAGGATTATTATACACAAATGTGAAGTTTATCTTGAGATATCTTTGGTAATCTTGTCAAATCTGAGGACAGTTTGTAACATTGTTAAAGTGACTTAAAGTCCCCCTGTGGTGAAAATTAAACTTTTAATGTTGTTTATATTTCTATGTGGTGTTTTTAATATGCTTTTTAAAGAAATTGATGCATTTGATTTATCAACTTTACAAAAAATATCAAATAAATGCTGTTCTTTTGAACTACCTATTTATCTACAAAAATATTCAGCAGCACAACTGTTTTCAACATTAATAGTAATATGTTTTTTGAGCAGCAAATCAGTATATCAGAATGATTTCTGAAGGATCATGTGACACTGAAGACTGGATTAATGATTCTGAAAATTCAGCTTTGCAACACAGGAATAAATTACATTATCTCCAAATAGAAAACAGTTATCTTAAACTGTAATAATAGGCTATTTCACACTATTACTGATTTTACTGTATTTGTGATCAAAATAAATGCAGCTTTGATGAGCATAAGAGACTTCTTTAATTGTTTACACATTAAAAAGGCTTACCAACCCCAAACTTTTGAACAGAAGTGTATGTTTTTTACTCTAGGCAAGTTTTTAGTTTGGTTAAGATATTTTTGTGTGTTAGGTCAGTTAATGTGGATGAGCATCTAACCGTAGATTTGCGTTCGGTTCTGAAGTTGTTGCTGGTCTTTCAGAACATCCAGGCCGAGGTTTGTGTTTCCTGTGGCTAGGATGTCATGCACACACTGCATGCTGCCCTGGCAGGTCTGACTGTGTTTGCCCAGCACATCTGGGCTCACTGAGGACATCAGTTGCTCTGTCGTGATGGGACTGAATGGAGCACTAGGAGGCTCTGAGAATAGAAGGCTTTCTGGAGCAGGAACAGCCCCTGTGGAAAAAAAAGTCAAGAAATCTTAAATGAATATATACAGTATTCATTTTCTTATCACGCCCCCCCTAGAATTCAGAGGCAAATATGAAGGGTATGTTTGTGTGCTACTGCATGTCCCTGTGTGTGTAATAGTGTGTACGCGTGTTGTGCACCCGCCTATAGGCGCATATTACTAGTGTGCCCTTTAAATAAAATAAAAAAATTGACTTTAGACCAGGTTTTTGTTGGTCAATGGCACAGTCTATTTCAGTTGCCTAAAAATAGCAACGCGCCAACAGTGTGCCTGAACACACCTCGTGTTCAGACCAGCACACCCATGGGCGAACAAATGGGCACAAATGCATTTGCTATTTAAACAACGTGGCGCAGGACGTGAAAATGATAACTGACTGCGTTAGGCTGAAACTAGCAAAAAACACTTGCTTGTGTATGATAGGGCCTCTAGTTTCCAATTCCTCAAACACTCTTAAAAGTAAAGGTTCTTAATTGGCATCTGGTATCATGAAGAAACACCCTTTTGGAACCTGTATTTTTAAAAGTAAAGGATAAAATGCCCCTGATCGCAAAGACATTTGCCAGGGATTTGAAATTCACATAACACCCTTTGTGAAACTGTCCAGCAGCAAGTTCTGTAAGTTCCTGTTTATTCAGTAGGAACTAATTTCATTCTAACAGGAATTGGAATTATTCAAATTATGATTCTAACAAGACAGTGGTTCACCCTAGTTAAAAAGGATAAATGCCAATTCAGTACTGGTAAATACACATTAGTCGTAGAATTTTTTTTTATCAAGTTGCAGTTTCTACAATATTTCATATTTTCTCACGAATACTGAACCCAGCTGAAGAGTACACGCACATGACTGTCCGAAGGGAAGCAGACTCTGTTCAGAGGGGATGTTGTTATTTAGAGAAGGCACCAGACGGCCATTGGAAAGCAGGAAGTCATCTGTCCTGTTGGAGCTCCAGTGGCCCAGCAAACCCAGTGTACGGTTGAAGAACCTCTGAGGAACCTCCACCAGAGCAGTCAGCCTCCCATCGCCTCTCCACACCACTACGTACAGGCCCTCGGCATACACCACTGCGCAGCGACTCGTAGAGGTACAGCGCACTGCAAAACCTTGCTCCTCTACATGTATCACTCCTGTCAGAACAGCAGAGGGCGCTAGGTTAAAACTAAAACAAGGACTGCATCTGAAATCACATACTTCCTTACAAAATAGTAGGTTAAAAACAGTATATGAAAAGAGTAGTATGTCCAAACATTCACAGTATTCATAGAACAGTAGGCGATATATGACCTGCTACTTCGGGCAAAATTCTGAAGTGTGCATAATGACACTTTACTATCTGACATGGAATGAGGCCACTGGAGAGGATTTGTGAACAGCAGTGAGGTAATGCAACTGACATTGGTAGAGCGCATGACAATGACACCATTGTAAATGTAGTTCGTCCGGATTACATTCATATTACACGCATTAATATATAGAACATACTTTTTTAATGGTCACAAAGTAATTACTTATTCAAAAGAAGTATACTTAGAGAGCATGTTCAGACACCTTTCCATTTAGTCTTATCTGTTATCAGGTTTTATACACACAACCATTCACACTCACACACTCACACACAATGTGGACACAATTGTCAGAGTTTTTTTTTTTTCTCTGAACTTGAATCTAAATTGTGTGTTTACTGTAAGAATTTCTTTGCAAAACTAAGACTTTAAAGCAACACCAAGTAACTTTTGCTCTCAGGGTCCCCCTACAGTTGGGAAACAGTATTGTCTTCTACTGCGGTCGTAAAATCTGTCATGGTTACACCAGGCGATACACGCGTATCAAGCCGATACCTCTGAACTCTGCAGAAGGAGTTCTCATGTCTTGGGTAGACTGCCTGCGTTGCATGTGAAGTGTCTTCATCCCAGGTACAGTGGCATATGTTTCAGCATGTCATATGAATATAATTTCATGGGTTTTATTTTTTTCAAACGCCAAAAGATCGCGTAGCTCACGTTTACAAGCCAGCGTCATTATAGTAGCCTATTGGCTACTGTTTTACAGAATGCTAATTCAATTCAATGTTTGTGTGGTAGGTATAGCCATATATCGTCAATATTATAATATCAAGCTACCATAGATGAATCTGCAAAGTTGAAAAATCGATTTGCATTATAGCCTGAGGCAAGACACTTTCACCAGAAAAATAAATAAACAAACATGACTATCAGCCTGCAGTCATTAGGCTACTTAGTCTAAAAGATGATTTTGTCTAATCATCTATTATTTACTTGCAAGAATGTAGCTCCTACCAAACTTGTACACGCCGTTTAGACATAGGCTTACTTCTGACTTTTTTTTTGTCCGTTGCTGCTTTGGCCATGACAAAAACATACGCACGAAAGCCGGAAAACAAACGCTGATTGACCTCTCACGTCCAAATTTGAGGAAGTGGTGGGGGAAGTGACGTATGCCGTAAAGCAGTCGAATTTTGTAGTTCTTTTTGTGCTCGGGTTACTACCCGAACCCCGAAGTTACGTAGTGCCAGTAAAAGCGATACAGACCCCGTCAGGGAAACGCATTGAGGAAAGAGCTTGGAAGGATGAAAACAAAAAATAATAAAAAAATATATATTCTATTTGTGTTATTTTATAGGCATGATGACTTAATCTAAAAAATTAAAAACAGCAATAATAAAGGAGGTTTTTCAACTTTTTGACTAGTATTGTAAATAGAAGGACAGCGGTGTTATTTCTTTGCCTGAGCATTTGAAAACCTTTAAATTCGTTCTTACCAACAGACACAGGAATGACCACATCATTGACCAAGACCTTAAGACCATTACCAGATTCAGCACATCGCCACTCCACCTTTCAAGAAATCAATTTACAATCTCTAAATTGTGGCACATTTATTTATGCATGTATTTTATCTACATTTTATGTTTCAAATGTCAAACTCACCTTTCCAGCACCCTGAAAGAAGGCGGCTAATCGTACCAGAGCAGGCACAAGTGTGGGCTGTCCGTTGACCACTAGAGCAGCTGTTTGTCCCTGCAGGGTGAAGACGTTTGATCCCGTGCTGGTGGAGAGGCGAACTATGACGTACTCACCCAAGGCTTTGAAGGAATACTCACTTCCATCGAAGGTGATAAAGTGAAGACTTCCGTATACCATGCCTGGATGAAAGCAGAGAGTGGAACAGACAAGCAACTTCCTTGTCAACATCAGCTTCAAATTAATTATTTTTTATATTAAATAAATCAATCAGTAGTCATTGGCAGTGTAAAAATTAACAAATGGGACAAAGAAAATTCAATGCATCGATTATGGAATTTATGATAATTATTGCTGCATAAAATATAGGTACAATATTGGTTAAGCATGCTCATTTGCCCTTTTACATTTAGATTAACTTTGCTGTAATCTAACAAAAAGTTAACATTATAAGTTTAATAACACTTTTAAATGTAATCTTTAGCAAATCTCAAAATGAATATCCATTTTTCATACTATATAATGGTGTGATGCCTAAATTAATTTGTAGAATTTAAAATAATTAGCTTTTACTTAGTGTTTGATTTTTTATTTTTTTTAGACAGCAGTATAGAATTATTATACATAATAATAATTAATAATAATTCGTTACATTTATATAGCGCTTTTCTGGGTACTCAAAGCGCTTAACATATGGAAGGGGGGAATCTCCTCAACCACCACCAATGTGCAGCATCCACCTGGATGATGCGACGGCAGCCATATTGCGCCAGAACGCCCACCACACACCAGCTTATTGGTGGAGAGGAGACAGAGTTATGAAGCCAGTCAGTATATAGGGATGATTAGGAGGCCATGATGGATAGAGGCCAATGGGCAAATTTGGCCAGGATGCCGGGTTAAACCCCTACTCTTTTTTCAGAAGAACATCCTGGGATTTTTAATGATCACAGAGAGTCAGGATCTCGGTTTAACGTCTCATCTGAAGGATGGTGCTCTTTGACAGTATAGTGTCCCCATCACTATACTGGGGTGTTAGGCAGTAGCACCTCAATGCAGTCCACAAGATCCAAGGGGCGGGGTTGGATCCACATCTAAGGGGTGGAGATTGGTAGGTTTAGGGGTGGGTTTAGGGATCAGGGGGTGGAGATGGGTAGGTTTAGGTATATGTAAGGTGGGAGGAGTTGGATCTGGATCCAACTCCTCCCCCTAGATTTCGTGTTCTGCAGTGAGGACCATCTCGTGTTAGGACCCACACAGACCACAGGTTGAGCACCCCCTGCTGGCCTCACTAACACCTCGTAACCTCACACAAAGGTCTCTAAACCTTTATGCTGAAGAGAAAATCCAACGCAACTTTGAGGGGACCAAGCCAAACATGATTATGTATTTCTGCTCAGCTAGCAACACTGGACATCAACCACACGGCATAGGCAAATAACCTTTTTTTCATATACTGTCTACTTTCTATAACAGTTCTATCTAATAACATATTAAACAGTACTGTTAGACAGATCGCTAACTAATAAACACAGAGAATGCGAGCATTGTTTGCTCTGGCGGTCTCAGCGCCGCCAAAATAAAGGTCCGTCTCGCCGTCAAAATAAAAGTCACCGTGCTTGCGTCACTCCCTTACCCCTCCTACCAGTTCCTATGGCCACTTGGCCAGTGCGAACGCAAACAGCAAAACCGAGTTTGGGGGAGAGTAGTTCATAGAACTGTTTAGAAGTGGACAGTTCCTAATAACTAAGTTCCTGTAACTACTTGGTCGGAAAGCGGCTAAATATACCGCTGGTAGTCATGCATAAGGGAGCTAGCGAGGCCTAAAGCCCTTACCAATGCCTGGTGCTCCCCTGTTCCCAGGTATACTGCTGTCAGAGCTGTTCCAGCTATACCCTTGGCACCGATCTAGTGGTCTCTTTGCCAAGTAAATATTACACAGAGGGGACTGAACACAGCACCACTGGAAGGGTAATAGATCCTTGTCTAGAAACAAAGATAGCATGAAACAAATCAAATCAATAGAAAGAAATCAGGTAAGACCATAATTTGACATGTTCAACTTACAATGCCTTTGCAAACTTCATAAAAGAAAAATATATCTGGAATGGCTTTACCTATATGTAGTTGTGTCTTGTCCTCAGTAAAGAACCGCTCACTGTATCCAGCCAGCAGGGGGCCCTCTGGATCATAAACACATCTCTTTCCAGCCTTTTGTTTGTTAAAGAGGATGGACTGAAAGACACGGCTCCTGCTGCCACCCCACCTAAGAGATCTCAGATCCCTCACATGTGCCATCTGTTCTGATGGAAGAGTCTCAGGGCCAAAGGCCAAATCCTCCTGTGCCTGAACACGGGTGCAGGGACATGGTGCCAGTCCTAATGCCCATTCTTTAGGATCTGGCTCGTTGAAGGCCCATATCTGGCATTGCCTCTGAGGATCTGAACTGATTTCATTAGATCCTGCCAGGTCATACACCAGCTGCCCCAGTTTGCCTGTGTTACCAGTGACAGTCTGGGGACGATAGCGCCCTCCTGGGCCAAACAGGTTGTTCGGTTGCTTTGGAATCTCATTATGGAAGTTATTCTTGCCATCAGTATAGCCAATAAGAGCGTTATGATCCGTCCTCTGTCCTGGACCCCAGTTCATGTCACTGTAGCGGAGCAGAGCAAATGAACGTAGTCCATCTGTGGTCAGAATGCACTGGAAGGTGTTGGTCTGCGAATGATATTAGGATGATTATTAGTAAGATGAGCTTATAAGAGCAGTTTACATACGATCTTTGCACTGTTTTTTCAGTTTAACGTATGTCAACTTTAGAAAATGTGTCTCAAGACCCCAATGGTCTGTTCCATTCTGTACGCGACCTGTGTGAATGACCTCTTAGGCCCGGTTTACACCTGTATTAAGATGCGTTTGGTCGATCGGATCACAAATGGATGATGCTAAATACAGGTGTAAAAATGTTTTGAGAACTGTCAGAGGTAGTCGAAAACACATTAGAATGGATTGCTTTTTTAGTCTAAATGCTCATGTGGTCGAATGTGTTCGAACAGCCGCAAAAGTCCGCCTACTCTCCCCCTACTGAATTAATGCGTACATAATGATGAGTAGCGTGCAAGCCAGATGGGATTTAGACTTTGTCGGCTGGAGACCCAAATTTGAAAAACGTACCAAGCATAATGTTCTCTCGCCATACCTATCCGCATGCACTATCTAACATGCACTCACCACATTCAGCTTGGTCTTGCGGCTGTCAGAACAGAAATGAAAGCTGCTACTCTCGTATATTTTTCCGTCGTCTCCGGTCGCGTTCATGTGTAAATTGCGCAAGCTTATTTTGTCCATTAGATCGAAAGATCTGAAAAAGCCCATACATTTACCTGCCCATAGACCCTCACTCAAAGAAATCTGGACAAAAGTGGTGAAAGTGGACAAAAGAAACAGATTAAAGCACCAGGTATAAACTGGTGAGTTTCCCTCTTCTACTTGTGATCTGATCGACCAAAACACATTTTTCAAATTTGGGTCTTCTTAATACCAGGTGTAAACAGAGCCTTAGTCATTGCAAAAACTCTTGATTTGGCTAACAATACAAACTAGGGCAGAGAGTGGGGGTTAAGGTGGAGAAAACGGCAGTGCATTACACCAAGCACATCTTTTTACTACCCATATCAGGAACTAATGAGACTGAGAAAGGGTGTGTCTTTCATTTTCTGTAAAATGAGACTATAACCCACAAGTTTTTTTTCTATTGTCTGAAATAACTTTGCATGTTAATGTTCTGTACTCTGCTTTTCTATTTCCTCATTTGCCTTACAATGTAATTTTAAATTCATATGTGGTTGGTTGCCAGAATGTTGATAAGTGTGATTGTGTTCTGGCTCCTATGTGTTTAATTTTTGGCCCAAGTCAAAAGAGTCTGCTTCCAAGTCTCTATGATATTCTGCCGTCTAGATATGATTTAGCTTTAAATTCACGTTTAGGTTTATGGAATTTTTCACCAATTTTATCATCTTCCAGGCAAAAATAATACAACCGATTGCTTAGAAAAATTAGCCTGGGTTTCCCCATGCTGCCTTGCGTGCAGCGTGATTTTATTCACGCTGCTAGGCAGCCTGGATTCCATGGACCAGATTTTCCATATATACCTTCTACCTTCATGTTTGTCTTGCACAAACGGCAAAAGTCACTGAACGCCATCATGTACAAATAAATCTCTGACCCATCGTCTTCTTCCTCATCGAATTTCTGTCGCTTTACATACGTCATCTGGTATAATTGAAACGATTGGCTATGAGCTACGTACAGGCGCATTTGATAGACATTCATAGCGCCCAATAAACGGCTCTGGGCATTCGTAAACCACACCTCAAATACGAGAAAATAAATATGTGGTTGTGGTTCCCAGACGTTAGCCAGGCTATAGAAAAATAATAATCACCTCAGACAAGTTGAGCTTTTGGTAGGACACAGGCAAAACGTGATCCCATGTGATTTTTACCATCCAGGATGGAGTAAAGGGGGGGTTGCCCCTTTGAGTCTCAAATCTGTTAACATCTTGTGCTGTTCGGTTGAATACTGTCTCAGCGTAGATGTCAGATATACTGAGCAGACTGTATTCCTGTTGGACAGAAAAGGAGAATGTTCAAGATTTCCTTCATGGTATCCTGCTGAAAAATACAGCATTGCTAGTCAACAGCATAAGCAGCGTTGGGGAGTAACTAGTTACATGTAATGGAGTTACATAATTTAGAATTACAAAATCAATATAACTGTAATCTGTTACAGAGAAAAAAAAATAATTTTAAAAATAAAGTCTACAGTTAATTATGAAAATGTTAATGATTACAAAGGGGATTACATCTGAATATTTTCTGTAAAAAGCTAGGATATGTTGAATAATATTAATGTGTTGCTTTCATCAATTTTTGATGTGCACGATGCCTCCTGTCATTTAAAGGCTGTTTAGTTAATTGATGTTATTCTGATGCTTTTGGTTGGTTCTCTTGTTTGAATATGCAGCGCACCACGTCAATCCACATTGCCGCTGAAAGATTTAGGCTACAACCTCTATGAGAGGTGCCACCAAGTGATAAAAATGCGTTCCATTGCTGCAATTTAAAAATAATTTCATCCAGATATCTGTATTTAACCTCAGAACGATCTCAAAGCAAAGAGGTGGTCAAGTCTGATTTTGTGGTTAATTGAAGAGATGAAGGATTTTGAAAGTCTGACAATAATCAGTGTTGAGTACTACTGACTACTGTACAGTTAACCCTGTCTGATTTAAATGTTTGAAAATGGTTAACAGTTGAAAACATTGGTAAGAAATTTAGATAAGTAATCAAATGTAATCAGTTACTTTACTTTAATAAAGTAATTGAAATAGTTACACTACTTATTACATTTTAAATAGAGTTACTTGTAATCTGTAACCTATTGCATTTCCAAAGTAACCTTCCCAACACTGATCATAAGGTATGTTTTGTATCCTGGGACCAGCATAGGATGCTGGTTGCTGGTCCCCAGCTTTGCTAGTGGGCCACCAGCTAGACCAGCACTATACCAGCTTTAAGCAGCGTAAACCAGCCTGAACCAAAATGGATTTCATGTTGAGTTTATGCTGGATTTATCAACATGGTAATTACCGCAGAAAGATGTGGTTGTACTTCTACAAAATAGGGAAATGTTCACTTAAGTAAAACTTAAAGATTTTGTTGGATATTGTTCAAGATTTGCATAGAAAACAATATCCACACCATGTGCATAGTGAGTCTCCTGAAAAGTGTAAACACAGTGGCTCTTTTCACCTTTTAACCTGTGTTTAGAGTGAGACTATCTGTACAACCACTGGCAGACAGGTGAAATGTTTGTGAAACCTGTTTGAAAAAGTCATTATTTTCCCGGAGCACCTTTAAAACCAGGTCATTCAACTGAATTTCAATACATTAAATACATTTTTAATTAAAAAATCATTAAAAAAAATATATCATAGTAGAAGCAAGACCACTAAATTTTGCATTATTATTGCAATGCTAACCTGGTATAGCAGTCTTCCATCTCCGAGGGTCAGGTCTGCATCATCCCAAAACACTGCCAACATGGGAAGACCTTCATTACCATGGAAACCCCCTGGGATTGGAGCAGGGATCAACAGTTTCTCATTCTCACTGACTGATTGGAACTGCACCAAGCCATTATCTGAAAACTGAAAAAGTTCATACATCAAGACTCTATTAACTTTTAGAATGTGAACAGAGGTAAGGCTAACTGTAAATAGCTAACTGTAAATGTTTCCTGAGATATTTATGGTTTATTAGTTTTGACATTTCAGATTAGCCTGCTCACCATTAAATTGCTATTAAAATGTGAACAGTTAAATGTGCTTACAAACAGCCGCTCATATAGTTTGCCCATGAATGGAAAGCCTGCAGGAGGAGTGATGTATGGTGAATTTCCATCTGCCACTGTAATTGGTAACTCAGCATCACCTACTTCGTCTCCAAATGGATACAGGTAACTTTCTGTAAAAATATATACAAAATGCACCCAAAGGGGACAAGGTTTGGCTGGTTAGCATGAGCAGTTAGCCACTACTGGTAGATGTCATAAAAACACCTTCTGGTCACCAAAATAATAATATAATAATAATAATAATAATAATAATAATAATAATAATCTGTGCATTTAGGTTGACCAGAGCAAAACATAAAAAAAACTGGAGTTCTATGTCGGGAAAATTAGTTTGATATGAGTTTGTTTTAAGCTTATGTTTATTAACTCTGGTTGGATGGTCATGTGATATCAAAATGGCAGTCACCAAAAGAGAGTAACTCCCAACATAAATGAGCAACATTAAGAGGAAGTCCTGATATGACTGGAGTCTTCATGTAAAGTGAGTGAGAATTTAGTGCATCAACAGTATTATTTTCAGTATTCCTTTAATTACTAAATTATTCCTGTGATTTGTGAATACTACATATTAAAAACACAAAGAGAGAGAGAGAATAAGAAATAAAGTTTAGGTGTAAAAAAATATATAGATGTATAATTTTACATAGATTATTTTTCATGACTGTAATAAAGTACCCCACCCATTTGTGGCAGCTGTGGGCAGTCAGTATTTCCAGTAGAGCAGGCACAGCTGTAAGATCCTATTAAATTGGTGCATGTTCTGTTGCTATAACATACGTCAGGTGAAAGACATTCATTCCGGTCTATGCATCCACCCAATCCTTGCCCATTTCTGACTGAGGCATCCCATCCATTGCCACACTTGCACTGAAACCCACCTACAGAGTTGTAGCATGTGGCAGCAGGATGGCATCCACCCCTACTAGACTGACATTCATCTAGATCCACACAAAAATACCCTAATCTAATAAGACCTGGTGCACATACACATACATAAGACCCAGGGGTATTGATGCATTGACTTGACTTGTGGCAACGTAAGGACGATGTGGAACACTCATCAATGTCTTTACAGTATGTCCCATTCCCAGCGTAACCTAAGCGACACTGGCATGTGAAAGACCCCACTGTATTCCAGCATCTTGCCAAGGGGTGGCAGGTAGTGTTATTGGCACATTCATTGTTGTCTATGCAGGTACCATTTTCCTCATGATGTCCCAGTGGACAGGAGCACCGGTATGATCCAGGTTTATTGATGCACACCTGATCGGGGCGACAAGTTCTGTTTGAAAGGCATTCATTGATATCTGTACACTTTGGGCCTTGGGCCTCAAAACCAGATGTGCATGGACACTGGAAAGACCCTGGTGAGTTCACACATACAGCGTTGGCAGTGCAGGGACTTTCGTCTGCCAGACATTCATCAATGTCTTGACACTCTGTTCTGTTTAGAAGGAAACCCAATTTGCAGTTACATTTGTAAGACCCAGGGATGTTGACACATGTAGAGTGAGGTTGACATATGGATTCATTCTTTGATCCTGAACACTCATCTATGTCAAGACATCTAGTGTCATTGCTCCAGAATCCCATGTCACAAACACAGTGGAATGAGCCAACTGTGTTAATACAAGTCCCATAAGTGCAGAGTGGCCCAAACTCTGGGTGTGAGCACTCATCTATGTCCTCACACTGGGTACTACTGGTACCATTAGATGAGAATCCATCATCACAAAGGCACAGAAACGAACCTTCAGTATTGACACACATACTGTTGTCTGAACATACAGAATTGTTCAGGCATTCATCGACATCCTCACAGACTGTCTGATTAAGTGTATACCCATCCCAGCATTCACAAAAATACCATCCCACTGTGTTTTGGCAGTTAGAAGCATTTGGGCACTGTGCTTTCCCTGTGGCACATTCATCAACATCCAAACATAGAGAGTTGGTAAGGTAGAGGAAGCCATTGTTACATGAACAATTATACCCTCCCTCTTCATTGTAGCATGTGCTGTTGTCTGGGCAAATAAAGTTTCCTACACTGCACTCATTTATGTCTTCACAGTGTGTCCCATTGTACTGGTAACCTTCCCAGCAGTCACAATGAAAGGACCCTTCTGTGTTGAAACAGTTGGACAACTTTGGGCAAGCTCCTGTTTGTGAACATTCATCTATATCCCGGCAATCTCTGCCATTTCCAAGGAACCCTTTAATGCAGGAGCAATAGTTTGACCCATGGATGTGTTTGCACTCAGCATGGGTGTTGCACGCATTCGTTACATTCTTACAGTCCTTTTCATTCACGCAGGTACCCAGATCATAGACCAGACCAACGGTGCATGTGCAGGTGTATGTTCCAGGAAAGTTTTGGCAGGTCATGTTGTTCCTGCAGATTGAAGGTAGCAAGCACTCATCCATATCCTCACAAGTAAACCCATCTCCCCGATATCCGTCCATGCACTTGCAAATGTAGGAGCCCTCGGTGTTGTTGCACATGGCTAGAAGGCTGCAGTTATGAGGTAAAGTTGTGTTTTCATTACACTCGTTCACATCTTGGCAATCAAACCCAGACCCGGTCATGCCAAAGGGACAGGTACACTTGTAGGAACCAGGGGAGTTAGTGCATCTGGCAGCTGGATGGCATCCTCCATGTTGGGATTGGCACTCATTAATGTCTATAAGTCATCCAAAATGGGACAGGGTCAGGAAAAAAAATCCCTAAAAGACTGAGAAGAGAGTCCTCAAGCAAGCAAAGGTATGCACAAATTAATTTTGAAAAGGGAGAAAAACTTACCAGAGCAGTTTTTTCCATCCCCAGTGAAGCCATTGCGACAGAAGCACAGGTGACTCCCAATGGTGTTGACACACTGTGCAAGCTTGCTGCAGCTATTGGCTCCAGATTCACATTCATCCACATCTGTAAGATAGGAACAAGAATAACATGAAAAGAGAAGATTTAAAGATTACATTTAGGCATCTGGTAGACACTTTTATCCAAAATGACTTGAAGTGCATTCAAGGTAAATATTGTATTAGTTTGTACATTTCCTGGAAAACTGAATCCATAACCTTGGCTTGTGAAAATATAAATTATTTTTTAAATTACATGTGAATTGCACATACCTATGCATTCTGTTCCATTAAGAGTGTAACCCACTTTGCACACGCAGTCAAAGGATCCAGGTTTATTGACACACTGTGTCTCTTTCTTTGGGCACACATTTTCTTTACATTCATCAATGTCTGAGCAAATGAGTCCATCTCCTTTGAATCCCACATCACACACACACTGATACCCTGAAGGTGAAGGATGACAAAGTCCATGTGTATGGCAGGCAGGATCGCATTCACGACTAGGGAGGACACAGCCGTTATTGTATGCTACTGTGCCATTCAGACAAGAACAGATATATGCTCCAGGGGAATTCACACATACAGAGATATCTGGGCAAGTATAATTGGAAAGGACACATTCATTTACGTCTGTACAGGTGAAACCATCTCCCGTAAAGCCCCGGTGGCATGTACACAAAAATTCTCCAGGATAATTGTAGCAATTGGCATGTAGATGGCACATATCCTTGATTGCACATTCATTTATATCCTCACATGTTACACCATTTCCTGAGAAGCCATTTTTGCAGGTACATGAGAAGGAGCCTGCTAAATTCAAGCATGTGGCATTCTGGTGACAAGATTTCAGATTTACACATTCATCAATATCAGAGCAGTCTAAATCATCACTGATCCGACTGAAGCCTGATTTACACTGGCATGCATATGACCCTTCCATGTTTGAGCACTGTTCATTGGTGCCGCAAGCCTTTTCAGGTAGCTGGCATTCATCTATATCCTGGCAGGTGGTACGATTGACTAGCTGAAAGCCTGAGGGGCAAAGGCAAGAAAAAGACCCCTTACTGTTGACACATGTTGCTCTGTTTCTGCAGCCACCATTATCAACAAGGCACTCGTTCACATCTGTGCATCGCAACACACCATCCCCTGTATATCCTACCATACAGCTGCAGTTGAATTTTCCCGGTACATTAATACAGAGTGCATCAACATGGCACCGCTTTTCTATGGCACACTCATCCACATCATTGCATACTAATCCATCACCTTCGAAACCAGCAAGACATGAGCAGATGAATGAACCAGGTAAGTTTTCACAAGAGGCGTAAGGACTGCAATGCTTTATGGCACATTCATCCACATCCAGACACTGGCTTCGACTAAAGTTGTAGCCTTGACCACAGTCACAGAAGAATGAACCTGCTGTGTTGACACATGCAGCATTGTTTGGGCAAATGTTACTGGTGATACATTCGTTAATGTCAGTACACTTTGTACCCGTGCCCAAGAAGCCAAAGCGACAGGAACATTCGTAGCTTCCTAGCAAATTGGTACATATTGCATAGGGGTCACAGTTGTTCTTTCTATCACACTCATTAATGTCCACACATGCCAAGCCATTTCCTGCAAATCCTTCAGGACAGGTACAACGAAAAGATCCTGGCAAGTTTGTGCAATTAGCAAATGAGCTGCAAATGTTGATTTCACATTCATTGATGTCCTCACATGTCTGTCCATTGCTTTGGTAGCCACTGTTGCAAAGGCAGGTGTAGGTTCCTGGGAGGTTCTTGCATCCTTTGTACCCAAAGAAAGCAGAGCATACATTAGGAGTCTCTGAACACTCATCAATGTCTAGGCAGAGATAATTTCCATTGCCTTTGTAGCCAGTATTGCATGTGCACACGTAGGATCCAGGGTTGTTTGTGCAAGTGGCATTCCAGTGGCAGATTCCTGGTCTTGCGCACTCATTTTCATCAGTGCACTGAAATCCATTTCCACTGAAACCAGACTTACAACTGCAGTCCCTTCCTCCATCTCTGTTGGTGCAAAGCGCATTGACATGGCAGTCACCATTATTATTTTGACACTCATTAATATCTTGGCATTGGAAACCATCACCAAAATAACCATTTTGACATGAACAGGTGTAACTGCCCAGAGTGTTACTGCAGATTGCTTTTCCATGGCAGCTGTGTAGACCAGTAGTACATTCATCAATGTCCAGACACTGCACTCCATTGCCCCGGTACCCAATTTGGCACATGCAGACAAACATCTCATCACGTGCTTTGTAGCAATCTGCATTGGTGTGGCATATGGTGCCTGCAGCTGCACAGTCACTGAGATCTGCAACTGTGTAGACAGAATTGATAAGAGATTGGTTAGTCTGGCAATAAGTGACTCTATTCTGTGCTGTGAGTTGATTAATCATAGACTCTGAACTGTTACTCACCTGCAGTTGTGTACCTGAACACAGTACACAGGCACAGAAGGTCCAGCAGCAGATTCCTGCAAAAGAAGGTGAATATAATATTCAACAAATATGAATATACAGTGAACACAGATGCATTCCCCAGCAAAGGAGTTTTAGCAGCCCCAGTGACTCAACTCATTGCTAAGTTAATAATTCCATGAGCTTTTGTGACCGTGCAGTGACCATTATGTGTCACTGTTTCGCTCGCATTTGATCCAAACATTTTCCTCAGAAAACACAAAAGCTACATATTGTGAATTTCAATTGTGAAATTATTGATTAATCTAGCACCTCAGCTCAGTGCAAAGATACACACAAAATGAAACTCAAAAACCATAAATTATTTTGTAAAATATATATTTTTTAATCCCTGACTATGACTCACAACTTCCTGAGTAATTAGGTGAATTCCTACCGGTTACCTATATGTGTGTATATCTTTACATCTATAGAGTTACATCTATCAAGTTAAACAAGTGTACCCATAACAAATACAGAGGTAATGTGATTACTTTGTCCTAAGCCTCATTTCATGAGACCAAAAATGGATGTATATGCTCAAAGGACCTAATTATTCCAAATCAAAATAACTTTATTAGACTTAAAGAAACCTAAGTCATCCTACTGTTTCAGAAGCAGTAATTTATTCCACTATTTTGTCATCTCTGATAACATCTCTGCTTTTTCTTTAAGTAAATTTCAGATTATAGTATTTCTGATTATAGCATAGTTCCTTAAAATTGTGTTAATGTATTGCCTTGATTGAGAGTTCTATATTAAATAATGGCTGGTATCATTGAGAAAAAAGCATTTCTCAAGTTTGGTAACTGAAGTCAACATGAATTGTGCCCTGAATAAGAAAAATGATGATGATAATCCTTGATCTCTGACTATATTACATGCTGAATATTTTACCTCCCTGTGTGTCAGATTCAGCCATTGTCTGGTTGATGGTATCTCTAGAAATGTGTGTGTCAGAATCAAATTACTTCAAGACGTGTCTCTAGCATACAAAGAATTTACTGGAAAGAACATCCTCCTCAACATCACATCAATGTTGAACATCACAGCCCAAAAGGCACATTTACCGCTACAGATTGGAATTATGTTTCAACTAAAATTAACCATTAAAACAATTTTGAGATCATTTGTTATGTAACAGAATAATTTAAATCTTCCTAGACTGTCCGTATCAATATATCAAATTGAATTTTATCAACATTCAGAATATTCATTTTGAGAAATAGTTTATGTGTATCAGAATGTAAATCTAGAACTCATATGACAGTATAAGTAGGTTAAATTGCTCAATTCCATATTTGTCTGGAAATAAATCATGAGTGATAACTTCACTTCACTGATAACACATATTTAGCGCTTAGCGCTTAGTACTTGTACAGAAACAAGCTACAATTTCCACTGTTACTGTAAAGGAAAAAACTAAAAAAAAATGATACATTTAAATGAGTACTTACAGCATATCTGACAGATGGCTGGTTGTCCTATAAGGCTGACATTGGGATACAGAGCAAGTGGGTCTCTTTCAGGCTTCGGGAGGTGTGTGACTTCCCTTCTCTATGGACTCTTCTGCACAAGTTACAACACTTTTTTCATCCTGGTACAAAGCATAATGACCCATCTCAGCACCAGAGACATCCTAAACCAGCATAATAGGGAACACCCATATATTGCTATGATTATGTTTCTCTCTCCTATTTAGTGTACTACTCCCATTGGGCTTCATCTTGCCCCCGGGTGTAAAATAAAGGACGAGACAATAAAGAACATACAATAGTTAGTGTTTTGTGTCGAGAGTACCTTTACCTCATGCACAAATAATAGATTGTTATTACCAGGGATGGACTGGGACTGAAAATCAGCCCTGGATTCATATAGCTTCACAGCCATCACAACCCCTAGTATGAGCATCGCACAAATACTGTATAATCCAAAGTATTTGGTGCAATGTACTATATAGTGTAAGTATACTCTATAGCCCTATGTTAAGTGCTTTCTTATAATTTAGGTGAAACATAATTAGGTTAGTTTTACTTTCGTTCCATTTCTCATTGCCTATAGAGCAACTTAAAAAAACAAAAAACAAAAAACAAGTTGCCAGCCAGCACCATCATTTTTGATCATTACATAAAATGTATCAAAATTAAGTACAGAGCCTGAACAAAAATCTGAGTAAAATCTCATTTTTGTCAAAGACTACGTCTGGAATGGATACAGAACGATGATTAAAAATGAAGTAGATTGAGCCCATCAACACCCCCAAAGCTGGAACAGTTCTTTACGTCTTCATGGGTTCAATATTTCATTCGTTAAAGTGAGGCAGCTTTGAAACGTTTTGATTTATATGATGTTTAATGTTTGATGATCACTTTAGTTTACATGTGCGTAAGCAATGCTTCTATCGCTTGTTTCTGCTTCTTCTTTGCATGTTTTTGGATCTGGTACTCTTTCAGAAGATGCGTAATAGCACCATCTACCGTATAACAGTGAACATGGATTGCTGGAAAATTCTGTCAATGGCAGGGAAGCGTTGTGTCAGTAATGGCGTAAAATTCCATCAAAGGCGGGGAAAGAGTTAAATTCACAATGAAATCAAAATCGACAATTCTTATTTTTTATGGAATGTTGCAGTGTTTATTATAAATATTTCCATGCCCTCATAATCTTTATCCAAAATCATCATCATCCCCTCACAAAGACATCTCTTCTGTGATGACATGTACATCAACACAATGGCTAGGTAATAAGGTTGTCCAATGGCCAGATGAGTTTTAATCCCTCATCTCCAGCAACCTGTCACTTACATGTAGCTAAAGCTTTTCCTTTGTGTTTTTCGAGTACAGGTGTCAACGTTTTTAAAATGATCCCCGTTCACACGGATCTGGGAAAAGGACTAAAACTGCTGCATTATGCTGCCAGGCCAGTAGTTGGTGATGTCACTTTATAAAGAAACACTACGCTACTAATTAAAAAAATTAGGAAAAATCCTACCTTTAAGGACACCAATTTTCTTTGTGAATGAATAATGTATCGTAAATAAATAAAATACAGGGTGCATAAGTCTGGACACCCCTATGTTAAATTCCCATAGAGGCAGGCAGATTTTTATTTTTAAAGGCCAGTTACTTCATGGATCCAGGATACTATGCATCCTGATAAAGTTCCCTTGGCCTTTGGAATTAAAATAGCCCCACATCATCACATAGCCTTCACCATACCTAGAGATTGGCATGGAGTACTTTCCATAAGATCATCTCTCAATGCAAATCAAACCAGCTATTAGGCTAACTGAAATAAAACCATGCCAATCTCTAGGTATGGTGAAGGCTATGTGATGATGTGGGGCTATTTTAATTCCAAAGGCCAAGGGAACTTTATCAGGATGCATAGTATCCTGGATCCATGAAGTAACTGGCCTTTAAAAATAAAAATCTGCCTGCCTCTATGGGAATTTAACATAGGGGTGTCCAGACTTATGCACCCTGTATTTTAAGGAAGAACATTTATTTATTTACAATACATTATTCATTCACAAAGAAAATTGGTGTCCTTAAAGGTTGAATTTTTCCTAATTTTTTTTAATTAAGGCATTAAGTTCAATTTCTAAAAGATGATTTTTTATTCCTCTTTTTAGTCAACTTTAGCATGGGTGTCTAAACTTATGCATAGCACTGTATTAGACAGAACTGTTAAACAGATCATAAACTAATGAAGACGGTGAGAGCTGTGTGCTCAGGCTCAAAATAAAGTCACAACAACAAGCGCGGCTTACTGGCGGTGCAAAAGCAACCAGGAAAATGTTCCTAGAGGAGAATTTAGTTATCGGGGGAACCACCCTGGTGGCTAGTTCCTAACTAAGTTTCTTGAATTACCCAGTGCTAAAGCCCCTTTTTGTGTACTTAATTGTAATTAAGAAGGTGGTGGAATACATCATTTGTAAATTTGACAATTTTGTCTAATTCCTCAACTCCAGGCATATTAAGAGAAAAGGAGCTCACTCTGTAGTTCAATTTGCTCAGACAGCTTGGTTCTGGTTCATAAAACCCCCAAAAGCTTGTTCTCCAGCATTGCATCCTCATGGATGAGGCATGTTGCAAATAACTACCTAGTTCAAAGATTAGTCAGCCTTCATTGAATTTTATATAATCAATGAATTATTCAACAATTTTCAGTTCGACTGTAAGATCTGTTTCAAAAACCTGCAACTGAAAAAAAAAATCATTGAATATTTAACATTATATATTAGTTGACTAAATAAATTAAGTGGAAGCAGGCAGCACATAAATGCCAGAAAGAAGAATTAGTTATTTTAGCGTTTCCCAAAAGCATCAATAGGCAACTATGGTCACATGTGCTGTCGTTATCAGCATAGTTCAACAAGTTGGTGTTTTCCAAAACCATAGTTCCAAACAGCATCGCAAATTTGTGTGGTTGGAAATAACCTGTGGCCAGCTCTCGACCTGTGGTTAGAAGCATGGTTTCTTGTTTGTATGGCACTTAATTAATCCTTATCTTGAGCAAAATAAGCAAGCTGATGTTCAATACACTCTATATATTTCATTTAGAATATAAATTTCATTTATGTATTTTAGTTTGTCAAGAGATTTTAAGCGCCGTTTTTGAAGAGTGTGCATGTGTGTACATGATCTAGTATGCAAGAAGGAGCCAAAGATTGAATCTGGAAATAGAGCAAAATAACTGAGAAAAATGAGAATTGGTCCTCAGATGCCATGACTGTAATTTATAATGCAGAAAAATCTGGCATTAATTCGATCTTGAACGGATTCATTAAAAGAAGTTATTACTCCACCATCATGACATCAAACAAAATGGTTGAACGACAAATTTGCGACTATACTGTTATTTGAAAAAGTCAAGCGTGCCGCACAAGCCCTGAAAAGTGAAACCAAAACGTCTCGATCACCCCCCGGTGACTGGTCCTAGTATAGGTCATAAGCCCCGCCTCCCCGTGTTATTCAACGGGACTTGAGACCAACTAAACAATTTAATTACACTTCAATTATCTTTTTTCCGAAGGTGGTTTCTGTCATTTACTGTAGTTTTTATCACGCTAATGTAAATTCAAGTGTTTGTTTTTAAAGTAAGTTTGTTTTTAGTTAGTTATTTGATGCTATAAAAACGGTGGTGTGAAGTCATGATTGACAGCTGTGATTGACAGGTTCTCTGAGCGAAGTAGTCAGTGAAGCATTTTCTATTTTCTAAGAAATTTCTATAATTAATTATTTCACACCGAGAGTGAGGGCGGGGCCTTGATTTCGCGGCTTTACTTCCTGCTCACTACTGCGCAGGTCTGGTCCCGAAATCACTACTGCGCAGACTCAAACCCCAAGATGTCAGCGCCATATCGGGACACTGGCGGCTTCAGTGGAAGAGAGCGAAGGGGCGTCGTCCATATTTTTTTTACAGTCTATGGAAAAAGTCTTGACTAGTTAGTTGATTTCTTCAACAATGCATCATGGTAGTTAAGCAGCGAGTTACGTTTTTGTACGGGAAACGCACCCCTGTTTAGTTTCTTTTGTCTATGAAGCCACTCCTTCCGAAAAGTGCAGTGTGCTCTCTTTGGTCGGCTGGATGAATGTGTTGTGATGAACCGCTTCGGCCGTGTTTCGGAAATGTCATGGCCCTTACCATGACCGTGAGTTTGCACATGATACTAACGCAACTCAACCAGGCCTGTCCCTTTTTTTGCATATGCCTTGTGCATCCATTATTTAAATTAAGAATATTGTGACCAGTACCATCCCTAAGAAAAATTCTACAATCAAGGCATTTCAGAGAGCTCAGAAATAGTGCTTACTGATATAGACAATAATTCACTTCGGAGTGACTTTGTGCTTTGTAACTTTGCAAACTTTTTTCACTCTCAAACAGCAACATTACACTAAAAGTAAGTTGAAAATGTAATAACCCATACAATTTGCCCCCTTCAACCCCAAACCCATATTTACCAGCAGCCATATTGCATTGCATGCTCACAAACATAGATTTTGAAATAAGAGTCAGAATACAAGAAACCACTGCCTGTAGAATGGACCTAAAAGAGGTTCCTCTAGGGGTGGGAGGGCTTGGGGGTTGGGTGCATGTGTTTGTTCATGTTAAAAACCACAAGATTGTGTTGCATTGTGGGACAGGAAACTGGAGAAAAACATTTCACTACAACTAGTTTTACAACCTGCATTAGTGTAATCACACGTATGTAATATGTATGTGTCAAATAAAGAACCTGGCACCATGAGATGACACCTTTAATTGTGTTATGCTGTCTGTGAGCTACCCAAGAAGGTGTTAGAAGCACATTCTGTTCTTTTCAAAATGTCTAACCCTAACCAGTTGCACGAGAATCAGAAAGTAAATATTTATATTGACTCATTGTATGCCTCCAGAGTTTTACAGGATTTTGGCTAAATATGACATTGTCATGTACTAGAATGATTCAATTCAATTCAGTTCACATTTATTTTCACAATATATATAGTTTCTCAGCCGTTTTACAGAAAATGCATGTGTCTACATTACAATTTAGAGTGATCTGTTATCAGAGGTGACTGTGTCCAAGTAATGGATTTCAGAAATGTACATATACAAATCATGCAGTTAGTTAATTTATGGCAGAAACAATTAGCTCATTGTGTAAATATTATAAGTTGTGAACAATGATTACAATATAGGATAAACTTAGCACAGGTGCAATGATGGTCTGTGTCTTTAAGATGTGAGAGTACCATGCATGATGGAACCGGATGTTTATGTGGTTGGAAATTAATGTGGTGTTAAAGTGAAAAAGTAAGAAAAGCTATCAAAGCATGTGACTGATTAACCGCAGAATGAATGAGAGATATCTGATCACATAAGATATCTGACACTGAAGTAATGGCTGCTGAAAATTAAATAAATTAATTTAAATTTTAAATTAATTAAGACTCTTTGGTTTGTTTGTTCCTTTTTTTCTTATAGCAGTTGGCTGCTCCAATGTTTGTGTCTAGGTTTTACTGGCAATTTGGTGTAAACCTCTTGGGCTACACCAGTCTGTCTAATTTCTGTGGCCAGTAACTTGCCAATTGTTGACCTCCTTTATGGTTTGAACTTGTTCTTCTATAATTTGTTGATAAATGTGTGTCTGTTGGCTAATTGCGAAATATATTGCTTTTTTGTTGTTGTTTCTTTCAGGAGCTGAAGGCCCCCGGTGTAGGGAAGCTAGCTGTCCTTGCCATTTTTGTGGTGGTGTTTCCTTCACAGAGTGTTTTGCGGTTGGCACCTGTGTTTCCCTCACTTAGCGTGCATGAGTGTGTGAGTGTGTTTGTGTGCAGTATAATTGTGTGAGTGGTGCGGTCTTGATACTCACTGCTCAGCTAGCCACCCTACTGGTAAGCCTCAGCCTGAAAGTTCCTTTTTTTTTTTTTTTTTTTGTCTGGTGCACACTGAAGTTGTGTAAACTCTTGCCCCGAGTCAACAGTTTTTATACATTTTATATAGTTATTGTTGTGAAAATAAAAGTGCTTTGTATTCATATCCACGTCTCCTGTCCTCCGTGGTAGCGAACCTGTGTGCCTAATGAAATGTCCCCATTCACGGAAACGGGGTAACGTAGTCTGCTCTTTATCTTGCTCCATTCTGTACATTAGTGTAATTTTGAATTACACCCTTCGAATATTCTCCACACTGGCATGATGGATCCGGATGTTTATTTGGTTGGAAATGTGTTAAAGTGAAGAGACATAACTTAATTATTCAAACTATTCAAAACCAGTAATGTCCATGTCAGGGATTCACCAGATCTACACACTCCGCCCACTCGTTCACTCTCCCCGGAATACTGCTTCACCACACCTGCACCTCATCATCACCTCATCATTCACTCCCTTTATACACAACCCTTCACTTTCTGTTCAGTGTCTGGTCTCGTCTTTACATGGATGCACAAGACTCACTACCTGTTATTTACCTGGGGCCAGTTGCATAAACATAGCCATTATGTTAAGACTGTGTCTTAAAGGGACACTCCACCCATTTGCACTAAGCTTTGCATTGTTAGAAACCCAGTCATACTATTGAATGGTCGTGCAACACTCTCTCATTTTCCCGAGACGGGAGAAATCCGTTATTTACCTCTTATACTTCCTCCCACAATGACGCAAAAATCGTCATTTTGCGTCATTGTCGGAGGAAGTGTAAGAGGGGGGGATTTCTGTTGAGACTAGTTCCTCATCTCTCCAATCTTTCCCAGGGGCGGGACCCGCTCACGCTACAGACCTATTACAGATCAGTGGGTGGGACTTTACTCTCTGAAACTGCAATATCCTCCATCTTGTTTGAAGCTAAGCTAACAGGCGCTGTGGAGACAGATGTAAAGTTATGACAATAGCGGAGGAGAGTGCTCAATATGATATAGAAGAAGAGGATTTCGGAAGTCTGATGCTTGAATCAGGTGTTTGTGGCTACCTTTACAAGCCGCATTATAGCGAAGAGCAGCCGAGGCAGAAGACCTGCCTGCCGCGGACGAGGAGCCCAGACTGGCTCGAGTTAGGGCGGACTGGTGGCGCCGGTGATCTCACTATGCAACTACGAACACAGAGATAGAGTCCGTCTGCGGCAAAGAATTTCAACGATGACAATTTCGCCTGGACGAAATCTCTGAATCAGACGAGGACACGGACGTTTGTGTTGTGAACTATCCTAGTTTCGCACCGCATATGTTCTGACTGAACATCCCGGTACCATGCAATAATTCACCTTTTCGAAAGAAATAAAAACGAGGAGTAATGCACTAATGAGTTCACCAACTAACTAGACATTTTGTGTGAAATGAATTTCAAGCTCTGGTGGTAGCTAGCCTTGTCGACGGAAGAGTGATTTCTCTTATATGCAGATATGCGCTGTTCTGGATTAGTTGGAGTGGCTTGCGGAGCTGTGCAATGTGGTGCATTGTGGGAGTTGTTGTCTTTCATACAAATGCGTATTTTTGTCTTTCCTCGGTCACGAAGGCACCAAATTCAAAATTTATTTTACATTTCGACTACATATATGACCCACTTTCAATAAAAAACAATGTTCCTATGGGTGGAATGCCCCTTTAAGAACTAGTATGATCAACTAGAAGTTAGTTAGGGGTAATCAGTCTTACTGTTCGGTGTCAAATTAGACCAATCTATGTTTTTATGTTACTGACTTTAAAAAGTTATTAACAGTCTTAAAGAATAAAATTGGATGACTAACTTGTAAGAATAGTCTTAACAGTTTATGCAACTGGCCACTGATCTACCCACCTGAGATACTCATCTTCAGTCTTCATTCCGATCTGCCATCTCTGTTGATCATCTTCATCATCTGTTCTTCACTCTGGTTTCCACTCCACCTGCAAATACATTCATATTACTATTCAGCTAAGTTCTATCTTCATCTCAAGTTTGCATGACCTACTCACCATTACATCTGCTGGTTCTGTGCTTCTGTTCTCAATAAACATTGTTTATATTTACTCACCTGTTTGAGTCTTCTCTAAACCTGACAGTCCATTTTTATTTCTAATTTTCTTTTATATTTTCTAATTTTGTACAGCATAATGTGCTAGAATAATTTTGATTTGCCTTGCTCTGCCTAAAAATATATTTGAGTACAATAAGAGATAATTTAGAAGCATTTGGAAAACTTTACAGAGGAAACTGTGTGATCAGAATTTGTGTATTTGATATTGTATTGGAAAAAAAAAAATTATATATATATATATATATATATATATATATTTTTTTTTTTTATAAAGATGCTCATATATATATATATATATATATATATATATATATATATATTTATATATTTTATTTTATTTATTTTTTTATAAAGGTGCTCATATATATATATATATATATATATATATATATATATATATATATGACATTCATATTACTATTCAGCTAAGTTTATATATATATATATATATATATATATATATATTTATATATTTTATTTTATTTATTTTTTTATAAAGATGCTCATATATATATATATATATATATATATATGACATTCATATTACTATTCAGCTAAGTTCTATCTTCATCTCAAGTTTGCATGACCTACTCACCATTACATCTGCTGGTTCTGTGCTTCTGCAAAAGCAGATGCTCAGATCTGCTTTTGTCATGACAATGTGAACAGCACAAACCACATGGAATCTGATCTTTTCAATTCTTATTTGGGCCATTTCCATAGGCTATGGCTACATTCACACTGTGAGCCTTGGTGCTCAATTCCAATTTATTGCTCAGATCAAATGATTTATTTATTTTTGTGTAGCTGTTCACATAGTTTTAAATGTGGCAAATATCAGATTCTAGTGCAAACAGATCATGGTCCTGAACTCATCGACATGCGACAAAAAGACATCACGCAGCATGCTGTCAAAAGGAAGTAAACATGGAGAACATTAAAGTAAGTATAAAGTTTTTAAACATTTTTGATATGAGTCCTCATGTTTTTCCTGTACAGTTGTAATAAAAATTATTCAACCCCATTGCAAATTAGGTTTATTGGCAAAATGTACAGACTTTCAGCTGTTTGCAATGAACGAATAAATAAAAAAAAAGTAATTGAAATAGCTCAACACAACAAATGTTTTAAGTGGTTTCCACAAATTCAACTGAAAATGCAACTTTTAATGACTTCTGCAATCTCAAAATTATTCAAACCCCTGAATAGAATCCCTCACAACAGCACAAATCTGCAAAGCAGGTGTTGTCTCAAGCACACCTGATGCAACTAATCAAGGGCTTCATTAGTTGCACCAGGTGTGCTTGAGCTAGAACATGAAATATCTGAACTGGCTAGGTTTGTGGAGTTTCACGTTTGACTGCATGTTAAAAATATCAAAATCAAAAGAATGGACCAAAAAGGGAGAAGATTTCTCATAGATTAGGGTTTCTCAAACTCGGTCCTGGAGGGCCACTGTCCTGCACAGTTTAGCTCCAACCCTGAGGTTTCAGCTTACACACTAAAAACAGATGGTTTCCATGCCAGTACTCCAAGACGTACACCACTACTGACCAAAAAGCACAAGAAAAGTCGGCTCCAATTGGCTCAAAATCATATAAATAATACACAGAAGTTTTGGGATTCTGTTTTGTGGAGCGATGAACAAAACTGGAACTTTCCGGCCCTATGGGTCAGCGGTATGTCTGGAGGAAGAATGAAGAATTCATGAAGAATGAAGCATATGCTGAAAAGAACACTGTCTACATTTAAGCATGGTGGGGCTCGGTGATAGCCTGGTAATACCAAACTCTGCTACTTCGCTTTGCTTCGTAGACAGAGTCTGGCATATCATAATTGAAAAGCGTTTTCTTTCTCGCGGGGGGGCGCTTGTTTGAAGTTTAAAATCATTGGTTACCCGTGAGCCAATCACATAACGTTTGGTTATGGCGTGTGTTATGCGCATGCTCAGCCGCATCTAACTTCCACTGTAAACACATGTACGATGTGAAAACAAAACCATTGAGCAAAATACCAGAGTGAACATGGCTGTGAACGACTTTTGCAGATTATGTGAAGTAAATCTACGCATCCACGGTACAATCAGCGTCTACGTCACGGCTCTCAGCCCGCCCTCTTTTCGTTGATTGGCCGGCTGTTTACAGGCCGGAGGAAAACGGAAAGCTATGACGCTGTCTCAGACTGAGTACAGAAGCGAAATGAAATTGAGCGGAAGTACGAAGTCTGACGTAGTCAGGCTAGCTCGGTGATGCTCTGGCGCTGCTTTGCATCCTCTGGCACTGGAAACCTGCAGCGTGTGTAAAGCCAGATGGATTCATTTTTGTATATCAGGAAATCGTGATTACAACTGTATATAGTCACATCAAGTCACTATAAACTGTATAAACATCACTGTATAAACTTTATTTATACAGCACTTTTTACAATACAGATTGTTTCAAAGCAGCTTTACAATGATAATAGGAAAATAATTAACAAAGTTTGTTTCTGCTGTACAGCAGATCTAGAAGAAAATAATGTCATAGTCCAGCTTAAGTAAGTTCAGTGATGGTTCATTTTTGTTGTAAAAAAGTTAATAATTTAGTTCATTTATTTATATTTATCTGCTCTGGAGAAAACAGTGATGTCATTGTCCAGCTCAGTTCAGTTCTCATATAATGGTGTCAATGCAGGCAGATCAAAAATATTGTTGAATATTAAATGTCCCTAACTAAGCAAGCCAAAGGCGACAGTACAATACAGTAGAGCTGTCTAGTATATATATATATATATATATACTTGTGTTAAAGTTATGCAAATGGTTCATTATTTGTATGACTACATCACAAAGAGTCAAGTCTTGTAAAAGCATTAGATTGAAAACATTGAAATTTCATAAAGTGTGTAAATAATAGAAACGCAGTTCAAAATGGCGTTTCTTTAAATGAAAATGTTCTTTGAGTATTTCATTTGTGAAGGTAAAGCATGTACTCACTATACTCCTAATAAAAAACTGCTCTTAAACTGGGTGTGTGACAGGCTGTGGAATGGGGTTCGGCCGAGGAAAAATTTCCAGTCAAAAGATTATTGTTTGCTTTAACCCCTGCATCTAGTCTCTCTGAAAATGTGTGCTGGTTTTCTTCAAGATACAACTTAAACTAAATAAGAGCAATGCTGAGTCCTTATCTGACAACCCATGTAAGAGTTGCATCTGTGCGGCATCAAACACACAGACGCCTTCACATTTGGAATCTTTATCAAACAAATGAAATATTTCCAGTAATTTTTTTTAAACACACACAGATTTCTTTAAAAACAAACTTACAAACTTTGTCAACATGTTTCACATGGATGGACAAAAGTGCTGATTTAATCTTTTTGTATAAATCTAATACGACTAAGTATTAAAAAAAAAGTTTTTGAACAGACACTGTTTAATAAAAAGTATACTTTAGGTTAAATTTAAGCAAAACATTTTTTTTACCATCGGGGATCAGATGGATACAGTTATCTTCTAGAAAGATAAATAGAAGATAAGATGTTTATAAAACTTTAAAGATTTAATTAATTAATTTGAATAAGATCTAATATAAACTTTTAAGATTATATTTGAAATTAATTTAGTACAAACAATGTACTAATGCACAGACGCTCATCTGGTCTGTAACTCCTCCCGTCTCTGTGAGGGTCTCAAGCATTCATTTCACACTGTAGTTTATCCCTGAAGGATCTGGGAGTACTAACTACTTCTTCAGCTCTCTGAAATTGTAAGGTGTTTTTATATTTATATTTATATATATTTATATGTGTGCGTGTGTGTGTGTGTGTGTGTGTGTGTGTGTGTGTGTGTGTGTGTGTGTGCTAAACAGCTTAGAAATTATATTAAATTATTGATTTATTTTTATGTATTTATTTTTGAAAATGTAAAAATGCAGTTTTCTGTGATGGTCGTGTTTAGGTGTACGGGATAGAATATGCAGTTATAGTACAAAAATCATTATGGCTATGGAAAGCCCCCCCATAAAAACTGAAACCCAACATGGACAAAAATGCTGATTGAAACTTTTCATATAAATGAGATTTAAGATGACTAAGTACAGTTTTTTCTTTAAAAATTTCAACAATCTAAAGTTTTTGAACAGACGTTGTTTAATAAAAATTATACTTTAGGTCACGTTAAACAAAATCATTACAGTAATCTTCTAAGAGATAAATAGAAGATACGAATGTATTAAAACTTTAAAGATTTAATTTAAACAATCTTTTCATTTTAAAAGATCATATATATATATATATATATATATATTATTTTTTTTTATTTTTTTTTATTATGCTTTGAAATAAATTTAATACGAACAAAACTTTTGCTCTGGAAAGGCGTTAGCAGACTAACATTACATAGGCTGTGACATGATGCACAGAGGCTCATTTGGTCTGTAAAAAAAAACTTATACTTTAAAAAAAATATACTTTAAGTTTAAGCAGTGGTGGAAAGAGTACTGAAAAACATACTCAAGTAAAAGTACCATTACCTTCTAAAAAATTTAGTGTGAGTAGAGTAAAAAGTACTTGTCCAAAAAACTACTCGAGTAAGAAAAAAAAAAGTAGCTTATTTAAAAGTACTGAGTAGTGAGTACTGAGCTGTGGATTCTACCCCTTATAGTAAACACTATACACTACAATTAATAAATTAAAAGAACATTGTACATACTGTAATCAGGGCCGGATCTACCATATGGGCAATCTGGGCATGTACCCAGGGGCCCTTGCGCAGAGAGGGGCCCTCCCTGATCAGAGTTTTTTTTTTTTTGTGCGCTACATAAAAATAGTATACACAAGGCAAGGCTTGGCCCCGATCTTGATAATTATCCAATCAGAATAAAAAAAAAGTGTATATTACATTATATTATCCCGCTCTTATTCATGCAAATGCTTTTAAACAATTCATGTGCGACAAGACAAAAGTGTGATTGTGACACACACACACACACAGAGAGAGAAAGACGCGCCAGTGTCGTGCGCACAGACAGCACGCCAGAATAATTCTCTTTCGTGCTTGAACTTACAATAACACACACAATTATGCCAAAATGTCCGTTTTTTGTCGAGTATCTTCGTAACATAAGAGCTGTCTTATGATGAATGTGAAGAGGTGTGAGAGAATGAGGCGTGAGTGAGATCAGCGTCTCTGTCAGCAGCGCCTGGTCTTAAAAAGACAGCAGCCAATAAAGCTTTCTGTTAGTAAAGTTAATCAAAGAACAAAAAGAACACAGAAATCACTCACTGCTCTTGACTAAAGAACATTTTTAGCTTTAATAAGGATTAGTATAATTTATAATTTATGCAGTGCAGACTGTTTGATAACTTTATTCAATATCGGTATATATGTCCTAGGCCTACCTGTTAGACAGTAAGGGCACTGGTAAATATGACATTTATTTTTTACTATTGTATTATTGAGACAAATAACAAGTTTGCAAAGATGTCAATATTTAATTTTGTAAAAAATATTATTTTAATTTGAAAACACAGTGCATTTAGTTGTTGTTGCTAGTTTGAGTCGAGAAATACACAAATTTGAGCATTATCACTAATCTGTGTGTGCATTTCATTTGAGAACCAAGCAAGTTGACTCATTAAACCATTTGTTTATTATATCGCAATCGCAATATTGACCTCAATAATCGCAATATGACATTTTCCCCAAATCGTGCAGCCCTACTTTAAAGAAAAAAAAATGTATCATTGTCTTGTGAACTTGTCATTCAGCTTTTGACCAATAGTGATTGGCATGTCAAATCCCACACCTGGTGGGCCTTAGTTAGTATTGTGTGTGTGTGTGTGTGTGTGTGTGTGTGTGTGTGTGTGTGTGTGTGTGTGTGTGTGTGTGTGTGTGTGTGTGTGTGTGTGTGTGTGTGTGTGTGTGTGTGTGTGTGTGTGTGTGTGGGTGGGTGTTTGTCAGGTAGGGGAGGGGGGCCCATGAGCTTCAGTGCCCAGGGGCCCCTGGGGGTACTAATCCAGCTCTGACTGTAATACACATTATATTTTGTTCTTTGTCAGAAAGATTGAATAATATATACCATCCATCTTTTTAAAATGCATCAAAACAGTACACTCATCACCATTTAAATCATATTGTTTGAAACAAACAAAAAACATTTAAAATAAGGCGTAAGGCCACTGAGCCTGAGCATGCTATTGTTGCACATAAAATATCAATGTTCATAACTGTGCAAATAATTCAAAAAACCCTTTAGAAACTCATATGATAGATCAGCATCACACACCATGAGATGAGTTAAATAGAGAGATGAAAAAATACCCAATTTCTCTACAAAACGGTTCCAGTTTTTCTGTTTTGATAAAGAAATGAGAATCCCTAATATTATCAGATTACCTCACCTAATGTACAGACAAAAGCTAAGATAGTGAGCTAACACTAATTACACTGTAATTCCATGCCTTTAAATATGTACAATTTAAATGTAAATGCACATTGTTCTAGAAGGGGGGTATCATTCCTTACATTTTACACGGCTCATGTACTCACATTGTAATGCTGATAATATAATTTGTAAGGAAAATTGTGCATTAAAAAGGGAAGTTATATCCGGGAAACTTTTACAAAAGAAACAAACACACACACACAAACAAATGCATGTCTCTGTCTCGGCGAAGCTGTTTTATCAGCAGCATACACATACACACACACACACAAAAACAAAAGTTGAACATGAAAAATGTTTTTGCCAAATGAAGACGGATTATATGAAATGGATCAATAAAAAAAAAAAAAAAAAAAACGTCTTTTATTAACGAGCTGTAGTCACGCACTGACAGAAATGCAGTTAAATTTAACGCCATGTTCATTGCATACTGAATCTGACTGCATGACGAGCGCGAGACGCGGCAGTGCACAGATCGCGACGCGCGTCTCTCTATCTAGGTTATATGAAGTAAATGGGAGCGGGAATTCACCACATTATGAACTCGGCATTTGAGGGAGTTAACACTGTAGTACGCAATACCCCCAACCTCACACCAAATGGCAGGCCCTGTTGATAGGTTAGCCTATATAAATAGCCTTACAGTAAGCAGAAATGTGAAATGTACCTTAGCATATTAGAGGAAGACGCTGATATCTCGATTGAATTGATGCTTGAAGAATGCACTTGTCTTCCACAGCAGCCATGAGTAGGCTAGCGGTTAAAGTTTTCTATGCAGAAGATTTGATGACAGTCACGAGACCGATTACTTGATCCAATCACGTTGATGGATAAAAATAAAAATTAAAAACGAGCATGTAATGAGTAACGACCAGTGGTGTAGTCTAGTTTTTTGTAGTGAGTATACTGTAATATACTCCTGGTGTTATTGTTTTGGCAAGTTTAGGCTACTCTTTAAATTAAAACATGTATGAAAACTTGTGTGATATTCCCTTAAAATAACGTTTTAATAGATTTTATTATTATTATTATTTTAAAATTCATTTTTACTTCTTTTTAATTTCTTTGAGTTAGACCGAACTTTTATTTTGGTGGGTTGTAGACATTTGAGTTTCTGTGTGTTTTAATAAACTATTATTATTATTATTAGGCCTACTTGAAGTATACTCTACTGTGCAATAGTAATATATTTCTGTTATAATTTCTTCAAGTTATACCGAACTTTTATTTTGACAGGTTGTCGTAAAGACATTACAGTTTCTATGTGTTTGTATATGAAACGAATGAATGACTTTTATCAAATGAAATGGTGAAATTCTCGTGAAGTGACTCTCATAGCAGCTCTGCGATGAAGTGCACATGTAGTAGCTCATGTCTCAATACAGTGAAACGCTGAAAACACCACGAGCGTGATCACGCGTGCTTCAGTGTGTGTGTGTGTGTGTGTAGTGGAGCACACATTGAGCGCTCATTCATTCCCAGAGACGCGTAGAACAATTGCAGTCTCTTTTAACTTTAATATTCACAGACACTAGTCCATATCGAGATTTGATTCATTGTACAGCCCTACTTTTGATTTATTCATTCAAAAATAGCCAAATTCGGTGACGTTCTGCTTAGCAAGCTCCATTTGTGACTGGATTCCGCGATTCGGTGTCGCTTCGCAAACACAGACGGGGTGAATTTATGAATGAAAGTGAAAGTTCTGACACAAAACGCGTAGTTGTTACGCATCCTCACGATTTTTTAAGTGGGTATACGGAAATCCTTGGCCTTTTCTAGTGGGTATACGGCGTATACCTGCGTATCACGTAGACTACACCACTGGTAACGACCACAAACGGAAGGAAAATAGCGGAATAAAAGTAGCCTACCGATAGGCCTACATCACTTAAAATGTAGGCTACTCAAGTAAAAGTAAAATTACACAATTTTTAAACTACTCAAAAAAGTAACATTTCTGAAAAAAACTACTTAATTACAGTAACGTGAGTATTTGTAATTCGTTACTTCACACCCCTGAGTTTAAGTCAAGTTTTTTCCACAGACCATCGATGTAGAATTTTTGTTTTTATTAAACAAAATACCCCCCCCCCCCCCAACCATAACAACCATACAGAATTTCTTAGTTAGGTTCTCTTTACTTCCAAAATAACTGCTGCAAATAAATAATAAATAATAGAAAAGAAATAAATAATATAAAGGTTAAAATTATAAATACCAAATACCACCACAATTACTAAAAACACAGATTTGGAACTGAACAATGTAACACAGAAAGTTCAAAATGGAGTATGTTTTTATGTTTCCACTGTTCGATCGCGATCGCGCCCGCGCCTCTCTCTCTCTGACATACACACACACACACACACATTCCAGCATTGCAATCTTGACATCGCAGCCTGTTCATTATGCTGCATTCACACCAAACGCGTATAGAGCGTCAAATTCGCGCGTATCGCGTCTACTTCGACGCTTGAACATTTTGAATCCATTTGCGCGTCCAAAGCGAATAGGACGCGCGTTTGAAGCGAAATAGCACCAAACTATAACGTTTACACACTGACCTGTAACGTTAAATCTTTGTCTGGAGCTGAAGCTTGCAGGGCTGCCAACTTTTGAGTTTAGCTTGGAGTGAGATTTTTTTTGGGGGGGGGGGGGTGGAATGTAAAAACAAATAACAAAGTGTACTTGTCAAAAGAATTTTAAGTTTAGTGACAACATGTTACAATGTTTACATTGTACAATGACTGGTATAGGATACAGTTTTTATTATTGCTTGACAAAAATTTCAAGATTTCAATTCCATTCTTGTGATTTGATTCCGATTTTGATTCAATATTGACTAATTTGGATACATGTTTATTTTAAATTTTATTTAAAAAAATAATCTCACCTAATGCTGTAAACATAGAGGGCCCAATCTGCTGGTATTATTAAAGGTTAAAAATAATATTAAATTAAATATAATGCAGTTTTTGTTATAATAACAATTATTTAATGACATAAGTAAAAATATAATAAATATGTAATATAGTGCTCAGCAAAATCTCCTCTCTAGCTATTTTTTTCTATTTAATTAACATGCTATGGTCGTTAAATGGCTTTCCTGAGGTAAATGTAACGTTATGTGACATAATTGTTCTCCTGCTGTTATATTGACCTCTTTCCGTGGTTGAAAAACACTAATTGGTCGATATTATGTATACTTTCGGTAAGTTGTACTGCATCTTTAAATAAAAAAGTAACAGGTGATCGGTTCACATGCACTTGAACTGAGGCGCTCAGCGTTCTGTCACGTCACATTTACAAGCGCCAAACGTATTTTTGTCTGAATTTCGTAATAAAATTGACGGAATCTAAGATCTGAGAATTAGTTTAATATTAAAAGTACCTCTTTGCTCCACAATTTTTCTGTGCATGAGAAAATGGATGTGTGGCGTGAGAGCGTGTGAAAAGTGTCAATTGCGTGAGTCTCACGCTCAATGCGTGAGAGTTGGCAGCCCTGAGCTTGTCATCGACCTTCTCAAAATAAAATGATTAATATAACACTCCAATGCATAGTTAAGGCCCTTTTGGTGACTTTGAGATGATATATAATCTTTCTGTCTCCAAAAATCATCAATTGCCTCCTGTGAAATGTCTCCAACTGTGACAGCTGCCACAGCGCCTGTTACCGAATGTTGAGTGGAGGGGGCGTGGCTTAGCCATAGACATTGATTGAGGCATAATCGAACAGACCACTGGGAGGTGGGGAAGGGGGGCACCAGAGAGAGACTGGAGAGAGGGTCGCACAGGAGATTAACCTTTTTCTCGACTAATTTGGTCTAGGCCTATATTACTTTTGTATTGCTTTTGTATATTAACATGCTTTAGACATATTTTATTTGTTATTTATACTAGTAGCCTATTGTGATGATTTTTCACGACCCAGATTTTTTGCTGCCCCCCCAAGCACTTGGTGCCCTACACGCAGTGCGTGATGTGCGTGTGCGGAGCGCCGGCCCTGATTAAGACTTTAAATAATTCATTGAATTTAATTTAAAGGTGAACTAAGTAACTTTTTTTTACCTTAACTGAACAGCTTTGGAGTCATTGGAATGGTTATATTACTTATTTCGGGTTGAATGGTGGTCGTTTCGCACCCCCCTGGTGCCCGTGAGCGGAAAATACGCACTTGCAACTTTGAGCCGGTGTGCCGCCGGCCGCCGCTTCAGGAAGTCTCGCGTGATATCAGGTCTCACGATGTAAACAATTGCTTTACGGCCAAAAGAAATCTGCTAAAATGCTGTCATTATTGCGCTCCCTCACGCTGTCCGAACCCGAATGAAGAAGACGTTTTAAAGAATGTCCCATCTGCTTTGATGTCGTTGATCTATAGCCTCTGGTGTCTGAGAATCACCAACGAGTTTTTACAACAGTGTTGTCAAATATCTATTCCGAAGCTGTGGGGGGAGCTCTAGAGAGAAACCTGCGAGCAAAAAGCGAGAATACAGCGAAGAAATCCCGAAGCTACTGAGTGATGCTTTAAAACATCTTTTATTTTTAAAAGATCTAATTTAAACTTTTAAGATTATACTTTGAAATAAATTCAACACTGTGGGGTATGTGGGGTAAAACCCATCCCTCTGACTGAGAGGAAGAACTTTTTCTATGGCTCCTTTCAGCAACAGTGAATTAATTTCTAAAGAAAGGGCCATTGAACTTGTTAAATTTTTGACAACTGTCAGAAGGATTCCTGAAAACTTCGGAAGGTCAGAATTGCAGAGTGTATCCCCTGCTCAAAGTCGCCAGAACCCAGGGGTCGGACATTTAATTTTTCCAGTAATCTAGATGTTGCACAGCGAAACGACCGACCGCCGGCCCCAGAGCTTCAGGGTTTTTGGCTTCTGCCTTTAGGACCTGTGGTGGGATTTTGTTGACCAGCTGATGTGGTCCCCCCTGATGGTGACGGTGAAAAGGGTCCCTGGGCCTCCTCAGCCCCTCTATGTCGCCTGTGGTGCCTGAAACTGAGAAGCATTCTGTTGACGCTGCTCTGAAGCCCAGGTAGAGAGGGTGAGCTGGAGCCAGTGGCATCCTAAAAGGTGGTGCCTGTGGGACCTGAGTTAGTTGTCGTGTAGCTTCTGTCAACTTCATTCTCTTCTCCAATACCTCAGAAACATTGGGGCCAAAAAGATGTCCCGGTACAATTGGCAGTTCTCTAAATGTCTTCTTACAATCTTCAGGTAACCTTGCCTGAGCAAGCCATACCTGGTTATGGGCTGTTAGAAGGGTAGCTGAAAGTGTCCTAAGTTCACAGTCAACAGAGCCATCTGTAAGAACTGAGATAAAGAAGCGTCAATGTTCGCTGACTCTAATGTGTTATTACAAGCAAGAAGCAGCTGGCAGATAGTATTCTCTTGTTATATATGAAAGTTATATATGCTACCGACTCGTATGCCTTCTTCAAGAAAGTGTAACTCGGACAGCGTACATTGCCTCTTAAAGCCTCATGGTGCATGGTGATATCACTAATGCTGCTACCGGATGTTCAATTTCAGGCGCCCGTCCTAACCCAATGGAGTCAGTCTTGGCCATGGAGGCAAGAGTGCGGACTGTCTTTGACCTCCTTCTAGGCACATTGGGACTTGTAAGTGCACTGGAGAATTCTGTCACAAAATCCTTACATGGTGGCATTGCAAACACATTACTGTCTGAAGAACAGAATGGTTTGAATGGGCTGGACAGGCGATTTGCCATGACCCAAACGGGCCACAAACATCTGCATAACAGATAAAACATCATCTGGAGAAGATGGGCCTGCGCCCGATGAATGTACAGACCCACCGCTCGAACCACCTGCAGCAGATCGGTTGGAGAAAACATCATGTGGTAGGGTGGGTTGCATGGCAGGTTCCACCTATTCTTCATAAAGAAAATGTGAATTATACACACTCATAGAGAGAGCTTGTAAATCTATAGCATGTGGGGATTGGAAATCGCTCTCATCCACTGGTGTGTTATCAGTATGTGCGTCCGACACTGGTGGTTGTAGAGACTAAAGAAGCCGATTCATCTCCAGCAGTTCTGAAGAGAGAGTAGCTACAGTCTTCGATAGGAAATGTTCTGAAGTTTCTGTCTGTGGTACAGATTTCAGCTGCTGCCGTGCAACGCTTTGAGTGCGCCGTGGATGTTGTGTGAGGCTAACAGATGAGTTAGTGTCTAACTCAACAAGGCGAAGCTGTCTCTCTGACAATAGTAGCATACTACATTACAAACACGGATCAGTCAGAGCCTCTTTCAGATGTTGAATGCCTAAATATGATGGGCATCGATCGTGTCCGTCGTCGGGAAGAAGCGCATTCGGACACAATTTGCAACTTGAAACAGATGAGAGAGCTATGATCCATGACTCCGTCAATGACACATCCTCGGTTAGCACCGTAGGCACTCAAAACTGTGATAACACCCACTCAGAAGGATCAATTAAATCTTCAGATAGAACCAAAAGGTTTATAACATGAAAACACAATCGCATGTGAAAGTCAAATCTGCCTTCGGATAGAACGACGTGGCATACAATAACTAGCACGACACTGTGTATGCGATAAATCTAGGATATAATATATATAATATATATGAAGCAGATATATAGGTTTGCAGTGAAACTCTACCAAAGCGTGGTCGAAACCAGTCACCACCGTGAAGCACAGGGTATCGCAAATTTAATAGTGTGCACTCATGTAGTGAAGAAAGGGAATCCGAGATATCCGTCCTGATGTAGAGTAGTGTGCTGTCACAGCTTGGGAGGGTGAATCCTCGCAGCTTGGGAGGGCGAATCCTCGCAACTCAGGTAAGCAGCACGAGACAGCGCAAAACAAATACCTACAGTAATCATAACTGTAGGCACCGAGCTGCTGTGGTTTATATCCACATCTCAGTCTGCGTCATGATGTGATTTTGTCATTATATTCTTCTCTGAATTTGGATACAGCCCTTATGTGCCAGCGAAACAAGCCATCTTTAGAATTTTGTCTTTGAACTTCCGTCTTTAGCTCTGTATATTTCTACAGCATCGCTTTCGAAGAGTAATTAGCTGTTGTAGTGATTATTGTAGAGTTAACGAAAGTCATCATGAGCATTGTATTGTTTGAAGCAGATGTCATTACAAATGTCAGTAAACCGGGAAGATTTCAAAACGAGCGGTTCATTCATAAATACATAAGATCTATACCTTCAAGCTGTGGAAATACAAACCGGAAGACAGAACACAACGAGCGCAGCGCTGAAAACGGGCGGGGCTATAAGGTCTTAAGCATTTTTTACACTCACGTAAGCTAACGCGATCATCAAACATAAATCGGATATAAATCAAAACTGCCAAAAGATACCAAATAAAATGTGTACCCAAGAAGAGTTACAGGACTAGGTTTGGGGAAGTTGATGGAAGCGTTCTACTCGACCTGTTTTGATCATAGTTCTAAATCCGTAGATTGCTGAATATGATGTAGATGTTGACAAAAATTCGAAAAAAATGAGCATTTTGTTCAAAATGTTGCTTAAAAAAATAAAACAAAAAAATAACTTTCCCACATTCAAGTGCAAATACTAAGCTAGTTTACTGAGAGTATATACTTCAAAGTGTACTTTCATAAGCTGAAAAATATGCTAGAAGTATTTAACTAGTAAAATATCAGTACACCTATAAGTTCACTTGTATAGGGCCTCCAAATTGCAAAGGTCACCTGTGCTTGGGAGTTTTTCTGATGGAATATGTTGTAGCCTACTTTATGCTTTTACTTGGTTAATTTTGATTAATTTCTCACACGAAGGGTAATGCAAAGTAGCCTTACCCTTTTATCATGCTTCTATTAATTAGTTATTTGAAAAAATCTTGATGTGGCACTTTTAAACCACTCCTTGCCTCTGTGGTTACAACAGCTACAGGAAGTTGCAGCCAACATCTGTGTTCATTTAAATAAAATCGTTTTTGAGACAGAGTTGATTCTATCCTAATTACTAGATATTTGTGAAGTTCAGGTGAGTAGATTGTCATTTCTTTGCGTTTTGTTTGTTAAATAAGCTTAAAATTTCTTCAGACAAAGATAAAAAAAAAACCTATAGTTTTAGTATTTAGTGCATTAGTATTGTTTCCATGACCTGTTTACAAATATTAACCAGTTAACTTAAGAAACTGCTGAGAAATTGTATCTTTTTGTATCATTATGTAAGTTATTACACACACACACACACACACACACACACACACACACACACACACACACACACATACTTTATATATAAAGTAATATATAATATAATATACAGTATATAAAGTTCTTCCTGTCTTCTGCTCACCAAGGCTGCATTTATTTGATAAAAAACAATAAAAAAAACAGTAATATTGTGAAATATTATGACAATTTAAAATGACTGTTTTCTATTTTTATATATTTTAAACTGTAATTTATTCCTGTGATCAAAGCTGAATTTTCAGCATCATTACTCCAGTCTTCAGTGTCACATGATCCTTCAGAAATCATTCTAATATGATGATTTGATGCTGAAGAAACATTTATGATTATTATCAATGTTGAAAACAGTTAATTCAATTTTTATTTCATGATGCTATGATGAATAGAAAGTTCAAAAGAACAGCATTTATCTGAAATCTAAAGCTTTTGTAACATTAAACACTACCGTTCAAAAGTTTGGGGTCAGTAAGAATTTTAATTTTATTTTTGGGGAAAAGAAATAAAATAAATCAATACTTTTATTCATCAAGGATGAGTTACTTAACTGATCAAAAGTTACAGTAAAGACATTTATAATGTTAGAAAATATTCTATTTTAAATAAATGCTGTTCTTTTGAACTTTCTATTCATCAAAGAATTTTGAAAAAAATTGTACATAACTGTTTTCAACATTGATAATAATAATGAATGTTTCTTGAGCATCAAATCATCATATTAGAATGGTTTCTGAAGGATCATGTGACACTGAAGACTGGAGTAATGATGCTGAAAATTCAGCTTTGATCACAGGAATAAATTACAGTTTAAAATATATTGAAATAGAAAACAGTCATTTTAAATTGTCATAATATTTCACAATATTGCTGTTTTAAAAAAAAAAAAAAAAAAAATCAAATAAATGCAGCCTTGGTGAGCAGAAGATACTTCTTTTAAAAACATTAAAAAATCTTACTGACCCCAAACTTTTGAACGGTAGTGTATATATAAATTAATTTATAAAGTTTCTCAGCAGTTTCTTAAGTTAGCTGGTTCATCAACTATCTTCAGCTAAAGCTGACTAGAAAAAAATTGAAGCTGTAACAAATAGTTGTTTTTAAACTTTGTAAATGAGCACACGTAATTTAAATGTATCACAATGTTTAATAAAGTTTGAGAAACCTAAGTAATTATAGAGATGATTCAGCTTTATTCAGTAACACTCACTTTTAATTTAAGTAAGATGGTTGTATTCTCGTGGTCGTGGATGACACCTTTTATAAGGCTTGTTGCTTTTAGGTGTAGAGAAATAAAAATGTTGATGTAAAATGGACAAAATACAATTGCTTACAACTAAAAACAAAACAGAAAATATGACCTGTAGTGTCTGTCATTAATAGTTTCTACAGAATCCAGTCATACCTTTGGAACTGCAATTCTGGACATTTGAAAATGTAGATCAGGGTGTAAACAAAAAAATATAAGACACAGTATCATTGTAGAAAAACATATAAGAGCGCCATCAAGTGGCGATGTGGAAAAATAACAAAGAGGAACACCTTTTAAATGCATTCAGTTGTCAATTATTACATATTTTCATTCAACACAAGCAGTGCAGACCAGACCAATATGTCTGCCATCTTGAGATCTTTGTTTTTTTTTCAATATATAAACAAAGAGTGTGATAAATAGGCTGACTGTAACTTTAAATTGGACTCACAGATTATTGTCCTTGTTGTTTAGTTTAGACTAAGACATCATTACATTAAGAAAAGGTTTTACTACCATATAGCTGTATAAATAAGGTTTCATATCCACATGACCACAGCTATATAAAACACTTATAAACATAAATATATACATTTTAGAACACAAATCCAGATGTATGTCTATGATCTGAAATTGTTTATGAGATGTTGTTTAAGATACCACTACATACAGAGAGTATGACGTCAGTTTCGATGTTGTTGTGGGTATCAGTCTGGAAGGGTGTGTCCATTTGACTAATTTCTAAGCTTTGACAGTGCTGTGCTTCTCATGAGGTCATGATACCCGTAGGCTACAACTACAAGACAAATTAGAATTTTCGACACAATCCAAAATTTGGTGTCCACAGAATTGCTTTAAGCAGTCTAAGCAATAGTTTACAGAAAATATCCTGATTGTGAAATGATCGGAAAGTAGTGGTTGGGGGTTGGGCCACTTCTGTCCAAACTTGTTCACCTGGTTTTCACTGCATTCTCTTGAGAAACAGAGAGAGCCTGAGTGTTGATGCCTAGTTGAATGGCTTTACCTGTAACACTGATGTCCCAACACTGACCATTAACAGTAGTGTCTCTGTCTCTGTCATATCCTCCTGGGACCCAAGAATAGACTTAGTGAATTTCTCTGACACCATACATGTCACATGACACAACCTGGGTGACCTGTAAAGAGCACATTCAGGCCTTTTCAGAGATACCAAATGTTTGGAGGTTTCACCAAAAACAACTTCTCCTTGGTTTTTAAATATGTCTGACATTAATTTAGTGACCAAATGTAGCACTCTTATGGAAATTTGATAATATATTGTAATTATAATTTAAATCGGAATACTTTTTAAATTGTATTTCATAAACTAACATCTCAGGAAAACGTTATGGGGTTTCAAATCAAAAAATGACTTTCTGTTACAGAACAGGGCATTGATTTCATACATGTCCACTGTAGAGGACATCAGGACTTAAATCATGTTTATCAGGCATTTTGGGAGACACAACAAGTGAATATGGAAATATGTTATACATCAATATTCTGATGAAATATTAGATATTATTATTAAAATGTTGCTAATTATTACTCCAATTATTACACTTCTTTTTTCATTAAATGTTGCTCCAAGAACACATTAATGTGCACATTAGATACAGTGTGTATAGATACATTGCATTGAATGGGAATATTAATTTATGGCCATTTTACCCACATATTGCATAAAGTAAAATGGTGTATCAATTCATTCTGTTATATCTTTCATAACATAGTCGAGAATCATCTTTATACAAATTTTAGTTCAAATAAATCCTGAAACCACAAAATGTATTGATGATTGAAAAAAAACAAAACAAACAAAAAAAAACATTGTTTTTGCCTATACATATAATTTCATGTCATTTTATTTTTTTAAACAACTGAGTCCTGGTGTCCACTACAGAGGACATAGCATAACATTTGAATAAAATATATATATTTTTTTAACATGAGTAACATGACATGGAAAAAAATAAAAATAATTCTGGGTCTCAGGAGGATATTGTTGTGATAGTCATACCTGCCTTTTTCATATTCTAATTGGCATGACAAGTGTTTACATTAATCATAAAATGGGTGTTTTAAATGCTGTGTGTAAACTTATTGTGCCATTTCAAAGTAGGTGTACCCTTTTTTAAAGAATTATTATGCCATTCCATATCACCAACATCCGACCTCATGTAATTTTAAACATTTTAATTAAAATGATACAACATATGGTAAACATTATCATTCAAAAAGCCAATAAATAAATAAATAAATATTATATTAATTATATTATATTAATTAAATATTAATATTAAATATATATAAAACATCCTAACAATTCTAAAAACATAACAGACAGTGTGTGAGAGCATGTTAGCACTTTGACAATTATGTCAAAAAATTTCTATACTGACCCATTTGTTTTTTGTGGGTTACAGTCCTTCTTGCCTGGTTAGGCATGATATTATTAGCTTTTTAACATGTAAATGAAAAGCTTGTATTATACATTATATCACATTAGACTAGAGAATATAATGTTTTATATAGGCTGCCAGGCAACACTATCTTTCCAAATGTATTAACTAGAATAATCACAAATCAAATCATTAGAATTAAAATTACTTTCTTACCCAAAAATAATTCGTTTTCTTGAAAATCCTCTATATTTGTACAGGTTCTATACTGATCACCTCAGGGGGCTAATGGTCATGTTTGACAATGATTTCACCCAGAAAGCTTAAGTAATTTGTAACTTATTTAATTAAACTGATTGTGTTATACTTCCCACTTTATCCTATGCTCATGTTAATTTAAGTTATTCTTAATACTTGGTGACGGTAGGCCTACTTTTTATTCATTTTAATAAAAAAATGTTTTAAAGCATTATTTTTATGGTCTTAAATGATTTTAAAACTCAATATTACTACATGCTTGTATTTATCTCTCTCCCTCTTTATTATGTACTTTGAATCACAATTGTGTATGAAATGTAAATAGTTGCCCATTTTAAATTATATAAATAATCTTGCCTTGCCTTAAATCTGTAAGTGCAAGTGTGTTAGACACCTTGTGTTTGTTTCACGTTGTCATATATGCTACAACTTGCAACTACATACTGCAGTTTCACTTGATAAGTATCAGCGTTTGCGTGAGTCGAGTTTCAACCGAAAATCTTTGTTGACGCTTTACATTTCTAAAATGGAGAGATGATGTTTTGCGTTCATTCTCGATGCGTCAAGTTGCCAAATATGGTCATGGGCGGAAAAATGTGAGTCTATTAAGAGTTAGTCCCGCCCACTTCCACCTGACGTCTTCACTCAAACAGGTATACATAATTAGTCACCTGTTGCGCGTTAACATCAGTCGTTTGGCGGGGGAGAGAGAGAGAGAGAGAGAGAGGATAACTGCTGGATCTATTCTTTATAAAGCTCAAGAGTCTACAGTCTATCAAACGGAATAAATCACTTTGGTTGGATTTTGTTCTCTTTTTCAAGACTAGCCGAGCTTTTTTGGGTAAGAAGACTTCAGCCTTTTATTAATGAAAGAATCGTTAGATTGCATATTTGGATATTAACATATATAGGACTATTCACAAGTTCCTCGAACGGAGTGATTTATAATTCCGGTATACTGTTGGTTTTTGTTTTTCAGTTCTTACCCATGATGAAGGTTATAATCGCCTTGTTTGTTGTGGTATTTGTGGATATGGTCGCCTCACAATGTAAGTAATTTTGATTTATATTATTACAAAGTGAATTTAAATCGGGTTAATTGTTCCAAATTGTTTAATCCTTGTCGTCATCAACTTGGTAGTTAGAAGGCAAACAAAACGAAGAGATCCTGGGTGTGGTTCAGTATGGGGGGAGGGGGGCAAACTCTACTTGCCTGGGGTTATATACGTTTTTAATTTAATCCTGTTTAGCAACAAGTTTGCTATGTTCAAACAAACACTATATAAATCTTTTTAATCCAACAGGTCCTACTTGTGAGAATATGAAATGGGGAGTATGTGATGGAACCCCATGCCAGTGCACCCTTCAGTTGGCTGACGTTGACAAGCGACTGATTGATTGTACAAAGTGTGAGTTTTCCTCTAGATTTGCTCTTGAGTTATTTAATAAACTAATGTTTTAGGGGTAGTTTTTGACATCTGTACTTTAGGGTCTAACCTGGGCTATATTAAAAATGTATAACTGCCTAGTTTGCTGGTTTTGGAAACTACACCCAAATTATCCTAGCTGAGACAAACCGGGAAGGTTTAATCGTCATTTCTCATTAAGTGTAGTAAATGACTTTTTTTTTCTTTTTTTTTTTCTCTCTCTCTCTCACACACACAGTGGTTCCCAAGTGCTTCCTCATGAAAGCGGAGATGTATCGTGCCAGTAAAAACTTGAGCACAAGATCAATTGCTGGGAAGCCAGTAGAGACCGCCATTGTGGACAATGATGGCATATATGACCCAGAGTGTGAGAATGATGGGAAGTTCAAGGCTGTCCAGTGTAACAAAACTGATGTGTGCTGGTGTGTGAACAGTGCTGGTGTACGTAGAAGTGACAAAGGAGACAAGAACATCAAGTGTGAGCATGTGGAGACATAGTGAGTGCACTTAAGCATGTAACAGGACACTCTTCTGACTGACACACCTAGTTTGAGGTGTGGTCTGTATTGTACTACTGTTTTTGGAAGGAAGCAAAACTTGATGGTCTGACAATGCCCTTTTTTTTTTTCCTTTTTTTTTTTTTCTGTAGTTGGGTTCGCCTGGAATTGATGCATAAAGAAGCAAGTGTATCTCTTGATGCCACCAAACTGAAGACGTATGTTACAATGGATTTTTAAGGCTTTGCTAGATCGTGGAAAATTAAGACCTGCTATTGAAGTGTTTTATTGCTAACTTTTTTTTTTTTGCAGTGGGATTGAGAATGCTTTGCTGCAGCGTTACAAGTTGGATAAAACACTTGTGTCTGAGGTTCAGGTAAGACATTGCCATTGTATTGTAATATCCCTCTACTCTTGATTGCGTTACAGATCCTAACCCTTTTTTCATCCCCAGTATGACAAAAATGGCCGTCTCATTATTGTGGATGTCAAAAAGCCGATTGGACAAGCACTTCCAGACCTGTCCCTCATGACTTATTACATGGAGAAGGATGTAAGACTCCTTGTGACTTTTCTTGTAATTTTAATGCCTGGTTTTATATTTTGTAACTTGTGTAAAATTCATGTCTTCCATAGATCAAGGTTCTGCCCCTGTTTTTCAACCCTACACCATTCGAGGTCAGTGTTGAGGGATCAAAGGTGTCCATGGAGAAGATCCTGGTGTACTATGTAGATGAAAAGGCACCTACCATCACCATGCAGAAGTTGACCGGTGGCATCATTGCTGTCATTGTGGTGGTCAGCTTGATCGTGCTTGCAGGACTTCTTGTTCTGGTAAGTGTGTATGTAGATTCACTTTTAAATGATGTGTGCGTGTACTTGTGGTTTAACTTTTTTTTTTCCTTTTATTTTAGTTCTTTCTTGCACGGCGGCAGAAGGCCCAGTACAGTAAAGCACAGGTTAGTTCTCATTTACTTCATTATCTAAACTGTGGTACTTTTCCCAAAAGGGAGCAAGCTTCTGTTTAACACATTTCCTTCTGTTCTTGCAGCCCAGAGAGATGGAGACCATGTCTTAAAGCTATTAATGATGTCCCATGTACTTGAATCTGACACTGGGACGTGCCCCTGCTGAAGCATTGACCTGTTGTTTGCATTGCATATGACACTTTCATATTGGGAAAATTGTGTCTGTTACATGCTGGCTACAGTTGTTTTTAAGCAATGTTGCTGTTACGTTTTGCTATTTAATGAGGGCTAATTTTCATTGGATCACCATTTTAACATTGTACAGTTTGTGTGACTTGTAAGTTTTTAATAAAATTTGTTAAATGTCATGCTGTTTTTTTACTGTATTCCTAATTTATCTGCCATATGTTCATTTAAATAGTAAATCAACCCTTTTAACTAAAGATGTATTGGCTTTAATGAAAAGGACAGTCCTACCGCAAAACAAATCTTGGCTTTTTTGTGACCAAAGGATTTGATTGTCCTTTTTAGCCCAGGGCTGAAGCTGCACCTGTTTGTCACATGAGATTCATCACAGAAGAAAGCCCTATTCAAAGTAAAGACAACTTGTTAAAAGGCTAGTTTTGGCTAGAGAAGACATTACACTGTTTGGGAGAGGAATCCACTTCTGAGACTGTGACTATCTATGCATAGGCTATAGGTAAATGACAAAGTGCAGAAAATGGTAAAGCCATTTATGCCACAAACCAATATTTTTAGAATTGCAGTAAGTAACACAAATAACAGTTTGCAATATCAATCAGCATAATGAACTTTTGACAAATTAAAGTAGCTAGAAACCAGATATATTCAGTTTACAAGTGGCAGTGCTTGCTCTTAAAGTAAAAGTTGTAAAATGCAAGTTTTTAATGATCCATTGCCTGAAAATGTCTACTTGTACACCTTAAAGCTGTGCATTTGTACAAGGGTTATTTTCTTTCAGAACTGAGAACAAAGGGGCTGTTTATTAACTCAAAGCTGATGACCATTCACTCGCAGTGAAGGACTAATAATTAAACCCATGAGAGACCTGTATATTGAGCTTTTTGGAAAAACTGGTTAGACCTGTTGCTCAGGTTTCAGGCCACAAAGTTCCTATATCATTGTGCTATGACTAATGCAAATTTCCGACTCAACCTCTCACGAACAAGGAAGCAGCGTTTCCTGTAATTCTGTTTTTGGTAGAAAAGTTTGTCAGGTTTTAACAGGGACATTAATGAATGACCAATGTATTAATGAAAAACGTTCCCACACTTGCTTAGTAGAAATCACACGCTACAAATTTGTACAAGAATAGCAAACACCTTGCCAAAGAGGTTGCTGTATGACCAGTGGCAAAAGAAAAAATCTGACTTGTTTTTTTTTTACACAAAAGCTTGGCTGGCACTCCCTTGCTTTCAGTTCTAGTCCCCCAGTATTTTCCCCAGAAAAGCTTCGAGCATTTGTTTCTCAGACTAGTTTAGACAGGTTTAGGTGGATCACGTGTTGCCCTCCCCCAACCGTGCTCACACCTGAGTTAAGAGTCAGTCTGCGTTTCCATGGCAGAAAAGGAGGGATTAAATAACAAAGCTTGTCAGATGAGTGTGGGTCACAGTGGGGAGGGACATTTTCATGAGGATGGTTCACTCCTCACCGGTGTTTCGGTTCACATCATCAACGGTTCTTAAAAGACACGTGATTCGGTTATGAAATGTAGTAAAGCAAAATATATTTGATTCAGTGTAATGAAGGGAGGGAGTCTGCCAGTAGAACAAAGAAATACTGTAACAACACAAAGAAAAACAGCTGCCAAGTGGAAAGATGTGGCATGGGGGAAAACCCTGTATGTTCGTTTTTAATTCCACTGGTTTGGGAAATAGCAGGAAGTGTAGCAATCAACCAACTGTGGCAGAAAGTCAGAACAAACCTTTCGTATTCAGAGCCGGACAGTAACTGAGTACATTTACTTGAGTACAGTACTTAAGTACAATTCTGAGGGATCTGTACTTTACTCGAGTATCATTTTTGGGGAGTACTCATGACTTTACTCAAGTACATTTGAGAGGCAAATATTGTACTCTTTACTCCACTACATTTCTATCCATAACTGTGAGTACCCGTTACTTCTTCTTATAAAAAAATAAAATAAAATAATCTCGGAAACCCTCTCAAATGTGATTGGATTGTGCAGGCGCCACTGATTGGGACAGCCTATCAGCAATCACCTTCAGCTTTCCGCTAAAGTCAACTCCATGGTCAGATTTAGATAAGAGACGAAACCATGGACGAAACAATGGATGAAGACGCAGCAGGTCCATCCCAGGAACGATATTTTTTTCCCCAGGATGGTAGGGGAAGACTCATGAATATTCATTAGGGAAGTCATCCCTGATTGGTCTTAACCCCAGTGACGGGTAGGTTTAGGGGTGGGGTTAGGGGTAGGTCATCAGACCAATCAGGGATGACTTCCCTAATGAATATTCATGAGTCTTCCCCTACCATCCTGGGGAAAAAAATATCGCATCCCGCGAATGTGCCAAGCCGTGGCCCCACCTCGCCAGACTATTTCAATTTTCTGAACAAGTTAATGATAGTTTTCGCTTCAAGTGTTTGCTGTGTTTACCAATGTAAGCACTGTGGCAGTAATGCAATATTTAGAAAATGTACTCTTGTACTCTTGATACTCAAGTACTTTTAAAAACAAGTACTTTAGTACTTTTACTAGACATCTGACTGTAATACTTTTACTTGTACTTGAGTAAAATTTAGCAAGGGGTATCTGTACTTTTACTCAAGTAATGAAGCTGTGTACTCTGTCCGCCTCTGTTCGTATTACGCAAAACTAGTTTTCATTATCAGAATACTGATTAAAAGCCAAACAATCATTCATGTCCTGCAAAACATTTTAGATCAATCTCTCATTGATATGTTGAGATTGTATATACACATAATAATTAGGTGAAGTGTAGCTGTCTTGTATTCCTGAAAAGTGTGCATTATATACAGTAGGTACACTAACATTCACGTTTAGTGTCGGTAAGATTTTTTATTAAAGAATTTAATACTCTTATCCAGAAAGAACAAATTAAATTGATCAAAAGTGACAGTAAAGACACACAAAAGATTCACACAAGTCACAAAATATTTCTATTTCAAATAAAAGCTGTTCTTTTGAACTTTCTATTCATTAAAGAATCCTGGAAAAAAAATGTATAAAGGTTTCAACAAAAAAATATGAAGCAGCACAACAGTTTTCAAGATTGAAAATAATAAGAAATGTTTCAGTCAGCATATTAGAATGATTTATGAAGGATCATGTAACACTGAAGACTGGAGTAATGATTTGCATCACATAAATAAATTACATTTTAAAATATATTTATATATTTTATAAAATAAATAAAATAACTATTACTAACAAAATACTAATGACCACAAACTTTTGAATGGTAGTGTATTAATATAACTTATGATGAATTTCTATTTTAAAAACAGAATCAATTTTCGTTTTTTTTGAGTAAGGACATTTATTTAAAATTGCATAATAGATAATATTTATAGAAAACACACAGGAAAAATACATACAATTTACTATGACATTATCTGTCATAGTGTCCCTTGTTGAATGAGGAAATATAATGCTTTGGCTTTAGACAAATCTTCTCCATTGAATTTCTTTATGAATGTCACACCCCCAGTTCAGTACATCGGTACATACTCTTTAAAATACTGCAACCACCTTATGACTCCATGCTGGCTTCTTCGCCAAAAACCAAACATCCTCTGTCTTAATTCATTTCCTGGTGTATTGCTATCCTTACATTCTTCCACTGCAAGCTTAAACATGCAAAGACGAGGTAAGATTCAGAGTGGAGGGAATTAGTATTTCTCATTCTGCAATCATGATTTACTTCCGGTTTCGTTTGCATAAACTCCAGCAAGCCACCACATGTCTGAACAATGTATAGCCTACATATACCTTTTGAGTGTAAGAAAACCTGTTTAGTTAGTGTTTCGAGTTCATATATTTCTTTGAAATTAGATTGCTGCTAGAGCCTGAAAACCACAAAAGGTTCTTATATAAGTATTAGAATACCATGGCATGACAAAAGTGTACTTAGAATCTCATGAAACTTGTCAAAGAACAGTTCTGGCCATATTTCATCCCCAAATCATAAAAAAAAAAAAAAAAAAAAGATTATTTGCATCTCTGACATTATTTTCATGAAAATTATGCACATTTCTCAAAAGTTGCGTGGAATATATATTCTGAAATAATTCTGATATATATATATGTATGTATATACAGTTTTGGTCAGAATTATTGGCACCCCTGGTAAATATGATCAAAGATGGCTGTAAAAATAAATCTGCATTGTTTATCCTTTTGATCTTTCATTAATTTTTTTTGCAAAACTCCAAACTTTTATTGAAGTAAATGAATTGAAAGTGGGTGGAAAATCACATTATGAAAGAAATGTTTTTCTCCAAAACACGTTGGCCACAATTATTAGCACCCTTTTATTAATCTTTGATAATCTATTAATTTATGATACCATGTATCTGAACAAGATGTCCAGGATCTCCAGCAGAAAAATAGGCAGACAACATTAAATTGATTGGAACTTCTTATTTTTTGCCCTGATGGTGGAAATGGGGATTTTCCAATGCTTTAGCTATTTTCTTACAGCCAACAACAATCTTGTGATGCACATCAGAATTATATTCTTTGGTTTTACTCATTGTGATGGATGATTAAGAGACTTTGAGTTTCCTCATATTTAAACTAAAAAAGTCATAGCTAGACAATTTCATGTTTAGTCACCCTGGTGTGATAAAAATATATATATATATTCATGAAAATATACTTCAGAGATATTTTACTCATAAAAAAATTCTAGGGGTGCCAATAATTGTGGCCAACGTGTTTTGGAGAAAAACATTTGTTTCATAATGTGATTTCCCCCCTACTTTCAATTAGCCATCTTTGACCATATTTACCAGGGGTGGCAATAATTCTGACCACAACTGTATATAGTGAGATTACTATTGAAAATAATGTAAATTACAAAAAACAAAAACACCTCAAAAATGCAATGCCAGGGAAAAAATATGTTAATGACAATCTGACAATCGCAAAAATAATATTACAATACAACAAAAGGCTTCATTTTCATTTCCAAAATATTTTTTTTTATTATTATATTGGAGCGGAACATGACGTGGACATGAAATCTCACTCATTTTTATGTTGAGGACTACTGTCAACCAGGTCACCCTCAGGAAGTCACATCATATTTAAGATGATTTAACCCTAAAAGTGTCGACGTATCCTAGGAGAAACAAACATTTGAGAAGCTGTGGGGAGAGGCAGGGAAAGTGTAGGTCTCATTTCTTGGTTTCATGTTGAAAAGATGTTTTGTTGTGAATATTTAGATCTGGTGACTTTGTTCATACATTCTTTGTTTAGCTCATAGGCTGCATTTAAAAACAACATGGCCACCTGTAGAGGGAAAAGTTGATATATTTCACATATTTGCAATATTTGGAGGGGATTAACATGTTTAAAAAGTTGTTGTGCTAGCTTATTACGTTTATATTGAAATGTTATTAATTCTTTTTATTTTTTATTTTTATAATCTGCCTGTAAATGTTTGTATCCCCCAGAATACGTCACCCCCAGGAGGTATAAATGAACTGAAAAAGAATGCTTGTTTGGCAATGCGTGTTACAACATTTATAGTAAAATTTTTAAAACATTTACTCTCTCATAACTTAAATTAAACATGCTTTGTAAAATTCTGTTGAACAATAAGTATAATGCCTATTTATGTATATATTAGCTTACTTTGTCATGTTTAATACGCAAATTTCTAGGGCCTATAAATTATCAGTATGACCAAAACTTTGCTGAAAAACCTCCTGTACACAATATACTTTGATTGATAGCTCATACTTTTTTTTCATACTCATACTTTAAGTCCTTTTTGCTCAGAAATCATTAACGATTTTTATAAAGTAAATGCAAGATAAACATTTACTGGAATGAAGCAACTTGGGTTAACTTGATTATTCATACTTTATTTTTTAATGTTAAAAATTATTATGTTAACATAAATGTCAAATATGACACCACAGGCTTTTGAGCAATATTTTCCATCTCTTAATTATCAATGAATTGCATATATGAGCCATGAAAAGCCTGATGTATAAGTAAGTGTGTGTGTGTGTGTCTGTGTGTATATGCAATCAATGATAATTAAGAGATGGAAAATGTTCCACAAAAGCCTGTTGTGTCATATTTGACATTTACAATAACATGAAAACATGTCAAAAGATTTTTAACATTTTTAACATTAAAATATAAATGGTGTATGAATAATCAAGTAAACCCAAGTTGATTCAGTAAACAGGATAAAAACATTCAAACCAAAGTCATGTTTTAAATGATTTAAAAATCATTAAATTGTATTATTTATGTCCTATAATATAGCAATAAATAATTTTTCTGATGTCTCTTTATGGTCTTGCCCTTTTATAGATATGTCTCTCATTTCATTTCCAGATTCCCTTTGATGTAAATCACTATATTGTAAAGATGGTTTTGGGCACAAGCTTATAACTTAGTAATGAATTAGAGAGTGTAGTGAGAGACAGCCTGAGTGAACACCAGCACACATGGTCCAGCAGGGATGTATTAAAGAAGGGTGGGTGTTTTGCTGGGTCTGCTGGCAGCAGGAGGAGACTTGCTCCTTGATTCCTTGTTCTTCATCTCTCCAGACAGGGCCAGAAGCAGGGCTGGGGCCGACAGGTGGTGCACCGCTGCTTTTTGTTGCTGTGTGCAGTTAATGTAGCTGGCTATGAGCAGTGTCAGGTCTCGAACCTGAAAAACACAAAGGAAACAGAGAAATGCTGTGGGATACGCTTTGTAAAATGTGCATGTGTGTTTGCTGTTGCAGCATTTCTGTTCTCAAGCGGCATATGAAATGTTAATGAACTAAATGTAATGTTCATGAACGGCAAACAGAAGTATTCATCAGGCTGTGTTTCTGTGTACTTTGGTGTGTGTGTGTGTTCTCTTTGTTTCTTCAACTACAGGCTACTTTTCAAATGCCTTTTATGTATGAATTATTATGTTTAAAGCTATGATGGTCTAAACCAAAAGTTACGTAATCTACACTACCGTTCAAGTTTGCGGTCAAGATGTTAATGTCTGCTGACCAAGGCTGAAATTATTTGATCAAAAATACATTAAATTGTAATAATATTTCACAATATTAATGTTTTTAAAGTAACTGTTTCTATTTTCATATATTTAAAAATGTAATTTATTCCTGTAATGGCAAAGAATTTTCTGCATCATTTCTCCAGTCTTCAGTCTCACATGATCCTTCAGAAATTATTGTGCTATGCTGATTTGCTCAAAAAAACCTTTATAGTCTTACATTTTTTTTTTTTTTCAGGATTCTTGAATAAATAGAGAATTTGGTTATACTTTATTGTTATACTTTATTTTAAGGTGACAGTTACATTGTACTTACAATTAAAAAATGATAAATTAATAAATAAAAATATAAATTAACTAAATTTTATTACTATAGAGTTTGGTTTAGGGTTAATTACAGTTTCACTTCATTTTGATGGTCCCTTTAACACATTCTGTTGACTATAAGTAACGCTGCACCTACATGTATCTACTACCTCTGTTAGTGTTAGTAGAGTACTAGTAGACTGGTAGGGTTAGGGTTACTAGAATAAGTTGACATGTAGTTGCAAAGTTACTTATAGTCAACAGAATGTTCAAAAGGGACCATCAAAAAAAGGTGTTACCTTAGTTACTTGTAACTATGCATAATTTATTGTTATTACTATAGTACATGTAGTAACGTGTAACTATGTCACCTTAAAATAGCTTTTTTAAAGTAGAAATCTTTTGTAGCATTATACGTTTTATTACTGTCACTTTTGATCAGTGTAATGCATCTTTATCCTGAATAAAAGTGTTAATTTCTTAAAAAAAAAAAAAAAAATCTTACTGACCCCAAACATTTGAATGTTGCCTAGTGTATAAAACATCTCGATATTTATCATGTGAAAATTATGATTTTTTTTTTTACACAAATAACAGCTGTCCCACAATTGTCATTTCCACAACAACCTTTTTCTTTTTAACAACAACAACAACAAAAACTAATTTAAGAGCACAATACTTACCTTAGATGGGGTCATAGCAAACAGATGCTTCTCTGTAGACTTATCTTTGGATGTGTTGGTGCCAGAACTTTGAGCTACTACCAGCATAAAGTCCTGACCACATGCTCCAAATGTTACAATGCTTTTATGAGGGTAAGATCCAAGGACTTTCTAGAAGACACAAGGTGATGACTCATCTTAGCCCTTCACTAATATGAATTGTTTTGAAACAACATGAAAAATTGCTGCAGCTCTGGGGCCGTATTCACAAAGAATTTTAAGGCTAAAAGTAGCTCCTAACTGGCGAATTTAGGAGCAACTCCTAAAAATAATGGGCGTGTCACTCGTAACTTTAGGACTGCTAATTTTTTTGACTAAGAGTAATTCACGAAGCATTTTAGCCCTAAAAGTAGCACCTAAGCCTGGGACAGCTTAAAAGAAGTCGAGAGGACTCCTAACTCACTAAGACCTATTCACAAACCGCTTTTTGTGGCATTTCACGTTGCGATGTTTTGAAATGCGTATGCGGCGGCTACAGGAGCTTCCAATCGCGAGGGAACAATTTTGCATTGTAGGCATAACTAGGGATGCAATAACACCACCAACAACAACCAAAACTAGGCTACTCATTGCATGTAAACTAATTGTAACGTTTCATTGTGAATCAAATTAAAATGTTCTTCTCTTTGCAAACGTAGGCAGAGGCATATAGTGACAGATTAATTCAATAATGTTGCAAAGATATTGCATCAATCCATATGTTTCATTAGGCTACTAGGCTATTTGTTTTGCCTTACTCTTTATTCATTTAGGCTATTTATTCAGTTATTCATCATCTTCCGTCCTTCGCACTACTTGTGTAGCGCACGCATTCTCAGACCTGTCACCTGTCACTCATCATCGTAGGGGAGGTGTTTGGAATCATTCCCGCGTTACAATCATCAGCCAGTCAAGGTGGTCACTTCAGTCAAGCTCGTGCATGTGTAATGACGTCATCCATAGCAACGAAGACTCACTCTTAGTTTAGGAGTTGTCATTTTTCTTTACTAAGAGTAGGTCTGAAAGGCGTTGTGAATAACTTTTAAGAGAAAACTCCTAGCTAAAATCTTTTAGTGCGATTTAGGAGTACTCCTAGTGGTAAGATAAAATGCTTTGTGAATACGGCCCCTGAAAAGAACATGTTCACTTACTATAGAGTTAAACTCCAATATGCTGACTCCATCTTCATGTACTGCCAGCCAAACACGCACATTCTTCTGTGGAGATGAAGTTACGGGCTACAGGGAGAAAGAGAGTATGACTAAGACACAATGCCACAGCATTTACACTTTTTTGAGTATTTAAATATTGAAAGAATTGTCTTTAGTCTTAGAAGGAGACTAAAGGCCCGTTCACACCAAGAACGAAAATCAAAGATAACTATATCAGAGCACAATATCGCTCTGTTTATTATAAGCGCGTGCTGCAGTTTTGTCGTCTGCCACTTTCAATTCTCGAGCTCTTTAAAGCAGGGTGGAATCTGATTGGCTGTCACTGTTTTTATTGTTTATCAGCTGAAAAAAAAAATCGTGTTTCTCTGTGCTGTATTGTTATAGTTGAAGTGTGAACTCTTCTATTCTTTTATATTTAGAACGATTTTTAGAACTTTATCGTTATCTTTATATTTATCGTTCTTGGTGTGAAGGGGCCTTAACTCACCTCAGCCTCAAATAGTTTGGCTCCAAAAAATGACCACTTCCGGGCCACTGTCAGGTAGATTCGTATGCACTCTGATGAACTCCGCCCCCTCAGAGGTGCCCAGCGGGTAGAGAGTTTCTGCAGCAACTGCCTGAGAAAGCATGCAGTACAGTTGGTAAGCCAAACGAATTCTTTGTGTTCTTTTTTTAGCTTGTTTCAGTGGAGGCATAAATACCTCATTTGTTCCTCGGTGGAGGTGTGTCTGTAATGCTTCGGGTAGAAACGCTCTATAACCTGTTTGAGTGTCTGGTTAGACTTAGTCTGTGCAGCTCCTGAACCACTTGGACTAGAAAATGGGCGCTCAAAGTCCCCAAACTCCACCTGCATGACACAAAACCCATTAGGTTTATTTACAGTACTTAAATGAAATGAAGCCTATTTTAGGAACATTAAGATGTTTTGGATTATGGCATTATTTCATTGAAAATTAAGGACATTTTCTCCCCAAATTCTCATGACCGCAATGTATTCAGACATGTTTTTAGTAACTGCCATTATTCTCCATTAACACATTACTATAATATAATATTTACTTAAATGAGCATGAATTTAAAGCAGTAAAACAAATACTTTTGTGTATGTGACACTGATTTATTTCGAATTATGGAAATGAAAATTAGTTTTGATTAATTGACATGAAAATAGTGTAAAAATACACACAAAAATGTATGGTACCTAAAATAGAGCTAATTTTCTTTAGAAGTCCCGTGATATTTTGGATAGAAGTTTCACCATGCCATCGTGATTTGTTTTGGCTGCTTTTCAAATGCATTTTATGCATAGAATGCATTGTTTCACTTTTGTTCTAGACTTAAAATATAGGAATCTATTGATTAAATATTAATTATATGTTTGAAACTATGACAGTCTAAACAAAAAGATAAATAATAATTCATTAATTCATTATGTATCATGTTAAAAAGATTTATATAATTTTTACACAAATTACAATAATTTGTTTTTTTTAATTGGTTTTGATTAATTGCCATGAAAATGTTACAATATAAAAAATTAAATTAATGGTAGCCAAAACTGAGCTAATTTTCTTTAGAGGTGCTTTAAGTGATCAGATCCACTCGGAGTCATTTTGTGCATTTGAATTTGCTGACATCGGTTTGGCCGGTGTGCATTTTGGAGAGAGGGAATCGAAGAAATGTAGTGGGCTGTTTAATTCGTTGACAAAGTGTGGTGAAATACAGTATGACCTGAACATGTTCTTGACAGGTTTGTAAGATTTCTCCAGTAATATAATAGAAGCAGCACAGTGTACCTGAGCAAGCAGGGCGGCCATCTCTAAAGCAAGCTCTTTGTTGACAGGGAAGTGTCCAGCTGTAATCTCCTCATTTGTTTGGTATGCCAGAAGCAACCGCTCTCTCTCGGTCTCTCCTCTCATCTGCTGGGAGAAGTACAACCTACAGGGAACAAACAAATTGCAGCCTGTTGGATGTAGGCTTGTTGATGATGTTCTGTTTAAGAATCTGGGGCGGGATTCACAAAACAATCTTAAGAATAAAATTCTTCTTCTATTTTCTTCTTATTTTCTAACTTAAGAAAAAAAGATAAGACTATTTTGTATTCCCAAAACCTTTTCCTAAAAAGGTTCTTATCTTTTTTCTCAAGATTGCTCTTAAGACAACATTTAAGAAGCATTCATATTCCTGAAAAGATTGGGCCTCATTCACCAATATCTTCCTAAGAATTTTCTTAACTTTGTACTTAATAAACTTCCTAAGAAAAGTTTACGTCGGATTCATGACATGTACTTAAACAACAGAATTGCTTAGCTAATAACAAATCCAAAATAAGAAAACATTAGTGAATGTCAGAATCTTTGTAAAAAGTGCATAAGTGGGGTTTAAGGACACATTTCTTCGTAAGAACGGTTGGTGAATGAGGCCCATTGTTCTTAAAATCATTGTAAATAACTTCTTAAAGTTAGGATAACCTCCAACCTGTCTTAAATCTCCAAAGACAAGATGTTTAATGAATTAATTCAGTTGAACAGTTAAAGCTGCAGTCCGTAGTTTTCCCTCTTTGTCGCCATCTCTGTTCGAAATCTACAATTGCAGTTATTTGCGGAATTATCAACTTTACGTGCGTTGTGCCTCGGCGTGGCACAGCACGGATGAATATGTTTTGAGGAGAATGTGAAGCTGTCAGTCACTGCGCCGGTGTGGATATTGTCATTCAGAATCACAGATTCTACTTTTTGGAAGTATGACCAACATAAGAATTTTCACCGGGAAATGTCGTCTGAACAAGTAAGGGAAAAAAAGCATTGCAGTAAATCGCGCCGATTAAATCTAACGATCACTTATCATATCACGTCAAACTCAAATTGTTAATGTTAACAACATCAGCATTGCGTGACTACATTTAATGCCCTTCCGATATGTATCCTTGTTTTCGCATGGGCCCGGTTGCAGTCTCTTTTTTTCTCTGAAGTCCGAAGTCTTTCGCGTTTGTTCGGGTGAATCTCCAGTTGTCACTGGTGATTGTTGTTTGAACCTTTCTGGATCCGCCATCAAATTGATAAGTTTAATTATATCAAGTGCTGTGATTACAGGCTATAAATCTCCACCTCCAACATCCTCACACGCAGCATAGCCTACTAAACGAGACTCCTTCTTTTTGTGTACAGATGTGACGTAATGACGCAAAGACATGCTTGAATTTCGCACGGAAATCCACCAGCACTGGAATTAAAAACTTTATTACAAGCTTACCGTTTTGAATCGAGCTAAGCCAAGCAGAGAGTTTTGAACACTGGCTGGTTATATACTTGCTCAATTTATTTTGGATAATTTTTAACCCAAAAAAGCTACGGACTGCAGCTTTAACAAACAAGTATTCATTACTTCAGTGAGCTCATTGTTTCTGCCTTAAATTATAACATTGTTTAAATTAATAATTTTTGAGCTAACTGATATTTGTATATGTACATTTCTAAAATTCATAACTAAGACAGTTACCTCTGATAACAGATCACTCTAAATTGTAATGTGGACTCATGCATTTTCTGTAAAGCTGCTTTGAAACTATGTGTATAGTGAAAAGTGCTATACAAATAAATGTGCATTGAATTGAATTAATTAGATTGTTTAAAGATTAAGCATCACAACATAACACTAGCTACATATAATACATATTACTAGCATCAGGAATGTGGGCAAGTGTCACAAACAGTCATCACTGGAGTGAACGTGTATACATAATGCATTCACTCTAGCTAGAACTAGTGAGGCAGCACACACAGATACCGGACACATTCACTCTGTGGTACATTAAAATCACAGCGCTAAGTGATTAACTCCCATCAAGCCATTTGCGACAAAAATAGTCGCTTATTATGATAACTACGGAATCTGCAGGTAGCACAAAAAGATGGGATTTGAGGTGTTTTTCATTCAGCGTGTCTTCAGCAATACACACCTTTCAATCAATAACACCAAAGCCTTTCATTTTCTTCTCAAGAAAAAAAACAATTCTTAAGAAAATATTTGAGAACCTCTTAAGAATTTTTCAAGAATTGCACTAAGGAATATTCTTACGAACTTCTTAGAATTTATCTTAAGAATGTGCTTGAATCCGACCCCTGTACTCTACCTGTTCTTATAAGTGAGTTTCACCGTCCTGGCATTCTCGGATTTGCCTGTGTGCTGCTCCTTCGAGGCCTGCTCCCATTTTGCAATAATGTCACAGATCTGAGGACACGGAACATTGGTTTTACGATAAAGATGGCTACAAAGTACAATAAGTCACTGTCCAGTAGAGTGTGTGTGTGTCTGACCTTCAGGTTTCCCTGAAGACAGTGCTCAAGGTCTTTGTCAGTGGGGTCATCAGAATAAAGGCCGAAACCAGACTGACCAGTTTTCCTCATGCCTGTGTCCTGGTTCAGCCGACTCTGAAATTCCTCCACTGTGGATGAAGCATCAAAACCAACAACCTGCCATACAAAGACAGACTGTTAGCTTAGACAAGTAGATGGTGAATTACCAATAGTTCGTAATGTCATTTTTAAAGAAACAGTTCTTCCAAAAATTTCCACATTATTTATTCACCTTCATGATGTTCTAAACTGCTAAAAAGCGAAGTTCCCAGACTTTTTGAAAATGAATTTCCATGACTTTTTCTTAGATTTTCAGGGTATTAGATATTTTTATTTAATAATTAGGTGGCGTGGATCAGTAATGTTTTAAATACTTAATAAAACTAAGCAAGGATGTAATAAATTAAGCAATGATAGCAAAATAATTTATAATCTTATAAAAGGTTTACATTCCAAATAAATGCTGTTATTTGAAATTTCTATTCATCAAAAGAATCCTCAAACAAATGTATCAGTTTCCACAAAAAAAGCAGCACAACTGTTTTCAACATTGACTATAATACGAAATGTTTCTTGAGCACCAAATCATCATATTAGAATGATTTCTGAAGGATCATGTGACACTGAAGACTGGAGTAATGATGCTGGAAAATTCAGCTTTGCCATCACAGGAATAAATTACATTTTAATAGTTTAATATATTGGAGTAATATTTTACAATATTACATTTTTATGTATTTTTTATTAACTAAATGCAGCCTTGGGGAGCATAAGATATTATTTCAAAAACCTTTTTTTTTTTTTTTTTTTAATTTTGAACAGTAGCCTATCAGTAATTTTGAAGGAATTATCTCCAATAAGTCTCTTAACAGACAATTTTCCTCCACACAAGAACAAGAAAAAAATGCTTTGGAGCAGAGCAAAACTAGAATAATAATAATAATAATAATAATAATAGTTATGTATGTCCATATGTCTCTTGCTCTCTATTCCAAGTATTCTGAAGGAAATTCTCAGATAGCTTAGGATATAACGCACACATAAAATGCTAAAACAACTTTTATAATACTTTTATGAGTTTTTTGTCATTTTTGGTCACTCACGAAATGAGCTGCATGAAGATTTAAAAGAACATCCGGATGAGTAAATAATGACAGATCAATGTTAATTTCTTGATGAACTGTTCCTTTATCATTAAGTGTTTTGGAAATGTATGGACCTGGTAGGTATTGTTAAGGAAGTGTACAGGTACGCTGAAGGGCAAAGAGTGGTGGTAAGGGTTCCTGAGTAAGATTGATAAGATCTCCATACGTGAAGATCGGGCTTGCCGATCCCCTTTCTGCTGCGTCCGCTCCAGTGACCGTTGGCAATAAATTGCATACTTTCCCACCTCCGTCCTGGGGAGATTGAGCAACTGTCAGATTAAGTGAGTGGAATGTGCTTCATGGAGGAGTATGATAATTTATATGATTTACCTTGAATCTCCATATCTTTTGAGATGAACTTGCAAATACCAAAGAGTGGGGTGTGTGGGCAGGAAAAGACCGACACACAGAGCCAGAAACTGCCACCCCTGTGTTAGAGAAAATGTAAACAAGTCATGAACATCCTCATAAATCACTCCCAAGTTGGTGAGAAACACAAAACAAAGCCAAGCACCCCCTCTAGTGGTGTGTGTTCACATCACAAGCATGTGATTTTCTTACCTGCAGGGTCCCAGGCGCTCCGTGTGGTTGCCTCTTCTGTGTCTGTTTGATAAGCTGGCAGTAGATCTCATTTTGCAGCTCTGGGTGGGTGAGACACACTTGTAGAGCACATTGGGCAAGAGTCACGTGATAATCTATGGCTGGAGTGTCAATGGCCACATTAATGAAGAGCTGACATGTCTGTAAAGAAGAGAGAAAATAGTGTTTTGCCTGTGTTTTGGGGCTATGCTCCCCAAATGTGTAATGAATGAACACACACACACACACACACACACACACACACACCTTAAATATCTTGATGGCTTCAGTTTGTAGAGCCTGTGAAGGCAGGGTGGTGAGAGGAGAAGATAGTCCTTCCTTAGTGAAACATAGCATTGGGTGTTTCCAGAGAGGAGACTCTGAGAAGGAATCGGACAAATATGGACATTAAACTGTTTTTATACAGCGACAGTTTAAAAGGGCAGCATGAGGTCAAAATGAACAACTTGAGAATTAAGTAAATTTTTGATATAATGTTTGCCATGGTTACATTTTAATAACATATGTCAAATCAGTCTCAGCCTCAAGCACTACACCCACATACCACAGTCCTTTCATTTAGTGATGTTAACCACCACACAAATGCTTGGGGCCCATGAGATCTGGGGGCCCCTGCTGGCCATAAGCCACTGAATAAATCACTTAGTCACTGCATCTTTTATTTAATACAGATAATAAATTCAATCTGACTATATAATAAGAACTATTTTCATTATTAGGGTTAGGACAACTGTAAAATTACAATATTAATATGTGTGGCTGTCTTAATTTCTTTGCTTTCAAGTGCAAAACTATAGAGGTTTTATTTTGGCAGAAAACAGCTGGGAGACCTTAAACCTTTTCATTTGTTGACAACAGATTTAAAAGAGCTTATCATTGCAAGTTTAGGAAGATGGTTGATGTGTGTTGCATTTTAAAATGCAGGTTATAAGCGACCCAAATTCACTTGCAGAGATGGAGTTTGCAGTTACTCCAAAACAGTGAAAATACCAGATCATGAGCAGTAAGCCTTATAAATATGGAAAAATCACATCCCCGTCTTCAAATACAAACTTTGCTGGGGACCCTAAAAAATGCTAATTTGCCCTTGTGTCCACAGACCATCTAATGCATGGTGAATCCACGCAACTACTGGGAGCTTCATTATTTGAATTTGTGTTTTTGTGTCAGCCTATTGTTGTAGCATGATCAATAGTGGTTGGTCATTTACAATAAATGTCTCTTCCTGTTTAAGTTGGTGGTTCTTGGCCAGAATAAGCTACATGGTGGACAAGACCTAATATGCTGGGATTTGTTTCTCATAGCTTATTTTTCAAGAGGCTGATTTTCCAAGGAGGCATGTCTTCTCCTTCTACTGCATGTCTCTGATGTAGGACACTCCAGCACAATGAAATATATGAAATTAATAACATGATCATCCAGAATTCAGCTGTTAGTTTCTTACCTGGGTCTCCCTGCATGTTGAGAAGTTTACCAACCAGCTGCTCAAACTCAGTTCCCACCTGCCCCACTGAAGTGCCTGCTGCCATAGACAGATGGTAAAACCAGGCTGTCTACAGGAGAGGAACACATACAAGCAACAATGACGTTTTCTTTTATCATAAACTACCCAAACATTTAGGATTATCTTTGAATTTATACCTTTTCTGTGCCGTAATGATATTAAATCCCTTGTGAAAAAGAAGTACACTTACTAAAGCATAGTAAAAAAGAGTACTTTTAAAAAAGAGCACTTATTATGGAAACATACTTTAAAACATACACGTGTTAAACTGCAAGCATAAGGTTAGAAGGTAAAAATTATAAAAAAGAAAAGGGCCTTGAGATAAAGGCTTCAGATAAATAAGGTCGTCAGGTTTATGTTCTGTTCTGTTTTGGTTTCGTTTTATGCGTTCCCAGTTCTTGTGTCTATTTCCTGTCTTCCTAAGTTGACCAAGGCTGTGTCTGAAATAACCCCTTATACCCTTAAATAAGGCACTATATTTAACCGATGTACACAATGACTAAAGAATACCCATAATGCACTGTGAGGACTGTGCCGAATGAATTCCCACTTCTGACCAGAAGATGGTGCCTGCAGCTGAATCATCCATCCATTTTCCAAACCGCTGGTCCAGTGTGGGTATAGTAATAAAATGCGTGTATAAATAATTGATTTTTAAATAGTTTAATTAAGGTTTATACATGCTAGTTTCCATGACAGAGTTAAAGATAAATCTTTTCTTTACTACTGTAACTGCCAGTTTGCTAAATTTCAAATGATTATTAAACAGCAAGCACAAACTATGCAAAAGTGGCAGCCCTTCCAGCGTGCTCAGTTTCCGAATTTGCACACTCATTTTCAGTTACTCCTTCAAGTGGACTATATTAGTTGAGTAATCTAGGGAATAGTGAATGGAGGTATATGGGGCAATTTTGAACACAGCTCTGCTTTCCTAGAGTGTGCCTGTTAGTTACTGCTACAACTAGATCCTGCTCAAACTCAAACTCATCCTTGCTGCAACCAACATGACAGAAAAACAGACAATAAAAATGGATCTGGCAGCAGTTTTTCTCAGACCAGAAACCAGAATCTGTGTTCTATTTTCCAGAATGGCATGGAGATTGAAGCATATGTGGAGGAACTCCTGGAATACTGCAACCTGACATCATTGGAAGATTGTTCTACGATGGTCTGTTTATGGAATGGGCTTGGCGAGAACATCGGTCGTTGGATGCCAGCGGGAGGTTCCAGCATGACCCTGGCAAAGGATCTGGACACTGTGATGTGGCCGTGTGGCTCATCATTTTCCATCTGTGAGGTGGAGGACAACATCGCCACACAGCTACAGCCATCCTAGTCAACTCCCACCATCCTGATATCGCCAATCATCTACATAGAGTCATAGCCATTACCAATCAAAGAACCAGAACCGACTGCAGACGCTGAGCCAGAGCCTATTCCCGCCAGTCTGACCAGGTGTGTGAGCCGGTCCCATGTCTGTCCCAGAGGGAGTTTGGTGGAATTGGACAGCCTGGTGTGGCTGATTGACTTGAGCGACACAGAGACGGCTCCCGTCCTTGTTTCTGTCCTTGAGCAACCTTCTTCCCTGCCAAATTACCTCAAGCTGTTTAGATATTCCAGAACTTTGTGATGTCCTTCCCACTCCGCTGGTTTTTCCCAGCACCAAGCAAAAATCCTATGTCACTGATTATGCTCCAACCATCCATCTTAGTTTTCTGACCTTTGTACAGGAACAAGGTGAACTCGTGTGTGATGACATTCAAAGCTCCAACATCCCTTTTCCCAGGTAAATGGAACGCAGCATTACTTCTATTGTCTAGTTTAGAAAATACTCTCTTTAAGTACACTTACTGTACATTTTTATTTAATTAATATTAGATTATGTGCATGTAAATATTTCTTAAATATACAAGTGCACATCCAATAAAATTAAGTGCACTTCCCTTTCTCAAGGGAAGTTCAAGAGGTATTTGTGGTTGTATTTAAGTATAATTCAGTATGGCTTTCCCACTGTACCTTCTCATGAGGTGAGTCGATGAGCAGGTATGTCAGGCCCTGGCTGATTGACTGAATGGACAGGGTATACTGAGCAGAGACTTCAGCTAAGTCACATGACTTATGCACTTCCTCCACACAAGCCTCCCACAGTTTGATCTGACCTAGGGGAAACTTGGTAGGGAAATACAACATTAGTGCATGCACACATACAAATGTCTTGTGCAAGATGACTCTGATTTAAGGAGACAAAAGACCTTGTCATCTTGACTTCTGAAGTAATAGAGAATCTTCCCAAAAAGCACACACCACACATGCTTCGAGTAGCCATGTTTCACCTTAAAGAGTCAGAGACAACATATAACACACAGCAAGTTATAAACGGCTACAACTTAAAAAAACAAAATAAAGAAATTAATACTTTTATTCAGTAAGAATTCATTAAATTGATCAATAGTGACAGTATATACATTTGTTATGTTACAAAATATTACTATTTCATATAAATTCTGTTCTTTTGAACTTAGTAATCAAAGATTCCTGAAAAAATGTTTCACAGTTTCCACAAAAACATGAAGCAGAAAATAATGAACATTGAAAATAATAGGAAATGTTTCTTGAGTACCAAATCAGCATATTAGAATGATTTCTGAAGGAACATGACACTGAAGACTGGAGTAATGGAAACTACTGAAAATGTAGCTTTCTTTAAAAACATGCGTGTCACAGTCGGTGGCTGAATTAAGTGCACGACGGAGATACTCAAAATAAATCTTTAATCTAAGATTCAAAATAATAACTAGGAGAATAAGTAAGGGTACGTTTACACGACAACAATAAGCTTAAAACGGAAACGTTTTTCCTTTGAGTTTTCCAAGTACAGACGACATCAGTCAAAACGATCGCCATTCACACAGATCTGTGAAAACGACTAAAACCCCTGTATTCTGCTTCCAGGCCGTTAGATGGCGATGAAACACTATAGACTGAACACGTAATACGCATGTGCATGACGTCATCGTCTTCAGAGATTCGTGTTTTTGTTGTTTACATGGAGACCGTTTTCAAAAACTTTCAAAACTTTGCATTTTCAGGCACCCAAAATGCCATTGTCGTGTAAACGAACGGCCAAAGTGCATAGATTTTTAGTTGAAAATGGTGTCATATAAACAGCCCCTAAGAGGAAACAACTACGAACACACTGACATCCAACAATGCACAACAAGGAACTAACACAAAGTGTGTTAGTTCTTAAGTACAAGGGCAAACAAAGGAGCTAACGAGAAAATTAACGAAACACACCTGAACTGAGGACTCAAATCAATCTGTAACCATAGAAACAAACAGGCAGGGAATGGAGGAGAACTGAACCAATTAACAAACTAACTGCTAGCTAACTAACACAGTGAACACAATGAAAACTGAATCAAAAACAGAACATACATGTGACAGTGTATAATACAAATGATTTTTCTTTCCTACAGAATACCTTCGTCAGGTGTCCTTTCATAATGGGCCGTACGTCTGGGTGTGTGAAGAGCGGACTAGCAGCTTTGATCCTCAGGACGCTCTGCAGAACCCTCAGCCACTCCTCCAGGAGGTTCGGGGAATCTGCTTTCAGATTACACACACTTTTACCTGTCACCACCTGAGGGGACACAACATCAACATGGACAGTCAAGTGAAATAACATGCTCCTATATCTGAGATGTATGAACAAATGCTCTCTCTCTCTCTCTGACACACACACACTTTACCTGAAGCATCTGTTTCCCATCACCACGTGCTATAGTGCTACATGCGTTCAGATCAATCTGGCCTTGGGGCTTATGGATAACGTCACTCTATGAAACAAAATCAAAGAATCTCAGGAAACAAAGTATGTTTTATTTGTAGCTTGACCACCATACTGTGGTTATTGGGTCAGTCAGTTAACCTAATATATTGTTAGCATATAGTTATATTTTAAGCTAATTATATAGCATCAACTAAAAAGTGTTTAGAAAGTGCTTTAAAGAAAACGTACAATTAAAAAATATAACAATTTTGTGAAAGAAATAAAGAAACAGTAAAAGCAAAACAAGATAATAAAATAGGACAACAAACAAATTTAAAGAAGTAAGAGATACACAAGCCATTTAAACTGACTGGTGATTTGTAGTAGAGAAGCTCCCCATCCTTCAGAACAAACCAGTGCCTCTTCCATGCTTTCTTCCATGTCTTTACCATCTTGAGAAGGTACCCAGACTTCTCCATAGACTCCTGAGATACAACACATTCTCATTTGGTCTCACAGGTGTGACTCACTGAAAAGCACAAATGTGTGCATGTGTACATGTGTCTTACACTCTTGCCGTTGTCACTGTTGGACGAGCAGGTCTTTGGTAGTTTGTTTTCAGGTTCAGAGCACTCCGTATCAGTGGAGTAAGCGTCAGGAGGTATGGCATAGTCGCACTCAGATGTCATAGAAGATAATGACACAGCTAAGCAAAACACAACACATTCATTAAAGGTGCAGTATGTAAGAATGACAACCAGTGGTTGAAATAGGTACTGCAGTCCAATTCAAAATATCGGAGATTGTCGTTTCTCCCGCCACCTGCTCCTCAGACTGGACGGCCCTCACACGAGCACAATGGACAATGAAAATTGGTAATGTGCAGTATCACAGACCAAAACAATAACAAACATTATTTATTTTTATATTATAACACAAAAAAGTGTTTTTCAGAGAAACGAGTATGTGAACTTAGCATGTTTCCTCAATATATGCAAACATATTATGGTATTTTTTATGCTTTAGTAGAGTGAAAAAGTTACATGCAGCACCTTTAAGGTGTGTTTGTCTGTAAAGCACAATAACATCTTTTTTAATGGGACAATTTTTAAAGCAAAAGTATTATCAATTCATAAACCTTTAAAATTTTATTTTTAAAAATGTAATTAAATGAAAATAAAATAATTCCTTTAAAAAATATTTAAAAAAAAAAATTCCAAATAAATGGCTGCACAACAAAGGGTATTTTATAATGTTTTATCATAAATGGTATGAATTAATAAGTAATTTGTTTATATAATAATAATAATAATAATAATGATGTAATAATAACATTATATAAATAAATGATTAATATAATTATATGTAAAATTATAAAATTAAAATTAAACTAATGGACACTATAGCTTCATCCCAATTCATAGGCCACACCTTCAAAGTCATGGCCATGAAGGCCATGGCACCTTCTGGCCATGAAGGTCAGAACAAGCATTGTCAAATGGGACGGTCTAGCCTACAGAGGATTGTTCTCGTCGCCTAGCAACTGTGACAGCTAATGTTGATGAGTGACAGTTACGTTTGTATTGGACTTTTTTGAAAGTTATATTAAACTGTCTGAAAACAAAACAGGGTTCAAAAATCTAAATATGTTCATCATGGTCCATTTCTGTATAATAATGTCTTATTTTGATATTCTGTTGTGAATTCAATTCATTGTGGGGTAAGAAAGGTCACGAAGGATCCATCTGTTGTATCCTTCATTGCACAGGAAACCAAGGACGCATTTGGAGGCCGCATTTGAAAGAGCCATTGAATTGGGAAAGCCTTCATTGCACAGCAGTGATGCAATCAGCTTTTGAATGCAGCCTTCGAAGGATGAAGCCTCTGAATTGGAATGCAGCTTACAGTATATGGACAAAATAACTGGGATACACTCTTTTAATTAGTGAGTTCAGGTGTTTCAATTAGACCTATTGCAACAGGTGTATAAAATCAAGCACCTAGCCATGCAGTCTGCTTTTACAAACATTTGTGAAAAAAAATCGGGTCGTTCTGAAGAGCTCAGTGAAGTCAAGCGTGGTACTGTTTGTGAAACTTCATCCCTGCTAGATATTTCATGGTCAACTGTAAGTGGTATTATTGGAAAGTGGAAGAGTTTAGGAACAGCAACAACTCAGCCATGAAGCGGAAGACCATGAAAAGTCACAGAGTGCACTCGGGTCACAGAGTGCAGAGGCGCATGGTGTGCAACCTGGCACAAACTGATGAAGAGTGTAACCCGATTTAAGATTATATGCCCACTGGTCATTTGAAATGAGAGTAGAAAGGTCTTGTTCCCAAGTTTCCTTCAAACGATTTGTCAAATCAGGAGACAAAGTAATAATTATGTTATGACTGAGATAAGATGTTTATTGTTGGGTTTAAGATCTAAAAATTTGGGAAATGAGGGAACAGTTTCTGCACAAAAAAGAAATAGGTGATTATTGGGGAGATTAAACTTGGTAGACAGAGATAAGTAGGATGAAAACACCCCCTCTTCATACAGGTCCTTAACTGAGAGTAAACCATTACATGCTCCCATCAGGTATGCAGAGGAAAGGCCATTTTCTATTCCAACATGACTGTGCCTCAGTGCACAAAGCAAGGTCAGTAAAGACATGGTTGAATGAGTTTGATGTGGAAGAACTTGACAGGCCTGCACAGAGTCCTGACCTCAACCCCATCGAACACCTTTGGGATGAACTGGAACGGAGATTGTGAGCCAGGCTTTCTTGTCCAACATTAGTGCCTGAACTCACAAATGCTCTACCGGACGAATGGGCAAAAATTCCCACAGAAATACTTCAAAATCTTGTGGAAATACTTCCCAGAAAAGTGGAAGCTGTGATACAGTAGCTGCAAAGAGGGGCCATATATATTAATGTATATCGACCAGATTTACTAACAGCTTGCACCAGCGCAAACCCTCTTTTGGCGTTAAAAAACTACTGTCAGGATTTACTAAAGAAACGCAGTGAAAAATTTGAGATGAAAAGGTGTAGAAGGGGGCTATTTTTGCAGCTGACCTTATGCATTTTTAAGAGTTTCCCTTTCAGACGCAAAATTTATGGAAGGAGAGTATTTAAATCAACCATGCAAGGTGATTTACTAAGATTTGCAGTTTGTGCTAGTTCATTTACTGGTATTTGCGCCATTATTTGACACCCAAGAAAACATGTCTTAAACTAGACGCTAATTTGCTCTGCTATGGGTAAATTGCGTTGGTCATTATGAAAATGATCTGGCTGTGTCTGAGTTCTTTAATTTGTGCGTTGTCAGTAGATCACGGGCAGAACTCTCCACTCCCATCTGCGCTTTTTTGGAATTGCGCTCTCATACTAATTTGCCCTGTTTAGTAAATCTGGCCCTATGTAATTAGAATGCAATGCCATTAAAGTCCCTGTTGGTGTAATGGTCAGGTGTCCCAATACTTTTGTCCATATAATGTAAATACTGTACTTAGTAAATTGGCCAAGTCATTTATTTCTTCAAATTAAAACGTTGGCAGTTTGTAGTTGAAGACCTTTGAGTTTCTGTTGTATTTGACGATCAAATGAAATGGTGAAATGAAGCGAACTCTCAGAGCAGCTCTGGAGTTCATGTGGAGTGTCCTCATATAGTAAGACAACAGACGCTGAAGACACCATGAGCATCAGACGTCCTTGAGTATGCGTAGTCTTATTTACTCTGAGACACGTGCAACATGCAGACTTCATAATGAAATAGCAGTCTTTTTGTGGTTTAATATGCAGACACTAGTCTATATCACAATTACAATTTGGTTAATTTTTAGAGCCCTACTTTTGATTTATTAATCAAAACATTCAATATTATGCAGTAAATTCCAAATTCCATGACTGGATACTATAATTCTGTCTGTTTTCAAAGAAATCATAGGAACAATTTTGAAATTTGTTATAACCAAAGAATTTAATAGATTTTTCCATGAATGCTCCAGTCCTTAATAATCATCGAATGAGGATTTTTAAAAATAATTTTGTAGAGACTGCACTCATAAAGAATACATATTTTAGAGCAATGTTCCAGTGTATTTATTACGAGGACAGACCCACTGGGTAGCTGTGATTGAAGGTCTTGCTCAAAGGTTCAATGGTGATAACTCATGGATTGATAATTGCAAGGTTCAAATCTGCAGGTGCTTGGTTACCACTAAAGTTATCTTTAATAACTGCTGCATAATGCGTGTACCTCTCTTAAGTGATCGAGGGCTTCCTCGGCTGCTGTTCTTGTGTGACTCTGATCCAGAGGTCTGACAGTTTTCCTCCTCTCCAGAGTTAGACTGACACTCCTCAGAACTGTCCTCCTCAGAACTACACGACTCCTCAGATAACTGAATGTTGCATAACAAAGTCGCCTTCTATGAGAGTAAAAACAAATGTGGCATTCAACATAATTAAAAGATTTGCTTCTATTACTAATAGAAATGCAGACTCTTATGCAAAAACAATTTCTACAATTAACACTGCTGAGCATCAGTCTTACAGTGAGACAGCTACACACTCCAACAGACAGATAAAGACACACACAGGTCCCTACCCCTTTCACTGAGGTGAAGACGGGTGTATTTGTGTTCCTGTAGATGAGGGATGTGTAGAGCATGTAGGCGGGGCAAGAGGATGAGTGGGAGGAGTCTGGAAGAGGAGGATAGGACATCACTAGCTGTCAGTAAATGCACAATATGATTTAGGCAAGTAAGAAATGTTCCTTGATTACTTTGCTGGCCTTGGACTAATATTTACATTTCTATGCAACAATCATTCTATGACCATAACGTCATTCTATGACCATAACTTAAAACTACAGATTTTAAAATCAAAGGGTTTATACAAGTAAATAAGAATATTGTTTCAACAGGGGAATTTGGGTGAATCTCTGGGAAATTTGTCAAGAACATTTCTATTTGAACTCTATTTTTAAGATTTTTTTAAATGTAACATTTTTTTAATTATTAATTTAATATTTAAATTCCTTTCAATTTCAATTGTAAGCCCATAATGAAAAATAAAAAAATATTCTAATGTGATGCAAAAATGTTTTTCGCATAGTAACAAATTTGTCAAGCGAATTTAATTTATGCTAATTTTTAATTAATTAAAAAAATATTATTTGCATTTTGGTAAAAGGAATCTTGGAGTAAATGTACTTAATTGCCATAAAAATACAGTCACAATGAAAAAAAAGAATAAACTGTCTTAAAATAGCTTTGCTATTCTTTATTGTAAAGTATAATTTTTCTAATACAATAGCTAAGGGAATGATGGCAAATTAAACATCTTTCTCTCTTCTGACCAACATAATCAATCTCTCAATATTTGTTTCCTCTTTTGTAAAGTTATACAAGCATTATCATGGATTTTTTCTTTTGCTGTTAGAGCAAATGGGAATGCAAAAATTTGTTGTAGTTTACGTTCGCCACTATAGAAGGTTAGCCAACTATGTAACTTTGAAGTTGAACCCTGGAAATAGGAAAAATGTCGAAATGCACGTGAATGATAATGAAGACATAAAATAAAGAGAGATGAATGAAGGGCAGCTGGATGGAAGAAGAAAAAACGCAAATACAAAAAAACGATCTAAAACACACCTTTATTAGCTTCATCTGTACATGACGTCTCTGACAGACGAATTCCTGATTTTGCCACAGCATATATTCTGCTCTCCTGCAGATAACATGAAAACACAGGTTTAGCACATAAACTAAAACAACAGCAATTCATATTAGTTCAAGTATTAGTTCCAGGACTCACCCAAGAGGGCAGCCTGTGCAGTGGAGGGGTCGGGGGTTTACTCCCGGGAACAGCTGCAGAGGTGTCGGGTGTTTCGGGTTCCTCAGGTGGCACTTCAGCTGAAGGCACATCAGTATGTTCTCTTTCACCAGTCTCCATCTTTGGATCTTGGTCCATGTCAGTTTCTTGAGGCCGCAGGGGACGTAGCATGCTGATAGCATTTCGAGTCCGCCCGTGGGCGGCTTCACTGTACAATGGAGGCTGACTCATATGCTTCTTAGCCAATGCCAAACTAACATTAAATGCATTTGGATTGCGCAATCGGGGCTGTTTGGGGGAAGCTGGGGTGTCTTGGGTGTCCTGAGATGGGGTGGGCCGCTTTGGTGTGAGAGCTGGAGTTAGGACTGGACTAGAGGTGTTTGTGTCACTGGAGGAGGACGAAGAATCCAGACATTGCGACTGGAAGCGCTTATTTAACTCATCTGAGGATCCATCTTCAGCATCTTTCTTTGAAGCGTTCTTGGTGCCAGGGAGACAAAGTCTGGTGCAGTCCACACGCTGCATGTCATCATCAAACAGCGAGCTGCTGTCGTCAGAGGCGGTGTGGTATGTCTCACTTGTGGGTCGGCTGAATTGCAAACCTCCAAACAGACTCCTCTCTACCTCAGAGGCAGCGCTGGACAGGATAGAGGAGACACCTCCGGGACTGTCCCGCTCACACTCGTCTTCAGATCCCCCCTTAGAGCAACGGCCAACACACTCTGTTTCTGGGCGGTTTTGTTTTATTCCAGAATCTGGATTGGACCAAACACATAGACTTGGTAAATACATGAATACAAATAGTAAATATTTTGCAAACCATTGTCAAGCCATCCATTTCACTGAATCAGACTCATTACCAAACATGACTCATTTGAGCAGTTATTTTAGTGAATCAAAATGCAGTCATCGCAACCAGTGCAGTATGATTCCTGAACAAATGACTGAGCTGGTTCTTCTGACTGAGCTGGTTCTTCTGAATCAAAAACATGAATCACAATCAATGTTACTGCGGTTACTGTGAATCACAGTGTTATGCTGCTTAATTTAAACATTTTTGAATTTCCAGATTAGGAAATACGTTTTGAGAAACATTCCTTTTCTAGATGTTTTGTAGGGACAATTAAAACTGGATGATCAAAATGAGATTTTTCCATTTTTTTATTTTTTTTTATTAAATGTTATATACTGTTCAAATGTTCTTTTTTATGAAGTGTCTTATACTCACCAATACTGCATTTATTGAATCAAAAATACATTAAAAACATTTAATTTATTTTAAAATGGCATCCATTACTCGAATCTTCAATATCACATGATGCTACAGAAGTTATTCTAACTTCATTCTATAACATCAGATTAATTATTAACAGCAGTTTTGCTGCTTAAAATTTTTGTGGAAACTGTGATTGTTTTTTTCCAAGATTTTTTGATGAACAGAAAGTTAAATAGGACAGCTTTTATTTAAAGCTTCAGCCCGTAACTTCTGGCGCTCTAGCGGTTAATAAACAGAACTACATGCGCCTTGCAGAAGAACATTGTAGCCAGAGCTACTTTGTTTAAGTCTATGACGAGTCACGCAGGTACTGGGCTACTCCACAGTGGTACGACCCGTACCAGTCTAAAATAGTCAGAATATAAACACTTGCTATAGGTGTACGTCAGGGCTGTGTTTGAACGGCTATTAGACCTCTTTTAAACGCAAAATTGCTTGCTGTGAAATATCTTTAATGCCACTTTTGATCAATTTTATTTTGTAATAATTTCTTAATTTCTTCCCAGCCCTGTTGCATCTCAGTCAAACTCAGCAGAATATGAACTATTACTCAGTCAAACAACTGAAGATATCATATTAGTCTTCTGACCAGTAGGGGGTCTCCTGCAATCCATGTGTGTGTGGTCACAATCCGGCAGGGTGTCGATGCTCTTCTGGGATGGTTCTGGGCCTGTCAGTACCTGTGGGATCTTCCCTCTGTTTTGGAAACAGCCAAAAGTCAGACTGCTGAGCCGCTGGGCCTCACCCACACTGGGCTGGACTGGGCCACCAGAACCCAAAGTCTGCTCCATGACTAAAACAACACAAAACCAGCTTAAAAAGATTAAAAAATAATGTTTTCTGAATATATATATATATATATATATATATATATATTAAAGCTGCCGTCGGCAACATTTTTTTGATCATATTCAGTGAAATCGACACTATAATCCGACAGAACAACATAAATAAAGTGGTTTTAGAAAAAAACCAGAGCTTCTAACTCCACCTGGAGCGTGTTATTTGTTTTGCAAAAATCCACCGCTCTCGGATCATCGGGTCCAATCAGCGCTGGGGGGCGTGAGATCTGACTGTCAATCACAGTTCGTGCACACGCCACAGATCCTACTCCCCCCTCCCGCACGTTACAATATCACATGCACATGCCTGATGTTCGCCGTGATGGCGGAGAGAAAATCTACTAACAAGCTTCCAATTCCTCGGTTATTGCTATCTATGGGTAGATTAGCCAGGGCAGCCTACCTCCGAGTCCATGGTGTTAATCGATGCTGAAGAGACGGACGCGTTCACAGAAAACATGGTGCACATGCACTGACGAGCACAAACTTGATGGGAGGGTGCTCGCTGGTAGTGGGGGAGGGGCATGAGAGTTGTAAACATTCAAAATTTTGGCTAAGTCGACTCAATCTGCCAGACTTGCCGACTGCAGCTTTAACTAGCAAATACGTCATAGGTTTAAAATATATATATCCGTTCTTCGTGATCCCATGTTTCAAACTTTAGTTAGTGTGTAATGTTGTTGTTAGAGTATAAATAATATCTGTAAAATTATAAAGCTCAAAGTTCAATGCCAAGCGAGATATTTTATTTAACAGAAGTCGCCTACATCGAACGGCCGATTTGGACTACATCCCTCTACTTCCTTCTTTAATGACGTCACTAGAACAGTTTTTTGACTAACCTCCGCCCACAGGAATACACAACAAAAGGGGGCGTGGTCTTGTTGCGCTCCCACGGAGAAGAGGAAGAGTTGCGTTTGTAGAGTGTGTTTGTCGCCATGTCGTCGAGACGCTGTTATTCCGGCTCAGATTGATAAGGTAATATTAAAGACATGTTTACAATAACACTGAGCGCATGCATCTCCACGTTATGGTAAGAGGCGTGACCTTTCCGGGCAACGTGCGCTAAGCTGCTGTCGAATCACAGCACAGGAACCGCTGGCACGATCAGAACTCGTTATGTATTTCTGAAGGAGGGACTTCATAGAACAAGGAAGTCATCAGCCTGTTTTTATGACAGTGAAAACAGCGGTATACAGATAAGTAAATTGTGTGAAAAATACTGTTTTTTTTTACACGCGAAACATGAACACGTTATATTGCACACTGTAAACACAATCAAAGCTTCAAAAACACACGAAGAACGGGACCTTTAAAAAATAAAGGATTCCATGAAGTGTGCTCTATTCAATACTACACAGTTTGCATGCTACTGTACATACTTTTACAGTTTGTTTGTGTTAGTCAGAGTTGATAAAAATGTTGATAAATGTTCTCTCAGTTTAATCTTCAATATCATTGATTAAAAAATAAATAAAAAAAACTTGTCAACAAATGTTTTCATTTTTTTTTTGTATGTTCATTTCATAACACTGTACATACTGCAGAACTAGCAGGATTATTATGGTAGAATGTTATTGTGAACATAGCCATGATTTAACCTACTATTTGATCACATGCATGATTACCTTGCAGTTGTCTTCTTAGGTCTTGTATCTCATTTTCCTGTTGTTGGTTGATCTCTCTCAGAGAGGCATTCTCCATTTCAAACTACAAGAATGATGACTGTGATCACAAACATTCACACAATCCCCACATATTTATCTCTTTCTAAAACACAAATATATATAAAGAGCATGAACATACTTCATTCAACTTCCGCATGACCCATTCTTTGATCTTAGCTGCTTTTTCTTCTACTGTCTTGGCATCTTGGATGCGGTTCTGTTTCTGAAGGTGTAAAACGTAAATGGATCACATTTTTCTTTTTAATGGATTTAAATAGGCGTTTTTGTATCCTGATGCAGGTATGACTGACCTGTTCCTCCAGCTGCTGCTCTAGGGTGTCAATAAGCTCATCTTTCTCCTTCAGTTCCGCTTGAAGATTTTGACAGCGCCTGAAAAGCTGCAGCTCTGAATCACTTGACTGGATATCTGAAGTCTTTAAACGCTCTTCCATCCACTGTACCTGCAACAAACACACACACATATACACAGTGCTAATAAATGTTATATGATTATATACCAAAACTATATATATATATACACACACTCACAGGCCACACCGGTTCAACTGCTCGTTAACGCAAATATCTAATCAGCCAATCACATGGCAGCAACTCAATGCATTTAGCCATGTAGACATGGTTCAAACTGAGCATCAGAATGGGGAAGAAAGGTGATTTAAGTGACTTTGAGTGCGGCATGGTTGATCGTGCAGGACAGGGCTGTCTTGAGTATTTCAGAAACTGCTGATCTACTGGGATTTTCACTCACAACCATCTCTAGGGTTTACAGAGAATGGTCCGAAAAAGAGAAAATGTTCAATGAGTGTCAGTTCTGTGGGTGAAAATGCCTTGTTGATGCCAGAGGACAGAGGAGAATGCCCAGACCTGTTCGAGCTGATAGAAAGGCAACAGTAACTCACACAACCACTCATTACAACTGAGGTCTGCAGAAGAGCATCTCTGAACTCATAACGTCAAAAAAAAAAAAAAAAACGTTGGAAAAACGTTGCCTGCAGCCAAAAAATCATGTAAATATGGACCAAAATCTCAAAACCTTGTTGAATCTATGCCACGAAGAATTTTATATATACAGTGAGGAAAATAAGTATTTGAACACCCTGCTATTCTGCTAAGTTCTCCCACTTGGAAATCATGGAAGGGTCTGAAATTGTCATCGTAGGTGCATGTCCACTGTGAGAGACATAATCTAAAATAAAAAAAATCCAGAAATCACAATATATGATTTTTTAACTATTTATTTGTATGATACAGCTGCAAATAAGTATTTGAACACCTGTCTATCAGCTAGAATTCTGACCCTCAAAGACCTGTTAGTCTGCCTTTAAAATGTCCACCTCCACTCCATTTATTATCCTAAATTAGATGCACCTGTTTGAGGTCGTTAGCTGCATAAAGACACCTGTCCACCCCATACAATCAGTAAGAATCCAACTACTAACATGGCCAAGACCAAAGAGCTGTCCAAAGACACTAGAGACAAAATTGTACACCTCCACAAGGCTGGAAAGGGCTACGGGGAAATTGCCAAGCAGCTTGGTGAAAAAAGGTCCACTGTTGGAGCAATCATTAGAAAATGGAAGAAGCTAAACATGACTGTCAATCTCCCTCGGACTGGGGCTCCATACAAGATCTCACCTCGTGGGGTCTCAATGATCCTAAGAAAGGTGAGAAATCAGTCCAGAACTACACGGGAGGAGCTGGTCAATGACCTGAAAAGAGCTGGGACCACCGTTTCCAAGGTTACTGTTGGTAATACACTAAGACGTCATGGTTTGAAATCATGCATGGCACGGAAGGTTCCCCTGCTTAAACCAGCACATGTCAAGGCCCGTCTTAAGTTTGCCAATGACCATTTGGATGATCCAGAGGAGTCATGGGAGAAAGTCATGTGGTCAGATGAGACCAAAATATTACTTTTTGGTCATAATTCCACTAAACGTGTTTGGAGGAAGAAGAATGATGAGTACCATCCCAAGAACACCATCCCTACTGTGAAGCATGGGGGTGGTAGCATCATGCTTTGGGGGTGTTTTTCTGCACATGGGACAGGGTGACTGCACTGTATTAAGGAGAGGATGACCGGGGCCATGTATTGTGAGATTTTGGGGAACAACCTCCTTCCCTCAGTTAGAGCATTGAAGATGGGTCGAGGCTGGGTCTTCCAACATGACAATGACCCGAAGCACACAGCCAGGATAACCAAGGAGTGGCTCTGTAAGAAGCATATCAAGGTTCTGGCGTGGCCTAGCCAGTCTCCAGACCTAAACCCAATAGAGAATCTTTGGAGGGAGCTCAAACTCCGTGTTTCTCAGCGACAGCCCAGAAACCTGACTGATCTAGAGAAGATCTGTGTGGAGGAGTGGGCCAAAATCCCTCCTGCAGTGTGTGCAAACCTGGTGAAAAACTACAGGAAACGTTTGACCTCTGTAATTGCAAACAAAGGCTACCCTACCAAATATTAACATTGATTTTCTCAGGTGTTCAAATACTTATTTGCAGCTGTATCATACAAATAAATAGTTAAAAAATCATACATTGTGATTTCTGGATTTTTTTTTTAGATTATGTCTCTCACAGTGGACCTACGATGACAATTTCAGACCCCTCCATGATTTCTAAGTGGGAGAACTTGCAAAATAGCAGGGTGTTCAAATACTTATTTTCCTCACTGTATATATATATATATATATATATATATATATATACACATATAAAATTCTTCGTGGCATAGATTCAACAAGGTTTTGAGATCACCTTTGAAAATGGAGATTTTCAAGAATTCAAGAATCACCTTTCTTCCCCATTCTGATGCTCAGTTTACATATATACATACATACATACACACACAGGTATATTAGTACTGGGTTGGACGCATTTTATAAAGAAAACTTTCTTTTATAATAAACATAATAAGTGCTATCATTGTTTTCAAAGATGTGTGATTTTTACAGTTAATAACCTGTGTGTTTAAAAATGTGTTTTAGTGTTTGAATGTCCCTTTAAGAACAGAATCATAATTCAGCTGAATCAAATACGAACAGTACATCCCTAATATTTGATGAAATGTCCACAAGAGTGTTACTAGTATTTACCTGCTGGTTGCCTTCATATGCCCGACGCTCTGCTTCCAACACTTTCTTCTCCAACTGCTGCATCTGAGAGAGCAAGAACTATGAATGAATGAGCAAAGGAGCTGTGTTTGTGCATGTATGCATTCATATGAAAGTCTGCTTTCATTTTTCCTCTATGCCATGGGCATAGAATAAGCTCTTAATAAAACATAAATTTGTCCCCTGCACTTTTTTCGGCCTAGTGTGTTCATGTAAAGGTTTTCATGGACCAATATGAAAAAAAAAAAAATCCAATTTAAATTAAAAGTCTGTTAGCCCTAAAGCGCTAAAGTCTGTTTCCTTCACACTAGAAGCCGGAGGGTGCCCTCATGCAAAAAGTATGCAAGTGAGGAGAGGATGTAATTTAAGTGTAATGGGTGAAGATAGAAGAACCCATAACTCTATCCCTCCACACATTAGATCCACAGAGGTGGAGCTGGACTAGGTCAAGCTCAACCCAGGCACCACTTGCAAGTGAGACGCATAGAAGTCATTACACTTATGACATTCCTGGAAATCCGTCATGTGGAAAAAGGCATCCAGCTATCACTGTAGCTGAATAAAAAGCAGAAACGTTGACTGATGAAACGTGAACACAATAAATACACGACTGCGACAATATATGGGTTATATGTGTTTTTCAAGCCATCTCGGGTTATTTACATAACAATAAAGTAGAATAATGCAGTGCTAATTGACATCGCCTTTATATCAGTAGAAATGATAAAATATATTTTCTGCCTTATTCTGCAATAAAAAAGTTTCATTAAGTGTTAAGGCCCGTTCACACCAAGAACATTAAACTATAAAGATAACTATAACATAACTATATTAGTGTACACACCAGCAGATGGTATCATTCAGTTTATTCTAAGCGTGTTTGTCTGCCGCTTTAAATGCTTAAACTCTTTAAAGCAGGATTGATTCTGATTGGCCGTCAATGTTTTTATCATCCATCAGCTGGATAAAATCATCAAATTTGACAAAGGTCAGAATAAACTAGTATTACACATACTATTATGCTCTATGCATAACATATTCCATGCATTAAGGAAAAAAGCTAGCTGATTTTGTAAACAAATATCCTCTAAGCTAGGATTTCATCTTTTTACACATATTACTCTAATAGCGTAGTATTGTCAGGAATGCAGCATGTCCATTTTCAAATAATTTTTACCAAAGCAGGAATGCCATGCTATATTACCATAACATTCCATCAAGTCTTTTATTTATCTTTTCTTGGATGAGAAGACCATAAAAAATTCCTGTAGAAAGTTAGGGAATGCAAAAACTACTGTCCAAGCAAGTCCTGAAGCTGTGTTGTATTGAAATGAGATAGATTTTGAGTTCTGTGGTAAACCAGTGGTAATGATTCAGTAGCTGGTCATTTTGGTGACTTTACCGTTATCATTTATTAACATAAGTTTCGGGGAATTTTGACCACTTTATTCTCAATCCTCATACTTTCTAGTTGAGCTCTGATATAAATTCCATCTTTCTCTTGCCTGTCTTTTACAAGCACTTCACACATTCAGGGTTTTAGTTGTGCTCATCAGATTGGAGTTTGCTGAATGGCTCTTGGAAATCTAATGTGGACCCTGTGTGAAAATGCTTATATTGTGCATATAATTATATTGTGCATATTATTCTTACATTTTTATTTAATTGAGTAAACAATTTTTAAACACAAATTAAATTATCAGTGTAAATAATGTAAATGAAAAACATTTTTTGTCAATAATGTAGTTATTTGATTAGTGACCTAGAAATCTAGAAGCACAATCTCAATTATCTCTTATTCATTTTATGGCATACATTAAGTTGAGAGGCCAACAGGGTTCAAAAGTAACTGAGAATTCTGCTTAAAAAATATTTATTTTTAGATAAAAAATTATATATATGAAAAATTGCTTACACAATTTTTTTGGAGTATACTTTATAATTAAATATTAGTATTGAGAATGTCATTTTTATTGGATTACGGTAATTAGAATTTAGAGGGTGCCTAACTGTCACAAAAAAGGTTAATAAATTAGCCTCCTTTTAAGCATTTTTTGGGGTATTTTCTTAATTATATCTTTTTGATTTTGGAGTTAAATTCATGAGATTCATGTGTGGGTGTTATTCGCTGGAACAATTTGCTTGTTTCTACTTTGGCATGAGCTCCATCAGCAACCTGTTTCTTTTCACAGAGTTCCCAAAGGAAAACAGACGCATATGACCTAACACACTACTAATAGGCTAGTTACTGCTGCTGCACTCATATTTTCCAATGAACACCACACAAAAGTGTTCTACATAGTTGTGTGTATGTGACTAAATGATGTTCTGATCTTTCTAACAGCCTCTCTTGTTTACAAGCCTCCGTCATTTAAGATGTTTAATAATGATAAAAATGCACAGCGGACTACTGACAAAACTGTCATTATGATGACTCTGATGGAACAATCTTGTTCATGTAAACCTTTTCTGCTCTAGTTCTCTTTGACTTAAGTTAAAGCACATTTTGTTGGATTTGTTAAGGGTGCATTAGTCAGAGCTTAATGAATGACATAAATCTCTTATTTACTGATGGAAGTTAAAAAGATTTACGAAGACTCTGGTTAGTTTTCCATCATTAAAGTCTATTGCTATTCAGTGTTTAGTGAGCCAATTCCTAGACTAAACCAAAGGGTGTGTCCCCAAAACACACTGATGGTCAGAAATACATCACACACTCTACACACACTCATTATCTATATCATCCTCACACAAAGCCACTATCCCCACAGACTATTCATACACACATGCGTAACTAACTACAGATATGTTCATACCACAACAACCACACATACACACATAGTGTATACACCCATCCTCATCTGTGGTCAAGCTGGTCCACCACTGCCCAATGAAGCAGATATAGAAAATAAAAAATAGCAGAGTAATTACAGACTGTTCTGAGAACAGCTGCACAAACCAGTCAGATTCTGGCCAGTTGAGCCACAGGTTAATGGTACATATTAACATGTGCTTTTTTCTAAAGCTCATCTTTAAATCCGTTGGATGCTGTGGTGAGAAGCATAGTTTCTTTTAAAATGACATGTGGACCTAAATAGATCATGCTCCTGGGCACAATAATTCAGTGAATTCTATATCTTTCATGCTATTGAAATATATATACATTTTAATTTATATTTAGCATGTCAAAAGTCAGCACCGTTTTTGAGGAATGCGCATGTGCATAAATGTATAAGGGAACCCTGGAGTATGACATATGAGGGAACCAGCGAAAAATGAAATATCAAATAAAGCAAAATGACATAATGAAGTAAAAGGCAAGTTCATTAAGTAGTTGTCAGTTCATTACAGCAGAATGTCAGAAAAATTACGTTACGTGGATAAAGCTGCTGACTGAATGAACCACATGTTTACAGGAGTAAAGTGTACGCCAAATACTGCATGTTAACGTGATTAAAACATTTACGACTTTCTGTTGTTTATGTACATTAACTTAAAGGAATAGATCACTTCAAAATGACAATTCTGTCATCATTTACTCACCCTCAAGTTGTTTCAAACCTGTATGAATTTCTTTCTTCTGCTGAACACAAAAGAAGATATTTTGAAGAATGTCGGTAACCAAACAGTTGATGTACTTGACCGTGCCCATAGTATTTTTTTTCTACTATGGAAGTCAATGGAGTCCATAAATTGTCTGGTTACAGACATTCTTCAAAATATCTTATTTGTGTTCAGCAGAAGAAAGAAATTCATACCGGTTTGAAACAACTTGAGGGTGAGTAAATGATTTTGAAGTGAACTATTCCTTTAATAAAGTTAAGTTATTACTCTACCACCTGCATGCGACGTCATTAACAACAGTCCTATATTGTTGAACTAACGTGGTTCAAACAACAGAGGTATGACCAGTTTCTGGAAACAGTTGTGACAAGATAGTTAGTTTCTACAACGATGCATTGTTCTATGGTGGTTAAGCAGTAAATTACGTCATTGTACGGGAAATGCACCCCTGTGTCAGATAAGGGAGACATACAAAATGTGCAGAGCAGTTTGAGTCCCCAAGAACGAAGTTGAGAACCACCGCATTGAATGAATCAAAAGTGACATATATTTACAATGTTACAAATGATTTATTTTTCAAATATTGTTTTTTTTGAACTAATAAAAAAATAAAAATAAAAAATCATGAAAAAATAGTTTTCAACATTGATAAAATAAAATAAAATGTTTCTTGAGCACCATATTAGAATGATTTCTGAAAGAACGTGAAAATGAAGACTGGAGTAATGATGCTGAAAATTGTCAGAGAAAATTGAGCTTTGCATCACAGGAATAAATTACATTTTAAAATATAGACAAATAGAAAACTGCTCTTTTGTATTATAATAATATTTCACAATATTACTGTTCTTACAGTATTTTTCATCAAATAAATGAAGCCTTGTTCAGCATAAGATACTTCTTTCAAAAACATTTAAAAAAAAATCTTACTGACCCTGAACTTTTGAACACTAGTGTAATCTAGTCTAGCTGGAGTCCACCTGAAAACAATGTTTTGTAAAAGATTTCAAAACCTTTGTACGAAGTAAAATTGCCTATTCCACTATGTTTTGCCTGTGATTGATCTGCAGTGCCGGTCCTATTTGGTATTCTAAGGCACTCCAAACAATCCAGTACTAAAGTGAGCAGTCTGAAATCCCAAACTGATTCAGATCATCTTGCCATGTTTGACCATTTCAGTGAAAATAAGCATCACAAAAGTACGGAGCATTGCATATGACATGAGAAAAGAACAAAAAAGATATTGTTGCTACAAATTAAGAATTGCACAAAACATAACAACTTGTTCCTTAGTTTCAATTAAATTGTGGCCAACATACTACAATAATGTACAATTATTTCGCTTGTGGCTATGATTTAACTAATAAAACAAGGGGGAAAAACGAATAAAATGTAGCCATGATTTAACTAAAATGATTAAACAAATTAATAAGAATGTGGCCATGATTTTAACTAAAACGAAGGAACAAATGAATAAAACTCGAATAAAACACGAAATAAGGAATTCTTTGCCACAGTATATTTTTCTTCCTCATGTCCTGTGCAGGGCACCGTACAAAAGGGTATTATTAGTTCTGATTATTTTCTGACAGAAAATATGATTTGATTGTTGAATAAAACAATAATAATACTAATGAGTATTGACATGATGGGCGACTGATAATGGGAATGCATTATACCAAAACAAACTAAAAACCTCCATGGATGCTTTCATCAGTTTGCACCTGTAAACTCCACATTTCGATAAATAGTTTTCTTGAATCTACTACGATCCCACCTAGCTTCTCCACCCCATATGGTCCTGGCTACAGTCAGTCTTCCATTCCATGAATTCCATCCACGGCCTTCTGTGGCCGGCCCGCCCTGCACCCCTCATCCAGCCTCCCTCTACAGGCCAGCTCACAAAGCCTGTCTGTATGACACCCCTCACAGCACAACAGCTCCAAATTCCCGAGCGTCACCCGGCCTCTGCTCCACACTCCACTCATCTGTGTCCTACACACTCAAGGGGAACAGCAGCACACTGTATACTGGATACACTTTGGAATGTGCTAGAAGCTAACATTTCTATTCAAGAAGAGTCCATTGCTGAAATCAGCATTGAAATAAATAATGATGAATAATATATTTTCTTCTCACAGAGAAAAATGATTTTAATTATACATTTTATAATAATTCTATTAAAGGAGTACTTCACTGGTGGCAAAATGGGCTTTTCAATACAACTTGTCTGTCTATGTAGTTGAAAAGAATATAATTCAAAGAGTAAATGTTTAGCGGGAGTGAGTTATTTTAAATTTCCAGCGAAAGGTTATAGGCAGAGAGTTCTTGCAAAGAATCATAAATATGGAGAGAACACTGCAATGGAAAATCTGATAAACCTTTGTGTTTGTAGTCTCCATTTAAAACTGGACAATAAACACAGATTTTAATGCCGCGTTCAAGAAGAGTTTGGAATTGGGAATATTCAATTTGGTGTTCCAGTCAATCACACATCACCTTCACTTGTTGAACACATGATGTCGCAATGACACAAGAGAGCATTTTTGATTCAATTATATGGTGAAAAAAAAAAAAAAAAAAAACGAGTAAATTGAAACCTGCTAATGAAAAGCAACATTTTAAGGTATAATTATTAGGACGTGGGAAAAATCAGAATCCTGAGTTGTTTGGAATGGAGCATTAAACGAAAAAAAAAAAAAAAAAGAAGAAGAAATATACAGTATTCATGATCATTGTTAGTTCATGTTAGCTAATGCTTTAACTATGAATGGGACTTTATTATAAAGTGTTACCAATTATACATATCATTCACAAGTTCACACTTACATATAATCAGATATAGTATAAAATATGCATATTTGGCGTGCTGTCCGAGGAGAGGGCTCTGAGCTTGGAATTTGGCCTGAACTCAGAGCACTAGGGAACAAGTCAGAAACATGTCAATAACAACAATGTCTGTACTCTCTGGCCACTGCTGCCCAACTAAACGTGGAATCAATCTGAGGGTGTTGTTGGGCACGAGGAGAAGTGGAGCGTTAACCTACAACAGATTCAGACTTTGCACAGTGTGCTTTCTGTGTGAGTACAGTATGCATATTTAACTGCACTTGAAAGCTGCCCTTATTTTTACCATAACGGTTTAAAAGAAAGCTTTGCATGAGTTCAGAAGCAGGATATGGTTTAGCCACTGAAGTTTTCTTCATGTGATCCTTCGTGACATTCTTTGAGGATGGCTCACTGCGAATGTTTGTTACTGTTTTGAGTTTCTTTGCATGATGAGCAGTTGCTGTCCATGTTTGGTTGATTCATTTCAAACTTTACAAAACAGGATGCAAAGCAGGGGAGAAAATGACCTACATTTCTCCCAACAAACCACACTTGCATCAGCATATACAAGTTTGTTTGTGTATGTATTTAGGATGCTAACTTCCTGTATAGCACGAAACCAGGCATTTCCTCCCATGGGAGTCTCAGTGATTAAAGGATAGTTTGTTTTGCCACTCTGTTCGCATGTCTCTCTCCTCCCATTTTACTCCCTTTCTTTCCCTTTCACTCTTATACCTCTTCATTATCCTACAAGGCATGTGCAAAACTATAAAAGAAATTCAACAAATTCATAATAATTTGAGACAACCCACTAACTAGTGTAAGAAATTGTAGTCTGCCTCGACCCAGATTCCACTCCTAAATATATTTTAGAATAAGCTCATCCCCAAAATGGCTTAATTATCATAGAGATTAAGGCAGTCAAGTTCTATTGTTTCTTGACCATTTGGGTTGATCACATCCTGAGCAAATGGTAGTCAATTGTAGAATGGGACTGGGTGTAGGACACAGAGAACTTTCTCAGACAATGGGGTGTCTCAACTTCATTAACATACAGACCACAGCTGTTGCAACAAGATCAACTTAATTTACATTAAGAACAGGATAAAAGGTTTAAGATTTGGATGTTCTGGGTTCATTCTGACGCCGGTGAACCCAAGGTGCTTTGTGTACCTTGCCACTGCTAAGCTGTAATAAACTTCATTTTTGAGATCTTCGACGTCCACATCATTTTTTCTTACACTAGGGATAACTAAGAAGGATAGTCCCTTTGAATTGGAATCTCGCTAGAAACACAGAATACTATGTGAAGTCCACTTCGCAGAGCACTTATGGTTGAATGGGACACACCTATATATTGAATATATATACAATGAATCATTCACTTAACCGATTGTTCAAAACCACTGATTCATTTAGGAATAAAAAACTCTACTGTGTGTTGCTCAGGGATGTGCAACTGTTCTGTAGTTGATTCATTAGAAATATTTTAGTAGGTGGAGCAAAAATAGACAAAGTAACTGGCAATATTGTGTCTAAAACGTAAGTTACTCAATATTAAAGGGATACTTCCCAGATTAGCATTAAGCTTTGTATCAGTAGAAACCCGGTAGCATTTTCGAATGACCGTGCTTCCCTCTCTCATGTCCCCCTGAGATGAGAGATTTCTGTATTGTGTGTCTGGAAAAAAACCTCTGATGTCGCAAAAATCGTCATTTTGCGTCATCGGAGGCTTTTTTGGCCAGAGGCTAGAGACTACAGCCAGTAGTAGGAGCTAGTTCCGCATGTTTTGCAACCCGCCCATAGGGGGTGGGATCTCACGATAAAACAGTGTCTTTTCAGTTTCGAGTCAACTAGTTCCAGCAGTGAAATATCCCTTTAACTTTGTTTAATTGTTGTATACATTTGCATAAAACTGTCAGTCACTTTTCACAAAAGTGCTGTGCTTTAAAAAGAAGTTATGGCCTGTTCGCACCAAGAACTATCCACAACTTTCCTGCGAGTCTTAATGGCGTCGCCATGACACTCGATACTTCCTGTTGCCGGTATCTCAGTTCCGGTTTAGCCTAAAGCTTAAAGAAGCTAGCACACAGGGGATACTCGCGTTGCGGTACAAACGGGTGAAACTGATTACTGACAAGTAGTAATGCTGACAGATAAGCAATGGCTCCTTGTGGCTCAACGTGTACCGTTGTCAGGTGCACAAACAACACGCGAAAACTGAAGGATTTTATGAATGGGAGCTGTTTCCAACATAAACGGACCCTCTACGCAGAAAGAGTGTTTCTTGTAACGCTACTTAGAAAAAACTGCAGTACAACTGTATATATATTTTTAAGTGGTATGTTTATTGTTTTCAATAATTTGAAAATTAATTCGAGAATTAACTTGAATGTGCAGCAATTTGTACAGATAGAGAGTATGTAGGCCTACTATATTTGTTGTAGCCATTAAATAAGAGCATTTAGTTTCATATTTGTTCAGATATTATAATGTCATTTTTTCCATCTATGTTGATTATGAAAAGTGAACACCATGATAGGATGCATCGGGAGACATAGAGTGGGGTCAGACATGATTTTGTTAATGGGTCAGACATGATTAAACTTAATTTTCTTCATTAAGTTTTGTTTTGTAAGCCTTTCTTTAAAGTCATAAATTAACCGAAACTCAGACATGAGAAATATAGCCTATCTAAAGAAAGCTTTAAATGTCTTTAAACGAAACAATTCAAAATGAAAAGAAATAGGCTACTCTCTGATTATGTAATCCAAGATGTGCATTTCTCTCTAGGCTATTATGCGCGTTCACTACGGAGATGGCGATCGTCAACTTTATCTTTGCAGCAGACACTGACAGAAAACACTAGTTTATTAATAAAAATCAATGCACGCGTGTCACCGGATTTACAAATGCACATCTTGCTTATTGCACGCACACTCGGCACACATGATGTCGAAATAACGAGATATTGTGTTGAAATAACATTATTAATAATAATAAATATTTAATAATATTTGATTGAATGCCGAATGTTGTGCTTGTTCAATTTAATAAAATTAATACTTTAATTGTGATCATTAAAATAATTGAATATTAAATATTAAGTGGCCAATTTTTGCTCATTTATTAAAAGTATTTATATATAATATATATAGCACCCCCTCAGCACACGTTAAAAAATTATCTGGCGCCGCCCCTGGTTATAACGGCCCACGTATTAAAAATGATTGGGCTCGGGCTCATAATTACAGTTAATGTGTCGGGCCGGGCTCGGACACAACGGGCTCAGGTAGGGTCGGGCTTGATTTTTTGGGCCCGATCTAAGCTTTACTCCTCATTATCCAAGCAAGTTGTTTGGGCTTGTTGAGGCTCTCTGATAGCGGTATCTTCAGGCTAACGTAAACCGGAAGTTTGTTACCGGCTAATTCTATGTTGCCATAGCGATCACGGGAAAGGTCAGAGTTCGGGAAAGTCGTGGATATCTAAAAAGTTTAAGAGAGTCCCGGTTAGTCCCGCCGATCACGGCGGGGGCCATCTGACCGTGCCCCCAGAACGGTGAACCTTCCTCGGCGTGCCACCAGAGCCCCTGGGGCCCTGGAGGTCCCGACCCACTGCAGGTTTTGGACTTGGGAGCAGAGAAGGGGCCCGAACTTTGAACGGCCGTAACTCGGGGAAGGTGGGTCCTATCGACGCCAAACTCGGGTCAGAGTAGGGTCTCGGCGGGCCCATTCCAAGTAGACCACCCCCAAGCTCCGGGGCCCCCGGGTCCCGGAGAAACGGGGCCCGACAGGATGGCGCGCGCGTCGGAAGGAAAGGTCCCAGGGGCTCGGGGAGGCGGGGTCCGAGAGCTACCCCAGGGACCCCACCGACACCCGAAAGGGCGAGACGCTGGGACCTCCCCTTCCCGAGATACGGGCCGTTTTGTCCAAAAGTCCCTCGCGCGTAACCGGGCCTATCTCGGGAACGGAAGGTCCCAGCGGCTCGAGACGGCGGGTGCTGGGGGGCCCCGAGGGCACCCTACTCCTCCTGCCGTCCCGAGCTCCGGGGACCTTCCGGTCCCGAGATACGGCCACTTCCGGTCCAGCTTGGACCGGGCGTAACTCGGAAAACGAGCCGAGTTGGGGCTCCATACTCTGGGCGTGGGGGGGAGTACCCTAGGGCCCCCCCAGCCCTGGTGTATGGAGCCCCAACTCGGCTCGGTTGCCGAGATACGGTCACTTCCTGTCCAGCTTTGACCGGGCGTATCTCCGAAAGTAAGCCGAGTTGGAGCCCCAACTCGGCTTATTTTTGGAGTTACACCCGGTCAAAGTTGAAACTTCAAGCGGGTGTATCTCTGGAACCATGCAGAGTTGGGGCTCCATACTCTGGGCGTGGGGGGACCCCGAGGGGACCCCCCATGTGCCCAGAGTATGGAGCCCCAACTCGGATTGGTTCCAGAGATATACCCGCTATATACACTCTGCTTCACCCTACCTAACCCTACCCACCTCACCCGAGCACCGGCCGAACCGGCAGAGTCTGCTTACTGAACAAATAGCTAAAACTATATAGTCCGTTTGTGTCAGCAATAATATAGTCACCATTATAGTTCTCTTTATAGATATCCTCCTTGGTATGAATAGGCCTTTCATTTAAAGACACAACTTCTTGTAGTAGGTTTTAATAGTTATGTTTCCATTCAAAGTTGCAAATTGAACTTGCACACTTGAAAATTGGAATATTCGTTTCCATGAAATGTGTTCAAGAGAACAAAATCGCCACTACCTGGAAAACTGGCGCTAAATATCTGTAATAAAAATGGAAGTTGATGCAATTTGGGAAGTGAGTGGTTCTTTTTTAATCATCATAAATGACTTGCATCTCAGATCACATAGAAGAAACACAATAAACACTGTCACGTTCTCTTGCGTTCAGATGCCTAGTGTTTGGGAACGCAATCATGTGAGAAACTTCTGAGAGGTCATTATACACAATTGGTCCGCTGATTAGTCTAATTACCAAATCACATCCACTGTTGAGACAAAGTCATGTGAGCTTGTGTTGCACATCGAGGGATTTATTCGGTAAATGTCTTTCTATCGTATGTCCATGTGTTCTTATTGGATCAAAAATGGATCCGCCCCAATTGAGCAGAAACATTTTTTTTTAGAATGTATGCGCATTTTAGCATTTCCATCCAGCATAATAAACTAGTCACCTTCTTATTTGATCGGTTTTTGGACGACTAGTTGATTATCCCACACTTTCCTACTTCCCTACTTTCTTTATCATATGACCTATTCCTTCCCCTTCATCCTCTTCCTTTGTCTAGTTCTAGGATTAATCTCTGACATTTCCTCAAACTGATCTTACCAGCTATCTGTGTATATTACAGCACAGCTGATCCAGGATCTGCAGTGAGAGGACATTTTAGGAAAGAGGCCCTATGTAAACATCTAATGGCAGCTTTTAATTACAGCAGTAAGCGAATGCATCCACATGCTATGCAAGGGAGGAATAATAGATGGCAAACTTAAGCGGGCCCAGACGATACCCAGCTGATAACAACAACACGTCTATAGATGAAGGAATGAGAAACCATTACAATGAGATTCTTAAATGATGGAATCATTATATTTTTTTTCATTACACAAGTTATTGAGATGGAAAATATAAATCACAGTCGATATATAATTATTTATTTTTTTAATTGGTGAACCAACTCTGTTCCTGTAAAAGTCACTTTGTGTCCATAACACTTATTTGGTTTAAAGGGGTGGTTGAATATGATTTCACTTTTTTAACTTTAGTTAGTGTGTAATGTTGCTGTTTGAGCATAAACAACATCTGCAAAGTTACAACGCTCATAGTTCAAAGCAAAGGGAGGTATTTTCTTTTAAATAAATAGCTTTTTAAGGACTAGCCCTACAACAAACGGCTGGTAGGGACTACAGACATTCCTCCCGGGTTAGTGACATCACCAACCCTAGAATTTACATAAACCCGCCTCCAGAACACGATTTATAGATGATCAAGACAGAATATGCTAATCAATGACTAGAAGATTACTACATATTAGCTACATAAATACATCAACTAACCATTCAGAAATGTTGTCTACATGTTGTCACTTCTTCTTGAGTCTACCCATCTTTTTGACTTCATTTTGAACATAAAAGGCTAAAAGTCTTTGAAATTTTCAGTGCATGTGTGTGCGAGGTAAAAGGACACAAGCTGTTGAAGCTCCACCCTCTGTGCCGGGAGCAGCAGCTCATTTTCATTTAAAGGAACAGACACAAAAACGGTGCGTTTTTGCTCACCCTCAAAAAAGTGACAACTTTAACACGCTATATAAAAATATATGTGGTGCATTTTGAGCTTATACTTCACATACACACTCTGGGGGCATCAAAGACTTATTTTACATCTTGTGAAAAGGGCATTATACCACCCCTTTAACTCAGATTGTTTTGTGATGCTGGTTTCAAGAGGCCATTATTGAAAGATGGTGCAGTTAAAACTTTATTGGACTTTATAAGCAAGACTGAAGAGCTGACTATGAATCAATTCACTGAAACAGACAGTTTGAACTGGTCCATGGAAATGAAGTAACCAAAATGTGTCTAATGACATGATCGACTTTAGGAAACTTAAGGGCCAAACAAAACCAGATTTCATGTGACTGACCTTCAATGCTGAAATGTAATGTAAAACATACAATATAAATATATATTTTGTAAAAGAAAAAGCCTAAACTTGACCTCTCCCCAAAGGCAAGACATTTAAAGCACCCAAATACATCTCGAGTCTGTAATTCAAAGACGATTCTGCTATCCCAGAATGCAGCAGTCTGGAGCCCTGTGGTCAGGCGTCTGTTTATATTAACCTCTAATCTGCTCTCCCTCGAGATAGGCCAAAGAAATATGCCATGGCACAAACACACACACACACACACACACACACACACACACACACACACACACACACACATACACACACACACATACACACACACATTCATGGAAATAAAAACCAAACATGGAAATGAGCAAATAGTTTAATAGGTGGCTTTTTTTTTGCTTTTCCTAGAATTCACACTATTGAGTATCTCTCCTATATTAATACAGACAGGAATTAGTGGGGCGGTGACAGTTGCAGACAAATCTTATGCGTCGTCTGTTATTATTTTATAAAGATGGCTAGGGGTAAAGTAGGTTTTACTTGCTCAGCATGCAGTCTGATATAATGATTTTTAAAGATCCGAGAGCACCAGTGTAAAACAGCAGTCCAAGTGAAAGGACTCAGGGACCGAGACATAGTGCATTTGACTGACCTTTTCTGCCGTGAGCTCTCGGATGACTCTCATCTGCCCACGGAACTTGAAGAGCAGGGCCTCGAGGGCCATGTACTTGTCTTTCCACTCCCTGCCTGCACATTCATCACCCTCCGCCATGCCGTCACCCCTCAGGCCCTGCAATATTATATACACAGCATGAGACTGAAGCAGACGGACAAACAGAACATGCAGTAGAAAACCACTCAAGAACTTAAGCTAATGAACATAGGTCCAAATATAAATCAGGTGCAGGGCTGGGTGATGTATAGCTAAACAAATATGTATATATTTTCTCTAAGGAGCACAGAGGAACCATCATTTTGAACAACCAGCAACATTTCAACATTGAAATGTGGTTAAAATAACATAAAAAAAACACTTAAATAACGCTTGCTCAATGTAAAAATAATGCTTAATGTAAAAAGGTTAACAAAATACCAGATCAACAATGTTTATTCGCTCATGTTGAAAAGATGTTGAAACAATGTTGCGATATCAACAGTGATTCCATATGCATAATCGAAACTAATATAAGCAGTGATTTAACCTTGATCCATTATGTTGATTTACCTGTGATCAATTTGCTTCAAAATGTTTAAATGCAAGAAAGAACAGTAAAAATTAGGCATGTTTCCACATAATTATCTACATCTACATGCATTATCTACATGAAAAATGTGATGAGGGACTTCTGTAAAAAAAAAATTAAGTACCAAAATGTGTCTAATGACATGGACTTTAGATAACTTAATGACCCAACAAAACCAGACGGCATGTGACTGACCTTCAACGTAAAAAAAAAAAAAAAAAGTTTAAAAATTGTAGGCTATGTTGTTGTTTCAATATTAAAAAACAACATTGGAACAATATTTGATGGTTGTAAATAGGCTATCAAACTACTTGTAAATTAAAGTTGAGATTCATTCACCCATGATTGATAAGGAAAATTTCATTAATTTGCAGTTTTAACTTTGACCCACCATGTTGATTCACCTGTGAATAAATGCTGAAATGCAAATGGAAAATGGAAATGGAAAGCACATTAAAATCATCATCATGAATTGCAAAATTTGTTTTATTAACATTTAGACAAAATAATCTGTCTCCACCTCGCTTCAAAACGTGATTGACTTTTCACAACTTCTTATGTGTCATAGAACTCAAAAGTTTGTTTGGGCATTCACAATGAAAATGTAAATAAACAGTGAATATACTGAAGAGGGTGTTTATTTGCCACAACATTCTGATTAATACAGGTATGCCAGCTGTCTTTTATGGATTTAAAAAACTGGAATTGTATTAATAATCTTATTAATCTTATTAATACCCAGTCAAAACATTTATATGGTGCATGCACAACCAGAATATGACCCAATTCCAATATTAACTGGAATAGAGACAAACTTTCAATTCAATAATAGTTGGAAATAAACAGCAAAGACAGTCTGTATTGGTTGTGTGAAAACGTCAGAAGTGTTCAAGGGCCAGGCAGAGCCCTGGGCAAACTGACCACCACTATAAAAACAAACCAAACCAGCCAGCACTGATGCACCATCACACTTTTCCATCGTAAAAGTTTAATTATGAAAAACATGTGTTAACTGATGTAAATCAGGTGTTGTAAAGCACAACAGAAAAGTGTGAGTGAACACATTACACTACAACTTCTCTAGTTATAATAAGCTGTCATTACAGCATTGGCATGAGCACAAAGGGAGTGCAAACATGTGTTGCGCTCAGTTAAGCTGTGGTAAATAAGACTGAGGGTTTGAATCTCAACCAATGTGAATAAAAACAACATGTTACTGTGGAACAACCTCCTTGAGAGACACATTTAGGGAAAGTGTGCCAAAGTGGATAACAAGTCATTAAATGTAGATCTAGAAATGTATACAAGGATCTGGGAATTTTGGTAGGAATTTGCATCTCAGGAGTAGATGGACAGTGGTCCTTTGGCTCCATTAAAGGTTCTCTACAGTTTCTCTACAGTTGTCTACAGTTAATACAGAGCAAGTATACAATGATTCCACATAACTGTAATTACAGGTTAAATCTTTTGATTGGACAGCTGACCTAATTTCAGGCACTTTGTGGAATATTTGAAGAGTTCAGATGCAAAAGCCTCTAAGTGCCATCTGAAATTTTCTTCTAGAATTATCATTTTTATCAAGCTTGTATATTTAATTTCAGTAATTTCACTTAAATGACAATTAATAGGTTATTTTCATTGCCATTTAAGTGAAACTGCTGAACTTAAATATACAAGCTTGATAAAAATTATCATTCTAGAAGAAAATTTCAGATGGCACTTAGAGGCTTTTGCATCTGAACTCTTCATTTGTACTTTCAAAGATTAGTGGGCCATTGGAAATGAATGAATTAAGGCAATATATATATATATATATATATATATATATATATATATATATATATATATACACATATATATATATATATATATATATATATACACATATATATATATATATATATATATATATATATACACATATATATATATATATATATATATATACACATATATATATATATATATATATATATATATACACATATATATATATATATATATATATATATATATATATATATATATATATATATATAAACATATATATATATATATAGATTTTTTTTATTTTTTTTATGACGAATATGGTATAGAAACCAGTAGTATAATGTATATTTTCATACAAATTTTAAACTAAAATCGTGATATAAAAAGGTATGTGTACATAACGATAACTGCAGCTGAAAGAATAACGATGCAATACAATTAGAGTTGTGTTCATGAAAATTAACAGAAAAGAACAGAACAGAATTAATCAATATGAACTACATTTAAATCATATAAAATCAACAAACAGTGTATTTCAAACAACATACACTTTATATGTAATCAATTATTCCCTCCTATTCCCTTTAACAAGAAACAAAAACAAACTTACTTTTTGTTAATAGTTAAAGATTATATCCTTACCCGACACTCAGTGTTACAGTGTTGTAGATGGCACTGGTTTCACACCATAATAAAAATATTATTCCGTGTTGTCCCAGTTGTTATTGCACTAATGACCTAATTATGATATAAAGAGCGAGCGTTTTCTAGCTCAAAGTTTTCACTCCAGCATCGTCCTGTGGAAGCGGGCGGGCTCAGGGGCGTGTTTTTTACGAGCACGCACAATCAAACCATTGTAGGTGTGGTTAGGACGTTTTTTTGGAGAACGGTGATGTCATGAATGATTGACTTTCCTGAGGACCAATCACACATTTGTAGTGTTGAGTCTGGACCAATCATATGTTTGATTGGGCGGTCTTTCATAGCGACTCCGGAATTGACCGAATTGACGCGTCACACGTGTATGTTATGTTCCTGTGGAATTACTGATTTCTACACGCAGTATTGAACTTTTTCACCGGTACCTGTTTTATTCCAAAGGTATGACAATATATGGTTCATGCCTTAAAGTGTTCTGAATGTGCAGTAAAATAGGGTGTTACGGTGTGGGAGAACGTCGGTTTAATAATTGTCTGCAGGAAACAGTAAAGTGACTAGCATTAGTTTACACTAAGCGCTGTAGTTTAAAGTTGATCTTCTTCAGTTGTTGTATTAGCTTTTTAAGTAATTAAATGATAAATGTATGATGCTATTCTGCATTTGTTTTTATGTCCCAGAACTAGTCATGGTTGTGAAGAAAAAAACACCTAAAGTGGAGGCTGTAGTTTTGGATGATGTCAAGCTGAAGAGCCTGACAGGTGAGTGACAGATATCAACCTTTTTAGTGGTTGCAAATGCTTATAGTTTCCTGTAATATTTCTTTATATCTCATGTTTTCTCCCAGATTCCTTATCTGTGGAGGGGGACAGTAGATCAATAGAGCTTGCTCAGGTGCTGAAGGACAGTTTATCTTCACCTGACCCGGTTGAGCAGATCCAGCTCATCTCTAAGGTCGGTCTGCATCACATTCATCATATAAGTATACTGAATGTAATCGCTTAACACTTTTAATTCATTGGTTTGCATGTTGACTGCAGGCAGGCTTCATGTTGGAGCAGTTGAGAGAGGATGAATCCTCTACAGGTCCTTTACTGCATGCCTGCCTGAGCACACTAGCGTTCCTGTATACCACACTGCCGGCTAAGAACCCACTTAAGAGAGCTGTAGCAAGGTTAAAAGTACCCACATTTCACTGTCATTCATGTGACTTGAAATCAACAACTCTTTTGAATGACTTAGTTTATTTAACACAATGGCATATTCTTTTTCTTTTCCACCAGTGCACTACGTAGTGGCCCAGATTGGCTGGAGGAGAAAACGGTTGGATGGCTGTCTGAGTGCCTGTCTTACTCTCTCTCCTCTATGAACACAGATCACTTCTCACACCTAACAGATAGCATCACTTCTTGTCTGGATGGCTTTAAAATTGGTATGTCTAAGTCAGTGTTACTCACTGTGCGGCTCAAGAGCCTCCTGCGGCTCCCCAAACTTTAATTTGTGGCTTGGATGGCAGTAAATAATACGGTGGTATGATCATGCAGTCAATACAGATATGTCTTAAAAACAAGTAGGGCTATAACATAACCCATTAAAAAACACATAGTGTCAGCTCCATTGCAAATAATTTTGATCGGATTGAAAGGGGTGGTTTATTACTTTTCTAATCCGATCGAGAGAACATGTAAACTCTTGATTGGATTGAAAACCGAAACTGAAAGGACGACGTATGACGCGCTGAACGAGCTTTTCTTCCTTTTGAATAAAGTGTCATATAAATGAGTGTTCCGTCATTCTGAAATTCTCCTTTCACTCAGCATCTATGAAGTGAATCAGGACAACGTCCCACCAGTCTTTGTTTTGGATTCTCATCCACAGATGGTGACAGCATTTTTACTGCGTGATAAATAGAAGCAGCACAGCAGGTTCATATGCTCATTCATTGTGTCCAAATTATTATGTCTACTGTTTAAAACAAATAAAGAACCTGTGTAGGAGAATGGTTGTAAGCGCAAACAGCGGGAAACTTTGTATATTTGTGCAGTGTGTGCATGTCAAAAAATTTATTCCAATTTGAAGCTTGTGACATATAAACACGCACATCAACCCGATCACATGTTTAGCATTCATGTGTAAACTACATTCAGATTCATCAATTGGAATGAATTCAGTCCGATTGAAACAAAAGCTGTGCATGCCACTGCCAGTGACTCACTGCGGAGTTGCCAGTTTTGATGGTCTTTCTAGCTCTTAACGCCGAATGTGCTCTTGGATGGTTAGATACCAACACGATCTCATGAAAGTGTGTATCTATAGCACGAATTTGATTTCTCGTGCCATTTATACGCCCAAAATTATTTTTGCGTGCATATGATATGCACTGTAAACCCCTTGGCTAGGAATAAGGGTGTGCGTGCGTATTACACGCCATAAAGTGCGTATCAAATGCATGCAAAAACTATTTTTGGTGTATAAATGGCACAAGAAATAAAATTTGTGCTATAGACATGCACTTTCATGAAATCAGGCTGTTAGATACACTATGGGCTAATGTAGGAAAAAAAATAACTTACGGTCGTTAAATATATACTGGGATGAATATATTCTGGAAATCCTGTTTTTTTTTTGTCATTAAGGGAAATCATCTTGACTTAGTTACAAATTTGACTGGTAAATCATAAAGAATTATTTTTCCCCCACTTTTGTATTTATTGCATTGCATATTGTATGTTCAGGGATGACAGATTGATAAGCAGACATGGTATTTATGACACTGAAGACTGGAGTAATGCTGAAAAGTCAGATTTGCGATTACAGCAATAAATTACTTTTTATAAAAATAGAAAGAAATTATTTGAATTTGTAATAACGTCACACAATATTACCGTTTTGCTGTTTGTTTGTTTTTTTGATCAATTAAATGCAACCTTGGTGAGCATAAGAGACTTCTTTAAAAAAAAATATTTTTAAAATCTATGAGACCTCAAACTTTTCAGAGGTAGTGTAAATGGGTGTAATATAATTTTAATTTTAACTTGATTTACAGGTGAGAAATGTGTTCATCGCTTGCTAACAGAAGGTTAGAAAACAAGTTAATAATTTAATTGCATACCTTTGGCTTTCTCAGCTCTGTTTTGCAAATACAGCCACTGATTTTTTTTTCTCTCACATAGTCCTCCAGTTCTTCCAAAGGACTTTGAATTATTATGTGGAGCAGAACAGGTAAACTGTTCACTTGTGTATTGAATAATGTGCTGTATACATGGATGAACATGTTGACATCTTGTTCCTATTATCCAGAATCCTTGAAAATTGTCTGTAACATGGTTTATTGTTGTATATTTACATTTGATATGTTTTTCAGGGGTCTGGCGGGTCGTCATGTAGCCCAGTCTCAGCTGATGCAGTCCTGTCTGGCAGTGGTGAAGGCCTCAATGCTGGTGGTTCAGAGATCTCAGGAACCCATTAGTTCTGCAATGCTTTCAGCTTCAAGTGACCAATCTGATCTGCATCAAGTTCTCTGTGGTCTACTCAACTGCTATACATGTATCTTAACTGATGGTATTGTTAAGACCAGTGTATTCTTCATATGAAATTGACAATGAGGTTTTGTTTGTATTTAAAAAAAATAAAAAATTGTTGCATATTGTATTTATTTTTGTATTATATTTAAGTTCTTGCCTTTTTTTGCCCCATCCAGAGGAGTTTCTTCAGACGGTCCAGAGCACTGCTGGGATGGCTGTTGTTTTGTTCATTAGATCTATTATGGGGAATGGAGACGATGTACCAGTTATAGTAAGTGAGCGTTCCTTCTTCCTTCTAGCACTGTATTTTGTACTATCATTATTCAGTTTGAATAAATTATCTCAACTTGAGCTGCATTTGAACCCATTCCTGGCTGTGTGTAAAATGTGTTTGTAGGTTGCCGGTCTCCTGCAGTGTTCAGTGGATGCAGGCGACACCGTCCCCCAGTGGTTGAGGCTGAACTGTGCAGGTCTGTATGACAGCAGCAGGCCCGCAGCTGTGGCTCTGTATCTGAGTCATGGAGCTCTGGCTATGCTCAGCTGGAGAGGAAAGACTCACGGTCCACAGACAGAGAAACTGCTGCTGCTCATACCTGAAGTGCTCCTGTCTCTAGATACAAGGTATTGAAGATGCCAAATACATTCACACAAGGATATGGTTAAAATACATATTTTAACAATCGACTAGTCAGTGGTTTATCTGAACCAGGGATTTTTTTTTTGTTTATGTATAAACCGGAAGATAAGACTTTTTTTCTTTGCATTCAATTTTGTGGACGTTACCATTCTAAAGGTTGGAATCTGTTAGATAACAAAAAAAACTCTTATGCTCACCAAGGATGGATTTATTTGACTATTGTTAAATACTATTACAATTTTAAATAATTGTTTTCTATTTTAATATATTGAAAATGTAATTTATTTCAGTGATAGAAAAGCTGAATTTTCAGCATCATTACTCGAGTCTTCAGTCACTTGATCCTTCAGAAATCATTCTGATGTGCTGATTTACTGCTCAAGAAACATTTATTAATATTATTATCATCAATTTTGAAAACAGTATTTGCTGCTTAATATTTTTGTGGAAATCCATTTAATTGTTTTCCAAAATTCTTAGATAAATAGAAAGTACAGAAGAACAGCATCTATTTGAAATATATATTTTTTGTTTAATATATGTCTTTCTTACTGTCACTTTTGATCAATTTAATTAATCAAACTTTTAAATAGTAGTGTATATTCATCATTAATTAAAAAAAACAAAACAAAAAACAATATAAACCAAAAACTTAAAAAAAACCTATTTTGTGAAATAAAAAGAAATTAGAAATACATTCTTTTCTTTTCACATTTCCTATTGGTAAAATTGGTTATCAATGAAAAAATAATAAAAGAGCATGATTCATTTCAGTTGACAGAAAGCAAAATGTAAGAGTAATAATACAATTGTTTCTCTCAGAGAAGTTGCAATTCACCCTATTTCACATTGTAAAACTGTTCTTAGTTAATTTGGTTAAAGTAGCTAGTTAAAGTTGATCAGCCTTGATTTCCATTTAATCTGCTCTCTAACATAAATCTCTCTCAGAGTGAAGGAGTCCAGTACAGTGATGGTAGTGGCACGGGTTTTGACTCTCTGGAGCGGAGCAGCGGTTGACTGCGTTCAGGTCGACACGTGTCCCCCTCTCCTTCGCTCGTCTCTGGTCGGAGGCTCTCCTCTAATCGCACGCCTTCACCACCACATCTATGCCCACTGGGAGCACCCGCTGGATGGGGTCCGCCACCAGACGCGCACCCTGTTCCAGAACCTTCTCAAGATCCACCAGCATTGCAGTGATCACAAGTCCGATCCCACCAGCGACCCTTACATCAGCCAGCTCACCCGGGACCTTCTAGCACTGGAGTGGCATATGAAAGGGAAGTACGGCACACTGGCCTGTCTGGTGGAGCACTTGGGTGCGGAGTATCTACTCAAGCTTGATGGTGGACTTCCATCCAGGCTGCTGGGTCTGATGGGGGATCAGACGCTGGCACCGTATGCCAGCGACCTTCTGGAGAAGTTGTTTGTCAGTCATAAGGCCCAGCTATGTGCCCGATTTAGGGATGGGCATGCGTGGATAGATGGATGGCACGAGGTTTGGGTGACACCTCTGCTGCAGGTACTGTGCACAGCCCGATTGGATCAAACCACTTATATACTAGACTACTTCCTGCCCAAACTGCTACGCTGCAACCCCTCCAGCCTTAGCCACATGGTACAGGCCCTACAGGAGATGCCGTCTTGCACTGAGGGTAAGAGACTTTTAACCTGCAATGTAATATATACAGATATGTGTGTATAATTTATATGTACACTTGGGGATACTATCGTAAGTTTGGGCTCAGTACAATTTTTTTTTTAAAAGATATTCATTCTTTTATTCAGCAGTGATGCATCAAATTGACAAAAAGCAAAAAGTGATTGTAAAAACATTTATAATATTACAAAAGTTTTCAGTTTCAAATAAATGCTGCTATTCTATTTCTATTCATCAAACAATCCTGAAAAAATGCTAAATCAGAAAGAAAGAAAAATCAGCATATTTGAATAAAAAGTACCGTAATTTTTATTGCAATATTCACATAATTGCCTATATGTGTATAAAATTAGGGTATTTGAAATGATAATTAGAAAATAGTGATATTGAATTATAGAAAGGCATATTGTATAGGACTGATGTTGTTTATATATATATAAAGGCACACTATGTAATATTTTTGGATCAAAATATCCGTTACCCTCGATATCTGGTTTTATTTTGTAGAAACCATGGAAACAACAAAGACGCTTTAATATATTAAGTGTTTTATTAGACAGCTGAGCAACTGTTTGGATACATTCATCGACAGAAAACTAATCATTGTTATACAGCTCAACACAGTTAGTCTTTTTGTTTAAATCTCGTTTTCTTGATTTACCGCGAGTACCGTATTTACCATGCCTAATATCGATCTACCTCACTGCAGTGTGCACCATATGTCTCATATAGTAGCTGCCAAGCGAACGCACAGAGTGTGTCGTGCTTGTCTCTCATTAGCAATCGCTCCAACGGCTTTCGTAACGTTAATAAATCTTTAATACATTACTGGTCATCCATGAATATGATTTCTGCCCGAGTCCTGTCGTATTCTCCACCGGCTGACGGCTGTAGAGGTGAAGACGACAACTCCCATGATTCCACGAAATCAAGGCGTCATCAAGCTACGCCTTTGTTTTGAATAAACAGCCTCTAGTGGCGAAATAATTATATAGTGTGCCTTTAAGTGTCAAGTATGTTTGTTCCTCAGGGGCTGGTAGCAGAGGTGCGTTGGGGGCTCTAATGACGTGTCTGCGTGCTGCCCGATCTCAGGGGGTTCTCAAGTCTGATGAGGAAGAACTGTGGGGTGGCTTGGTGTCTCTCCCACTAATGCGACAGGCTCTGGTGCACAAACATGATCAGGTTAACTGGAACCATGTTACATTTTACTGAACCTTTAATAATTCATGTCTGACATGTTAAAGTGTATCATTTCTGTGGCACTAGAACACCAAAAGGGAAATTGTGGCTATTTATGTCATTTCAGGTGCGAATGGATGCTCTGGGTTTGCTATGTGAGAGCCATCGTAGCACGGAAAAACTGTCCAGACAAGAAATGGAGCTGATCCGCCACTTCTTGCCTTTTAATCTGAACAGTCAGTCACCAGGTGTCAGACAGCAGACCGTCAGTCTGTTAAAGAAGGTAGAAACCAATGTCAGTTCAAGCTTTGATTGGTCAGAGGACCTTGTAAGTGTGTTCTGGTTGGCTCATGTCTGTTTTATGTTGTCAGCTCTTGTGTAGGGTGAAGGAGAGTGCTCAGCTTCTGCAAAAGAGACAGGAACAGCATGAGAACGACAAAGATCAGCAAGTCCTCAACATGTATCAGGTAGAACTGTCTGTGATACAATTATGATAAACTCCACAGACAATACTTTCATTGGTCTTGAATCCTTGTCTTTGCAAATCATTTTACTCATAGGCATTTTTGCATTTGAAACTCGATTAGATGGTGGATAACTAATACAAAAAAAAATAGCTTGGAAAATATAGCTAAAGGAGTGAATTTAGAAATTCTTATCTAAACAGCAAGAAGTGCCAAAGAACATTAGGAACAGAGAGATAAGAGTCATCGGATTACATGACCATTGAGTAATGTGTTGAATACAGGAGACGCACATGAAGCAATAAACATTGAGATAACAGAAGAAAAATGTTCTGTTCTCATTAGCTGGAGTTATGTTAGTTAAGATGAGTCATAGAGATGAAATCTAACTACTTAACATGATTATAAGGCTGCACAGAGAATGTGCTTTTTGCATATGTGTGGTTTCAGTTGTTTCGTAAATTTCGAAACATTAAATTTAAGTTTTTGGTGAATCATGATTTGTCCGTGAAAACGTACGCAGATTTCTCACGCAAATTTGTGTGTACGAATGCTTGGTGAATAAGACCCATTGTTTTTAGACTTCAAAATTCATAACAGTTGATTATCTTGAACAAAATGAGTAAGAATCATAAACATTTACTGGCCACAGAGCTTATTTTCTGCAGTAATCCAAAAGCCATTTAAAAATTCAATTGGCTTTTTGTCGAGGGAGCCAGGGTGATGCTAACTTCCAGGTTGGCCTACAAAAAAACATCATCACTGCAGCACTCTATTGTTTTTACTGAACAACATACAATCCTTGAAATGTTTGGAACCAAAATTAATCTAAATTAATTCATTTAATATATCAACACTGAGTTTCTTTTAATAAAAAAAAAGTTGAAAACAAGCAGCTTTGTCATAATTACAACAGAAATACTGGACATATCTTAGCCTATAGCCAAGATAAATATATATATATTTATTTATTATTATTATTTTTATTTTTATTATCAGGAGTTCCTGCGCTGGTTCTGTGAGACACTATTCCAGGTGCTTCATCCAGGAGCCTCGTTTTCCAGGTGTCTGATGGCTCTGCACCTGCTGCTGCTGATCGCTGAACATTTTACCTTTAACACAGGTATTACCCAATCTTACCTTGTAAAACCTGCTAAACACTAGCGTGATGATGAGTTTTCATATATTTTTTTCAAATTAACTCAGAAGGATGTCACCTCTAGTGCTTGACCGACACAGCCAAGGGTAATATTAAAGCTGCCGTCGGCAACATTTTTTTGATCATATTCAGTGAAATCGACACTATAATCCGACAGAACAACATAAATAAGGTGGTTTTAGAAAAAAACCCGAGCTTCTAACTCCACCTGGAGCGTGTTATTTGTTTTGCAAAAATCCACCGCTCCCGGATCATCGGGTCCAATCAGCGCAGGGGGGTGTGAGATCTGACTGTCAATCACAGGTCGTGCACACGCCACAGATCCCCCCTCACTCACGAACGTTACAATACGACACGCCTGAAGTTCGCCTGAGATTGTACGAAGCGTGATGGCGGAGAGAAAATCTACTAACAAGCTTCCAATTCCTCGGTTATTGCTATCTATGGGTAGATTAGCCAGGGCAGCCTACCTCCGAGTCCATGGTGTTGATCGATGCTGAAGAGACGGACGTGTTCACAGAAAACCAGGTACACACGCGTGACGCACTGACGAGCACTACCTCGATGGGAGGGTGCTCGCTGGTAGTGGGGGAGTGGCATGAGAGTTGTAAACATTCAAAATTTTGGCTAAATCGATCCAATCTGCCAGACTTGCCGACTGCAGCTTTAATGAACGATATTCGTATTGTTTCACTTACTGGAATCAGGCGATACGTTTTTTATTTTATTTTGTGCAACGGCACAAAGAGGAAGCACCCTTTCTCCTCTTCATTGGTTTTTAACAGTTCTGTCTAAAAATGTAATATTCAGCAAATACGTATTATATGAAAAACTTTGAACATCTAATAAACATTTAATGCCACAAACCTTGCAAAATTCTGCAAATCCAGCTGTTAGATCTTCTAGTGTGCAGATTTTAAGGTGATCTTTTTTTTCAAATCGATTTATTTCAAATAATTTATTTCTAGTTATTTTAGTAAATATTATGTAAAATATAATTTTAATAGCTGAACTTGTGCATTACCTTGTTATTTATTACCTTTAAATTAAGTAGTATTATATCATATAGACAGCTTTATATAAGCCATTGGCAACCCTGCTCTTCAAGATATTGGTATTGGCCATCAAGAAATCCACAATTGATCAACCAATAGTCACCTCTATTATACTCATCATTTGTTCAACTCTTTCTTTCAGGCTCTGTTGGCTTTGCTCTTGGAGAGTCAGTAAGTGTAGCTGATGCCCAAGCTGTGCTGTACTGCCTTGCAAACAACTTTCTTGAAGTCAAACAGCTCGCCTGCAACCTCTTACAAAAACTGCCCCCTGCAGCAGTGCGACTTCAGGTCAGTGTGAAAATAAGAGTCTGAGACTAGTATTAAGTAATGCTCAAATTAATATGAATGCTTTTCCTCATATGTGTAGGAGCCGGAGAGGCTGCAGTCTTTGCTTCAGGTCGCTCTGAACCTCAGCACCAGCACCAAACCCTTCGACAGCGTCACTGCTGCTCATCTTCTCAATCTGCTCCTGCACCAGCCGGGTCTACAGGACGCATTACTCGGCTGTATTCAAGAGCAGAGCATCCCTCTCCGGCCACCAGCACTGAACCAGTCCCAGGTGTCTGAGGCTTCCACTCTGGAGCAGAACACCTTGGCAGGTATACTAGACAGGGACATATTAATGCACGGGCCTACCAGGCTCATGCCCAAGGCACTAGAAAATGGATAGCAACACCGCAACCCCCCCACCCCTGTTGAACATGAAATCTGAGAGCCAAAACCCCCACCCCACCCTGGCTAAACAAAAAAAAATTGGCATGCATGGGGATGTTTAGACAAGTCCGTGCAATATTGTAGATGTAAGCAGGATGTCAGTTTTCAAGAATCTCCAGACTTTCCATAATTTAATTGTGAACGTAAACGCACGTTCAACACTTCAAAAACCATGTGTCCTGTCTTAAAAGTTCACCCCAAAAATAAAAATTCTGTCATCAGTTACCCTCCCCCCATAATTTAGGCTCTTTCCAGTGCAAATACATAGAGAATACCAAATGGTTTACATGGTAAACAGAAGCTCAAATATATTTGCCTGATAAACCAATGAGGTTTGTTTTCTTGTCATGCAAGCGCATCTGAGCTTCTGCAAGAATACATGAATTTTGTTCTCGTATGTCAAGTACTGTTGCGCTTCCTCTTTTTTTCATATTTGATGTGCTAATTGCATGTGTTGATCAATGGTTATTTGTAAAAAATAAAAATAAAATAAAAAACCCAAAGATTGCCTCTTTCAAATACAAAATGAGTACATTTTTTACCTCTGTATATTGGTATCTAAATTCGAGAATGTGTTTGTGATGTTTCAGTGGTGCAGTGGCTGATGATTTGTCTGAAAGAAGAGATTTTGAAGGCAGAGTCATCTCTTCTGCAGGCTTCTGCTTGCTGTCCTTTATATGGCAGAGCTCACTGCATCACTGCAGTACTCCAACAGCTCAACACTGGGTACTTCCACACACACTTAACCTTTAATCATCTACTTACAGAGGGCTTGGCATTTATTTTGACTGGTGTTTCATGTGGTTGATGTATTTCTGTGTTTAGATCACTTGCACTGCTGTCTCAATGGAGGGCTGTTGTGTCAGAGCTCATAGGCCTGTGCTACAGGATGTCTGATGTTGTGTCACCTGTGGTTCAGAGCTCTTCCCCCGAGGGCCTCATTCCTATGGATACAGAGTCTGGTAAATGCATCTAACACTGTCCTAAGTGAGTCCTAACCAGCTGTTACCATGCCAAGTATTGCACAAGTAGTTGGCCCCTTGATTTGCATGAGGAAGCCCCTCATCTGTCCTAAGTGGGTGATGTATCGTGTGAAAGTACAAATGCATCATCCGATTGCTATGCTGTTTATACTGTGATGGATATATTTCTGTGCCTGTTAATGGGCAGAACTGTTTTATATTACTTACACATGGAAAAACATGGAATAATATGAAAATGTTGAGCAGGATGTGCCAAGGCGAGGAAGAACAGCATCATATCTTTTCTCACTGTGTCTCAAATGGTTCGGTAAAGGATTCAGTCTCTATAAATTCAGTCCCTTTTTTCACGGGCAGCCAATGACGATCATAGGCTGGCGTCATGCAATTTTGTTACAAACCTACATAGGTTTGTGCAGGATGTTAGACTGAAATTGCTGACGACTTGTTTCAGGCAGTTTAGAATCGGTTCTTTCTTTAGGGAGACAATAACGACATTTTGATTTTTTTAAAGTTTGCAGACCTTTTACATTCACAAACAGCTATATGACATACTGCATGACACGTAATATGTGAAAAAGCATAATGGAGGACTTCACATTCTTCACTTTCAAGCATTCAAACGCTCTAAGACTCCATAAATACCAGATGATGAATTGATTGCATGTAAATGAACATAATGCCGCTCTTCTCTCTGAAACACAAAATTCAACATACTATATACTTAATTAAATTGCAGCCTTTGATTTGATAGTTGTACTATGCTACATCGCTCGTCATATGTAGCATATGACAGACACATGACTTATGACATAGCACCTTATGACAGACACATGACTGACAGCCCAAATAGCCAATCAAATCGCTGTGCCTTGTTGTTATAATACCTAGAATATCAAAATCGACTGCTGGCGGTAGATCCTTTTCCTATTTAGCACCAAACCTTTGGAATAAGTCTTCCTAACATTGTCCGGGAAGCAGACACACTCTGTCAGTTCAAATCTAGACTAAAAACACATCTCTTTGGCCTAACATACACATAACACATTATAGACTTCTATAATTCAATGTTAGGCTGCATAGATTAGGTCAGCCGAAACCGGGAACACTCCCCATAAATCCTGATGTACTTGTTACATCATAAGATGGATGGCGTCTACGCTAATATTAGTCTCTCTGTTTATCCCGATGTTTACCGCAGTCCGCCGTATCCAGATCTGATGAAGGACCTGTGCCTGGACACGACGACAACGTAGTCCTGAAGTGTCAACCAGTCCATCCCCTGTGAAGGCCTCCTTCCCTTTACCTCAGTACCTCAGTACAGATAAAATTTTGTCATTTTATCTGTACAGAGTAATCACGTGGCTATGCAGACGCGATAAATAATTCTGTATTATACATTTTTAAGGCCAGACAAGTAGTTTGTTGAGGGTTGATTTGTAAAAAGGACTACACGCCTGCGTACATTATATTCAAATGCGGATACCTATGGACTGAACATGCGATGCACATGTGTGTCTGTGTTTGCGCAGAGGCTGTGTAGGTTTGTGCAGAGATAACTGATAATCGTTTGCACCTTAGAACCTATTTGTGGGAGTGCGTTCTCGAGCCACCAGGCACTGTTTTGTGCTGATGGGCAGCCGCTCCGGCTCCGCGTGAGGGTTTCTGTTAGAAGTGGCCCCTAAGTTAATAACTAATGATCTTCACAACGGAAGTGAATCAATCAATCAAAACTAACTTTAGCTGGACAATAACTTTATTCTAGAGCTGCTGTAAAGCCAAAACAATCTCTGTTACTGTAATTTCCTATTTTCACTGTAAAGCTGCTTTGAAACAATTCATATTGTTAAAAGCGCTATATAAATGAAGGTGACATGCGTGTTATTACATTACATATTTTCTCTCTCCACAGAGACCTCTGCTGACCTACAGAAAATCCTGCAGGAGATTCAACCTCGTGACTCAAATGACTTTTTCACCAGTGCCAGAGAGCTGGACCCCAGTGAGACCAGCCATAACAGTGAGCAGAAAGAGCCAGAGAACGACGTTCATAAACAACAAATCTGTAACACTGGTACAAACACATTTGCACATCACTAGATACAGTTCCTCCACCTTATTGCCCTTTACCATAGTATCTATCAAAAAAGCAAATTTTTTACTCAAATTTCATAGATTTTGGCATGTCGTGAATCCATTAGTATGATGTAGTAGTAACCGTACTGATATGTTAAACATCATACTTTTAGCCATAATTCGTTTTAAATGATGGGGTGGTGTTGCTGTAATACATATCCTGTCCATGAGAGGCCGACATTTGATCAGTGTTTTCCGAGTGCTTATTTGTGTGTATGTTTATGTATGTTGTCTAGGTGGCAGTGATGGAGAGGCATATCGAGTCACCGCTCAGATGGTGCTGGTGTGTTGCTGGAGGACCATGAAAGAGGTCTCCATGTTATTGGGTCATTTGTGTCAGAGCATGACCCTGTACTGTCCTCTCACACACCCTGACAGCAGAGGAGTCATCACGGAGGACCAGGTCAGGCACTTGTCAGGTGTCACCTGATCTACTATTCACTGTCTGACATGCATACACACACTCCTCACTGAGACTGTTATAATAGAAACCGCTGGGCTCTCCCTGAAGCCAAGATCTTGGTTACATAAGCTAGTGAGATATAATGGAGAACTGTACCTCATACTGTAGTGTGGAGACTTTTACCAGTAAGCTGATCTTTTTGAGCTCAGGGCTGAGAGATGAGACATCATGGTAATAGCTAATACAGACTTAAATATGGTCTAGGAAACAGCCCCTGAAGAGGCATCAGGAAATGTGATCATGGTGAATACAACTTCATTTGCCATAAGGCTGAGCCTGGCGCCCATTGAAAAGAAAATGTCAAACGTATTTCCAGTACAGACTTAAAGACTCTGTTCTAATCCCTAGGGAGCTGCCTCAATGTCTACTCTCTTCATAGTAGGCTTCCTTCTAAGGTGGAATCCTATCCCGTATGTAGCTTCTTAGCTTGAATGTTAGGAAACAATAATTTATTATTATAAAAAAATGTGGAAATAAAAATATGTAAATACGTGCTGTGTACTTCCTTTTCAATAACAAAATAAGCACACAACAAAAATGACAGCAGTGAAAAAACAGCAGTTAAGAAAGCATCTGATCGTATTGATGTGGATATTTTTGCTCTAGCTCTGATATTCACCGCTATCACGTCGACAGATGAGTTCATTAAAATTACACTGTTATGATAGTTTGATTTATAAAGTATATTTGATAGTATATATGGCTATGTGAGACTATAGTTTGAATTAATCCCTCTTCTTTGCATGACACATTGACATTAAAGTACAGGATAGCTCTTCCGGCATTATCCTGAACATTGCATAAGCATTCGTTTCATGCGTCTTTGAACGGCAGAAAGGCTCTCGTGAGTGTGCGTAAAGGTTACATCCTTTTGATTTTCCTGGCAAAAACGTCCCAAGTCGTTCATTTTAAAAATCAATCTACATGCTTTCATAGAAAACCTAGGAAGTTGGGGAAGGTCTCTTTTTTTTTTTAAGTATTGTTACAAGCTGTTCACACAAGCAAGATGAAAGATGAAAATTCTTACATATGGCCCCTTTAAATTTACAGTAAAAACAAAAAACAAATACCTAGAAAGAAACAGTCATTTCAATGAAAAACTATCCAATGTGAAGTGTCACACTGGGAATTCAATATCAATTAGCATTTTTCACTGTAATATATAGATGTTTATTTTCACTTCCCTAAATTCTAAATTTAGCAGTATTTTACTGTCCTGTAGATTAGACTGTACTGTATATAGTAAGGGGACGTACCATTAACCATTTTTACATTCCTTTACCGTTAATATGGTTTATACAGTGACATCTTTTAAAAAGTATTGAAAGTTTATTTTTTTTATTATTTTTTTTTTTTTTTTATATATATAGTTATCAAATCGCATATTTGCTGTATATTAAAGGTGCTCTAAGCGATCCCGGGAGTCGAAACTTCTTGTTGACATTCGAATTGTTGTCAAACAAAACGGAGGCTAGCTAGACCCTCCCTCCTCCTCATCCCATCTCCTCCCTCCTCCCCTCCCTTCCGGCATAAAGGAAAGTCAAAGTAGTCACTACAAACAAAGTTTTACTGATACTTCATTCAATGTGTAATGTCACCAAGTTAGATAAAGGGTTTTATATATTGCAGAACAGAATGCAGAAAAAAGAGAAACATTATCTTAAAATCGTTTCGCCACCTGAGGCTATAGCTATAGCTCCTATACAAGGATGCAATAATAACAAGATAACGTTAGCTTCGCGTTTCCCAGTGAGCATAAACAACGGCGGCGGCGTAAACAAATTTAGTCAAAGTTGTTAATAGCCTATAAATGAACATTCAAATTCATAACAAACAGTGGATGAAAACAATCATTCACACAAATTGTCGCCCTACTGTGAATTTGCTTGATCATTTACAATAGAGATTGATCGCTAGCTGCTAGGAACATAACGTTATATGTTGTATTCACCAAAGTTAACGCTGACTGCATAGTTCTAGCTAATTACATCCTTGTGTTGGTTTGGCGAACATGAACGTCAGTTTAGAAAGAAATATGGATTTACCTGTTCTGCAAAAACAGAGCAACTGAATGTCGGATCGGAAGCCCTTCTGCCGGCGGAGTTCTCGCCACCTTTAAAAGGTTTTTCCGATGTAAATTCGGTATTTCGCGCGTTCCTTATCCTTGTCCCTCTTCTTTGCAATTTGTTCATCGGAACGTCGTCTCTCTGGTCGTGTTTCGGCCATAATTCAAACTTTCCTCTTCATGCTTCTCTCTCATCCACACGCTCCACACCCACTTCATGTGTACGCGCGTGCACTAACCCCCCAAACCCCACCCTCAAATACTTCTCGCCAGTGATTGGCTGGAACACTGTGTGTTGTGTTTCATGGTGCGGGTGAGCCCAGTTTGTTTTTGTTGCCGTTTGTGGAGCCTGTGGTGTCTACAGAGACCGCGTTTTTTACAGTGTGTTCAGGGGACAGGCAGCTAGCGGATAGTGAGGAGATGTTTGCTGTATGTGACAAAAAATATTTTGGCCTAAAAAACGCGTGGCATCGCTTAGAGCACCTTTGAATCTCAAATTCTGTCATCATTTACTCATTCATGTCGTTTCAAACCCGTAAGATTTTAGTTAATCTTTGAAACACAAATGAAGATATTTTTATGTAATCTGAGAGATTACAATTGACATTCCATGCAATTGCCATTTTGACGCTTCAAAAGCGGTTAGCCAAAGTCAAACCATTTTTAAACGGATAGCTTTGAAACAGTTTTTCACACTTTTATTTCAACACGATTTGGCTATTGTAACTCATTATATGTCGGTTACCCCCTCTCTTCCATCTCTCGTCTCCAAATGGTCCACACGAGGCCACATCACCCCAGTCCTGCGTTCTCTGCATTGGTTAGCAGTCCGATACAGAATTGATTTTAAAATTGTATTATTCGTTTAATAAATCTCTCAGCAACCAAACCCCCAAATATGAAATCAAATCAAATCAAGTATATTTGTATAGCGCTTTTCACAATACAGATTGTATCAAAGCAGCTTCACAGTATTAAAATAAAATAATACAACAAAGTTTGTTTCTAGTGGAATTTATTGATTGATAGAATAAAATTAAATATCCCCAAAATATCCCCAACTGAGCAAGCCAAAGGCAACAGTGGCAAGGAACCGAAAAAAACTCCATCAAGCGGCCTAATGGTGTCCTAAAACTCCATCAGGTGACCTAATGGAGAAAAAAAAAACCTTGGGAGAACCCAGGCTCAGTCGGGGGCCAGTTCTCCTCTGGCATTTATGAACTAGAGGCCGGATTGTAGTTTGAAACTGTGAGATTAACAATATTATATGAATGCCTGGCTGAAAAGATGCCAAAATCAAATTTCATTTGATTTGATTTGAAAAAGTTTATAAAGAGATTACAAAACTAATCCATAGAAATTGAGAGTTTTAGTCGAACATTTCTGAAGACATGGGCATAGAATAAATGGGGAACGAGTTGGGATGTGTCCAAAGACATAAATTCGTCTCCCACACTTTTTTCCGGCAAGTGTATTCACGTTTTATTCACGCAGGAAGCCGGAGGGCACCCTCGGGTAGAAAGTTCTGTGATAAGAATATGAGGATTTTTACCTTGTTAAAATAAAATCCATGATGACTTAATGCACAGGTGTGTGTGGTACATAAACCAATCATCAAATTGTCATAAGGAAAATATAGGGAAAAATATTATAGAATACACATTTCCAAACTAGTGGTTATTATTCAGCAGTGTATTTGATTTCTTAGCCAATTACTAAAAATCAAGAGATAAGAAAAATAAAACCTGTCAATTAGACAAAGATCAGAAAAAAAACTGGTATTGCTCTTGACGTTTCTTTCCCGCTCACTTCTGAGATGGCTATGCCCCTGTCTGAAGAGACACGATCTCTTTATATGATGAACAGGTTTAATTTAGGCTTTTATTCAGATATAACCCTTTAATCGTTCTTACCTTTAAGTGAGCGGTTTCATATTAGATAATTTTTTTTCACTTTTTGCAGTGCATTCTGGGATTGCCTTATTTGTGAAGGATACTTGCGATACTGCTCTCGTATGTGGCTAAAATTTGGTAAATTAGAAGGAAGCATAATTTTGCTCCCTATGCTTCAGGACAGAAGTGTACTTATGATGTTTCTAGATGGTGGCTAGGTATGCAGCTCACTAGGGTTTGGAGCAGTGCTGGACTCTAATTCAACATTAACCGTGCCAGCTGCCTGTGTTTAGCAGGGCAGTTATTTTCCGTCGGCAGTTGTTTAAACCATGTGAATGTATATGCTGTCTCCTGCTGTGCCCGGGTTCAATTAGCATGTGCCCTCTTAGCGTAGTGCTTTCATTTCAGACCAGCCTGCTGTTTAATGGGCCGACTACCTTTCCTATCCTGCATTCTTTTCAAATAGCTTCCTTTTTCCCTGAAGAGCTGAACCACTTCACACAGAACTCATTCACCAGGTTTTTACACCTGAGACTCTTGCAGCAGTTGTTCTGGCAGCATCTCGGGCCTATGTGCCAATACGATATGTAAACATGAATGTTTCCTACATCCTGATATATATTCAAAACCTCCCTGACTTAAAGCCGTGAGCACTTTGAGTACAATATGAACATTTGTTTGTAACAGTGTTTGTGTACATTCACTCTACATTGAACCATGCAAAAAATAGCTTGAGGCGTAAAGTGAAAATTCCCTTTCTCAAATGGGCCTTGTCCTAAAACCTACTGGCCTAACAAATAGATTGCCCAACACTTACTCAACCTTGTGTTTATACAAACCTATATGGCTGACTTTTTTCTGTGTAAAGAAACAAATACAGCATCAAAATATAGAATTTTTTGGTTATGTGTGAATAATGTTTCAGTTTGTTATTTGCCTAATAAATGACAATACAATTTTTAGTTAATAATTTTAATAATATATTTTTTTTTTTACAGATTCCTAAAATATTTTGTGTTTTCTCTTTATTATGACAAGTGGTCTAATACATTTGTTAAGTACTGTATTTTCTAACTAATGAAGTGAAAATGCAGAATTGAAAAAGAGATTTAGAGGTATAGTGGAGGCTAAGATTATCAGTCTGTTCCTCACACAAAACTATTGTATGCCTTCAGAAGAAAATATTAAGGTTTAAAGTTTAGGTTCTTCTTAGGTTCATTTAAGTTTATTTTGTAACATCCTGTGGAGAGCAGATTTTGCATAGCAGTTGAAGGGCTGGAGGTTTAAACTCTTAAATTTGTTTTTGATGTCTTAAGCTAAGAGCGTAACTTCGGCCAAGGCCAGACAGCTTGGTCAAATGTTCCCACTTTGTTTTCTTGATAGATCGCTGTAGTTTCCAAATCCAGAATTTAGCAAGGGAGGGAGCAGACCTTGCAACATCTTTTGCACTGAAGTAATGAAGTAATATATCATTAGAGCTGTTACTTGATATCTGTGCGAAGGTTTCAGATTGGGAATTCGTGTTGATCAGCCAGCGGCCTCGGTGAATGCGTTAATGTGTCAGTATGATTGTTATTTTCACTGCTCTGTCCTGCTAAAATGACTTCAGTTCTTTAACAGATGGAGTGAAGTTATTCAGTGATGTCACTGGTGTGGTTACCATGGCATATTCGCCTGTTATGTAAAGGATGATCTAACGATGCTGCCGGGGTCCACATGGCTTGTGTTTGCGGTTTGTGTTTATGCCTCATACAACATCTTTTTCCAGACCGCATTTCATCAGAGGGTTCGGACCGAGCGTGTGTTTATGATAGTGAAGGTTCTGTTTCCCAAATGTGTGTGTCCTGCATCCTGTTATGTCCTCCGTCGCTGTGGAAACACGGCACATGTTTTCAGACTGTGGAGGCGCCATGGCAACTGCAAGCAGTTAGTCACATCTTGATGGTGTATAATTCCTTTAGTTAAGAGTGAACCGCTTCTCAGTAGGGGATGTTTTTCACCATCATTGTGGTACCCAAAGTCGTCGTGCTCTGGTCATTTGACCATCAAATGCTCTTTACAGTCAAATCTGCCAGTTTCTATTGAGTAGATCGTTGCTGTGAAATTAAGGGCCTACACATTTGTCTCAAGATCTTGCATGCTTAGTTTGGATAGAGCACCGATTTGCCTCCGATTTCAGGCATTTGTCAGCGATTTCGCAAAACCTGTCGGCGAATGAAAATAGAGCCTAAAATCGTGCAGTGTGAACTCCACATAAGCTGAGAGAGTTGTGAATAATTTTTATAATCCAGTGGCCGTCATAAGTTTAAGTACTGTACTCCGTTTACTAGTTAGCTGCATTAGCTTGAAACGTTTCTAGAGCTGATATTTAACTGTACATTTTTACATATACTGTTGTTTGGCAAATTTTTGTCAGCACAATCTGGGAAATTCAATAGGTATCCATGCTATCTGGAATGCGGGTGAAAGATTTCCCCATGCAGATTTCACAGCGGGTTCACCATGTTGACCAACAAAATGCTGCTTGGTTTGAAACATTGTTAGGTTTAAAGTGTAACGTTGCAGATTTTCAACCCGCTTTGTATTGTTACAATGTCGGTAGTTTATGTAAATGAACAATGTTTGAGTAAATCAGCTCTATGTGCTACCTGAACAAAAAAAATCACATTTATTTGTCAGCAAAATACTTTTGACAGCTCCAGGGCTTTCGTGAATACTAAAAATTATACTTCCGCATTTTTGTACCCCCCCCCACACGGACTGTCAGATCAACAGAGGGTTATTAACAGAACAGTTATTGTAAGGGTAGGTTTATCACTGAAAATTGTATCGTACTTTGTCTGCTTTTTAAACAGCATTAAGGTAAAAATGGAGCACTATTTCAACAGCTTTCTTACATGTACGTGACAACGTTTTACACCATTCTAACTAAAAGTTGACACCATTATAACTAAAAGTTTGCTAACTATTATTTCCTACTAAAGCAAGGCGGTATTTGACTCTGGTCAGGCATATTCATAGCAGACTGGTGGGAGTGACCTTCGACTGCAACATGCCCGGTGCATTATGGGTGTTGCAGTTTTCCTACCTATTTGCCAAAAGGGAAGACAACAGCCTTTTTTTCCTTTTCTCTAGTCGTGTAGCAACGATTTAGGAAATTTTGCGCCACTAGAGTCACAGAAACGACATACTTCAACTTTAAAAAATGTAGAACATTTGAAATGTTGCTTTGGCAACTAACTGAAATAAAATAATTACTGAAATTAAAACTGAAATAAAAAATAAATTAAAGTTAAATAGAAATATATTTCAAAAACTAATAAAAATGACAAAGCACAATAAAAGAATAACAAAAATACTAAAGCAAAAAATGAAAAAGAAATATAAATATAAGAGCTACTTTATTAGTATATCAATAATACTAAAATGTTTGACTACTGTGTGAGCATTGCTTCATACAGTACATTGGTACATTTATATTATCCTTCATATAATATGTATTTAAAGGGTTAGTTCACCCAAAATGAAAATTATGTCAGTAATTACTCACCCTCATGTTGTTCCAACCCCATAAGACTTTCGTTCATATTCAGAACACAAATTAAGTTATTTTTGATGAAATCTGAGAGCTGTCTCACTCCTTCATAGGCTGCTTGGTAATTGCATCTGCCAGCCCAGAAAGTTAGTAAAGACATTGTTAAAATAGTCCAAGTGACTACCGTGGCTCAACCTTAAGTTTATCAAGCGACTAGAATACTTTTTGTGTGCAAAAAAACAACAAAAATAGCGACTTTATTCAACTAATCATTTTCTTCCGTGTGGGCCTCTGAGTTCACGAGAGCACCACGACGCATGCGTGAGAACTGAGATGATGACGCAGATATTTGACGCAGATAACTATGTATTCTGGTTTGAATAAGTAAGGTTGGTTAAACAAATTCAAGTCTTCATCTACGTCGAAATCTGCGGACATATTTACGAAGACAGTTTTATGTACAGCGCACATCTTCCTCTGCTTGTAAACAGACAGTGTAGCGCTTCCGGCTATGTCAAGACGTCATCTTCGTCATCTTCTCAGTTCTTGCGTCGTGAACTCACGTTTGATTGCACTGTCTGTGGTATTTCATTGTATTTCTTTTCTTTCTCAATAGTTATTTAACCAGAATTTCAGTTATTGGAATCAAGACCAACAACATTAGACCTCGTTAACCCCTCTTAGTGTTAGACATGCAGGAAAAGCTGCTATTTAGGTCACTGACCCTGACAGTAATTAGCTGGTCCTGTTGGGAAATTTCTCGGTGCACGTGGAGCGTAAGCAAAGTTTGGTGGTGGTGGTTTTGGGGTTGGGTGGGGGAGGGGGATTTGCGGGTGAAGTTGCAAATAGGAAGTGTCTGGCTAAATAAAGTCGTTTAGAGTAAACAGTTGCTCCTTAACTACTGTTTTGTTGAGCTATTTTGTTGATTTGGGAGCAGAGGCTGACATGTACAGTACAGTATCTATTTTACCAAGCTTATTTGTTAGCAGGAATGTTTGCCATTCGGAAATAAAATGAGGGGGCTATTTGGATTGTGGTAAAAAAAATACAACTGAGTATTTATTGCATGCAACTTTGTTGCAATCCTGGTGTGTTTGGGATCGTTATCATTGTGGATAATAATGTTGTTTCCCCTGCCGTGCTTAAAGGATTAGTTCACTTTTAAAAAAACTTTTGCTGATAATTTACTCACCCCCATGTCATCCAAGATGTCCATGTCTTTCTTTCTTCAGTCGAAAAGAAATTAAGGTTTTTGATGAAAACATTTCTCCATATAATGGACTTCAATGGGCCCCAAACGGTTCAAGGTCCAAATGACAGTTTCAGTGCAGCTTCAAAGGGCTTTAAACGATACCAGACGATGAATAAGGGTCTTATCTAGCGAAACGATCGGTCATTTCAAAAATAAATAAAAAAGTTTAAGTTTTATAAGCACAAATGCTCACCTTGCTCTGTTCTCTGATGCACGTTCGTGACGTCATGTAATACACAATTACGTTGAAAAGGTCACGCTTTTCTGTCCTGACGAAAATTTTCTTTTAGGCTTTTTAATATTAAAACACCCAGGATACGCACACGAAATGGGCATTTTAAACGATAAACTGACACAAAGACATTTGAATATGTGTATATGGTCCTCCTTCCGCACATTTGTAAAAACTGACTCGGTACTTCCGCCTACATCAAGCGTGACCTTTTCAACGTAATTGCGTATTACGTGACGTCACGAACGCGCATCACAGAACAGAGCAAGGCGAGCATTTGTGCTTATAAAACTTAAATTTTTGTATTTATTTTTTAAATGACCGATCGTTTCGCTAGATAAGACCCTTATTCATCGTCTGGTATCGTTTAAAGCCCTTTGAAGCTGCACTGAAACTGTCATTTGGACCTTGAACCGTTTGGGGCCCATTGAAGTCCATTATATGGAGAAAAATCCTGGAATGTTTTCATCAAAAACCTTAATTTCTTTTCGACTGAAGAAAGAAAGACATGGACATCTTGGATGACATGGGGGTGAGTAAATTATCAGCAAAAGTTTTTTTAAAAGTGAACTAATCCTTTAACGATTGCACCACGATTGCATTTGGCATTAAATCACTCCAGTTTCTCCTATGAACACACCTGACACCATCCAATGCTAGGTTGTTTTGACTTGTTGGACTGCAGAACATTTCTCCAATCTTCCACACTTCAGTCCATATGTTCTTTGGCAAATGCAAGGTGTTTTTTTTGCAGTAGATACAACTAATAAATGGTTTCTTTACTGGTACACAACCTCAATCCAGCCTCTTGTAGCTGTTGGATAAAGTTCAAAATGAAATGGGAGGTTCCTCAAAATCTCATCCAGGTCTATAGAAGCTGTTTTGAGGTGGTCCCACATTCAGTTTATTTTCATCCTCCTGTCAAAACTCCCTGGTCTTCCCTGACCAGCCACAGCACTTTCATTCTGCATGGTAGTGGTGTCACTGTGCTTTGTGGACTTTGTGACCATTCACATCTTGCATGTGAGCAATATCCAAAAACGATCGATCAGATTTAGCCATTTCAATAATATGGTTGCAGGAACAGCTCCTTCCAAAATAACATCTAATATTATAGCTAATACTGGCCACATAGTGATTTATTGAATTAAAGACTGGGAATAATGACTGCAAGCTTGGTATGTGTCATTGCATCATGTCAAATGAAACACATACATTAGTTTTATACTCAAAGCACAACTTCACATCATGCATACAAAATAGGAAAAAAAAATTTTATAAGTTTGAAGTGAAAAGAAGGGAATTTTCCTAGGTCGGGCATCACTTTTGGCCACTGCTGTATATGTAATGTCATTGCATTCTAAATACATAGACATTAATATGGAGTTAAGTGAATGCCTGAGTGAAGTGTTTTGAACCCATAAGAATACAAGTTGGACCAGTCCATCTAGATTTTATTTTTGATGTCTACTAAATTTTATTTTGGCGGTATGCACTAAATGAAAACTTTTTAATTTGAGTGTAAACTTTTTAATTTGAAGTGTCTTCACATATCCATTTTGTCAATCTGTCTGTCTGTTTCTCTCAGGTGGAAGGTGTGGGGAAGTACTTTCGGGAGCAGCTGCTGCAGTCTCGTCACAGGGGGGCGTTTGAACTGGCCTATGTGGGATTTGTTCGGCTCACTGAGATGCTTTGCAGGTGAGAGATCAAACTCTATCAGATTGCTTGACTGACCCCAACAATTATATAATAATGATGAAAACGCACATACTGACTTGTCAACTTGCCGTCCAGTAAAATAGCTCCCTTGTCATTACACAAATTCAAGATGTTTTCAGCCCAAAGGCCTCAGACACCTAAGTGTGCATCTTTAGATGAGGGAGTCATGAGGACTGCTACACCAGAGCCTCTAATGTTGTGCTTGGCAACCACGTTTCATACCTGAATGAGTCCAGCCCCCTCCATCCCTGCTACCTCTCAGCTGCTGGATGAAAAACAAGCTTCAAATAATCAGGAAGTTTGAAAACTTTTAACATCTGGAAATGTGAGATTTAATGAGCTTTGGAATGTGGCCACTGCGCAGAAGTTAAGGAAATTGACTCGCTCGCTTTTACAACAGTGACATGAATAGAACATTAGATCGGTTCTGCTGTTGTGGAGTTGCTGAGGGAGCCTCTTGTAAATTTAATTAACCTCTGCAGTTCTCTTTTTTTGTTTCCATGAAATAAAAACAGTCATAGTGTTGCTATCGTTAATTAAAACAAAAACTATTAAAGGAACACTCCACCGTTTTTTAAAATAGGGCTTATTCACCTTCTTTCCTACATTTAGATAGGTGGGCAAATGCATTTTTGTCTCAGTGCATGCGTTGTTTTAGTTTGACAGGGTTGGCGCTAGCTTAGCTTAGCTAAATGAATGGAATCCTCTGTTGCCAGCTAGCATGTCCTGAGTAAAAGTGATAAAAAACCCACCTAATTACTTCTTGTGGCCTGCGTATTCACAACGAATACAAATAGCGATGCAGATTAACACTAGGCGATTTCCCAGGCAGATATTGACTTGGGACTATATTAGGGGAAAGCACAGGCGAAGCACTGCTACTTGGGCGCAGAGATATCACGCAACACATGAAATCCCACGACTTCCGTCAGCATACCGGCGTGAATAGTAGCTGGCTATTTTTCCTACAGTACATGAATGGCAATGAACAATTTTGTGAGAGACGAAGAGGGTGACTTCTCAGACAGTCAAGAGCCAGAGCCAGAACTATACCTGAGTTTTCAGAAGAGGAGCTGCGCGCTTTGGAAATAGAATGACAGGAGGAGGAGGTTGCGATCGCTCAACAGCCTGAGGACGTGAGGATGAGAGCCAACACTGGTGGACTGGTGGTGTGAATGTGGGGGGAATATGCCAATCTATCCCGACTGAAATAGTGTCTGTGCTGTGGAGAGTGGGACAAGTTACTGCCATCGATGACCAGGCTCAGCGCGTCAGATCAAGATGAGCGTGCCCGCAGTTGTCACAGCTACCGAGGATTTCATGGCGTTGATCCATCCTGCAGTAACTTTTACTCTATTTTTTTTCCCGGTGTGATAAAGTGAACTGGAAAAAAAGCCCCACGCCGAATGGACCAAATGGACAACTGTCCACAGAGTAAGTGATTATTTTAAACATGACGCATGTATAGATCGACCCATATTATACCTGTATTCACATTCACATATTATACCACATATTCACATTTCATGTGTTGCGTGATATCTCTGCGCCTAAGTAGCAGTGCTTCGCCTAAGCAGCAGTGCTTCGCCTGTGCTTCCCCCTAATATAGTCCCAAGTCAATATCTGCCTAGGAAATCGCCTAGTGTTAATCTGCATCGCTATTTGTACTCGTGAATATGCAGGCCACAAGAAGTAATTAGGTGGGGTTTTTAAAAAAATTTTTTTATCACTTTTACTCAGGCCATGCTAGCTGACAACAAAGGATTCCATTCATTGTGCTAAGCTAAGCTAGCGTCGACCCTGTCAAACTAAAACAACGCATGCACTGAGACAAAAATGCATTTGCCCACCTATCTAAATGTGGGAAAGGAGGTGAATAAGCCCTTTTTCAAAAAACGGTGGAGTGTTCCTTTAAAAATACATTGAAATAGCTCAAATAAATTAGAAATGTTACATTTATATTTTTGGTTTAGTTTGTTGCAGTATTACATAGTTCTGGCATGAAACTCTGAATGGTGCAGGCTAATAGGTCTTTAACTTATTGGTAGCAATCATGTCGTTATCTTCATAACACAGCTGATTGATTGCTGTTGCAGCAGGTGCCAAAGAGCTTACTGCTCAAACATTCAAATACTTGGCACTGTTTGCTGTTTCAGTCTGCAGTGCGCTTTCAGAACCCTCCCCCTTCCCCAACTCCACCTGTATAGATCTGCTACAGGGTTAAATCATGTCTGTTACATGTGTAGCAGCAGCAGCATGTCTTACATGCTCACAGCATATCTGTGAAGGTATTCGCAGTAGCAAGTCTCGGTACTTGCTCTGCAGTAGCATCAGTGTAGCAGATGTATTCCGCCAAGACCAAATACATTGACATTGTATTCATTCATTGTATGCATAAATACATACATGAATGGCAGCTCGTTCTCGACCATCACATATCATGTTTGAATTGCAAGATGATTTATTTATGCAGAAAATGATCTATTTCTAAATTAATGATTATTTAAAGATCTAATGATATATAATACCATGTCTAGGGATTTAAACAATAAAGAGAAAATAATAATCAAATGGGTTGATGAATGTTGATAAATAATGAACAAACTTAAAGAAAAAGAGTTGAAGCAAAAGACTTCTCTGGAGAACTACGTTCCACCAGAGGAAGAAGTACTGGTGAGCAGATTACTACAAACTTGTATACTCTCCACCCATAAATTGACATCTCTTGCCAATCACATTCTGATGAAAAGTGGAAGATAGGGCTGTAACAAATAGTAAGTAATAACAGTAAAAAGTAAATAATACTAAAATAAAACTCATAGCTGTTGTCTGGTCTATTAGAAGTGATAAAGTTATTAATATTGGATTTAAGCGCTGCATTTCGTTACAACTGATCATAGTATTCTGTAGGGATGGGAATTGATAAGATTTTATCAATATCAATGCCACTGACAATTCTGCTTATCAATACGATTCTTTTATCGATTCCTGGTAGCACTGTGTGGAAAAAAGTAGTAATATGCTTTTTTGGCAAAAAAACAAGTGGTTTTATTTGTTTTAAAGCTTACACTTGAATAATAAATAAGATTTACAAAATAAATAAATAAAATCTTCTGTAAACACAAGCATACAGGTCAGAAACTCTTCTTCCTAATATAGAATTAAAACTATTCTCTATAAAAACAGGGATGGAATAGTTATACATAATACAATGTTTTCGTAGAATATGCCTGTTATTTGTAAGACGCACGCCAGTGATATTTAACATTACATTACCCTGTTCAACGGAGGTTACGGTGCTGCTAGCTTGGGCAGTTGTACGCAGCGGATCAAAAACAAGGCATTCCTGCCCTGCAATTTAGTACCATGGGTAGATATGTTTATGTTGCTTGTATTTTGCACCCTTACACGAAATAACAGCCTTGCAGTTATTGCAAATGGCATCATTTTTGTCTTGTTTAGTAAAATAAAGCCAAGCTTTAGATCGTCTCTTCCACTCCGTAATTCCCTCCTTTGCTCAAATCGCTGCACAGATGCGTAGGACGCCGCGCTATGGTATGTGATATAGGACAAAAAGGACATTTGTGAGTTCACGGTCTGTATATATGGCTGGGACTCGGAGCAGGAGCATCAATAAGAGGACTCGTTAATGTCAAGGGCATACAATATCGATGGTTCATAAAACTTAGAAACTTCTCGAGTGGAACCGGTTTTCAATTCCCATCCCTAGTATTCTGTTACATCGGTTGGAAAGGGTGGTGGGTATTCAGGGTGTTGCCCTGCAGTTCAAAGACAAAGAGACTCACCTCAACGACAGAACCTTCTCAGTGAGCATTGGGAAGTTTTCTTCTTCGCCACATTTCTCCCATTTTAGCGACTTTACATTTGGCTTCCTATAAAGTGTAGAATTGATTTTAAAATTGAAGTTTTTGTGTACAAGGCTTTATCTGGTGTCGCACCAAAATACATTAGTGACCTTCTGATTCCTTACTCTCCCCAAAGAACACTTAGGTCTAGTAATCAGCTTCTCTTAACTGTCCCACATTTTCGCTGTAAAACTAAGGGTGGTCGGGCCTTCTCTTCTGCAGCACCTAAACTTTGGATCAGTTTGCCTATAAATGTGAGGTTTGCTCCTTCACTAGCCAGTTTTAAATCGGCTCGTAAATCTTATTTGTACTCTCTGGCTTTTGATTAGGAGTAGTTTAAGAGTTTTATGTTGACGTTTTCTAATTGTATTTTATTTAATGTGTTTATACGTACGCTGCATGTTTTCCTTTAATGATTTCTTTTTATATGCTCAACGTTTTGTTGTACAGCACTTAGGCGCAACTCTGTTGCTTTTAAATGTGCTATAGAAATTTGACTTAATTTTGACTTGATAAAAAAACAATATATATATATATATATATATATATATATATATATATATACACTCACCTAAAGGATTATTAGGAACACCTGTTCAATTTCTCATTAATGCAATTATTTAATCAACCAATCACATGGCAGTTGCTTCAATGCATTTAGGGGTGTGGTCCTGGTCAAGACAGTCTCCTGAACTCCAAACTGAATGTCAGAATGGGAAAGAAAGGTGATTTAAGCAATTTTGAGCGTGGCATGGTTGTTGGTGCCAGACGGGCCGGTCTGCGCACAACCATTTCTAGGGTTTACAAAGAATGGTGTGAAAAGGGAAAAACATCCAGTATGCGGCAGTCCTGTGGGCGAAAATGCCTTGTTGATGCTAGAGGTCATAGGAGAATGGGCCGACTGATTCAAGCTGATAGAAGAGCAACTTTGACTGAAATAACCACTCGTTACAACCGAGGTATGCAGCAAAGCATTTGTGAAGCCACAACACGCACAACCTTGAGGCGGATGGGCTACAACAGCAGAAGACCCCACCGGGTACCACTCATCTCCACTACAAATAGGAAAAAGAGGCTACAATTTGCACAAGCTCACCAAAATTGGACCGTTGAAGACTGGAAAAATGTTGCCTGGTCTGATGAGTCTCGATTTCTGTTGAGACATTCAGATGGTAGAGTCAGAATTTGGCGTAAACAGAATGAGAACATGGATCCATCATGCCTTGTTACCACTGTGCAGGCTGGTGGTGGTGGTGTAATGGTGTGGGGGATGTTTTCTTGGCACACTTTAGGCCCCTTAGTGCCAATTGGGCATGCCACGGCCTACCTGAGCATTGTTTCTGACCATGTCCATCCCTTTATGACCACCATGTACCCATCCTCTGATGGCTACTTCCAGCAGGATAATGCACCATGTCACAAAGCTCGAATCATTTCAAATTGGTTTCTTGAACATGACAATGAGTTCACTGTACTAAAATGGCCCCCACAGTCACCAGATCTCAACCCAATAGAGCATCTTTGGGATGTGGTGGAACGGGAGCTTCGTGCCCTGGATGTGCATCCAACAAATCTCCATCAACTGGAAGATGCTATCCTATCAATATGGGCCAACATTTCTAAAGAATGCTTTCAGCACCTTGTTGAATCAATGCCACGTAGAATTAAGGCAGTTCTGAAGGCGAAAGGGGGTCAAACACAGTATTAGTATGGTGTTCCTAATAATCCTTTAGGTGAGTATGTGTGTATATATATATATATATATATATATATATATATATATATATATATATATATATATATATATATATATATACATATATACATATACATATATATATATATACACATACATACATACATACACACATATATATATATATACAATACATATATATACATATACATACATATACATACATATATATATATATACATATATATATACATATATATATATATATATATATATATATATATATATATATATATATATATATATATATATATATATATATACATATACATATACATATACATATACATATATATATATATATATATATATATATATATATATATATATATATATACATACATACATACATGCATACTCAGTTTGGTTATAAAAGGGAGTGTTCTCGGTTGACAATAACATAAGTGACTCCCTTACATTATCAAGATGTACAACTTAAATTTGAAAGCATGTTCGGTTATTGTGTGCTATATAAATCTCAACAACTATTTTTTTGCTCTTCACAAGTTTGTCTTTGCTGTTAATTGCTATGTTAAAAGTGTTCTCAATCTCTCCAGGTTATGAGAAATGGTGGAACATAGGTGTATTGTGGGCTTTTAAGTGGGCAGAGGAGAAAGTAAAAAACTGAACTGGATTAAACTGGAGAGTTTTTGGGCTGGATATCTAAGAATGTAAGAATCACAAACTAGAATTGAAGTTGAATCCATGTTGTTCACAATTCATTGTATTTCTTATTGTGACTTATTTCAAAGTGAAACAGGATAATGAGTAAAAATGGATGAAACTTATTCATAAGGAATTGATTGATTGGAAAGTGGGTATTACATACCATAATTAAGCCAGACCCGTTTAGTAAATATGTTTATGCATAGCCATTGAGACGTTGTGCTAAAGTGGGTGATTTGGGTTTAAGCCTGGTTTGTCTCTTTTCCCTATTATTTCCTGTAATTTTTCTGGCATCCCTATCAATAAGGTGCAAAACACCCAAAAATGTGCGTGCAAACATATGATTAGTCCTGAGATGCCAACTTTTCTTGAAATCCCTGAGGAAGCAATAGTGTGTGTGTTTGTGGTGGATCGGCCTGTATTAACAGTTGTGTCTGTATTGAGTCTCAGAGGTGCTTCTAGAGAAAAAGCATTGCTGTGTGATTACACGCCTCCACCGGCAACCGCTATGCCCGTTACGAGGTGTTGATTGTAGGGCGTTCATCGGCTGCCTTTTGAAGGTATCGCCTTGTGTTTGGGGTAGTGTATTACTGAGTGAGGTGTGTGTGTATGCGTGGGCGCTTGCTGTGTGGTTTGGATTGTTTGATCTGGCCTGCTCGGTCCAGCGCGTCTGGTATAACGGTACTTTTCATAACGAGAGCCTCGCATTTTTCTCCGCTCTCAAAGTGGGCGTTCTGCACACGCTTGGGCAGCTCCTGCTATGTGTTTGTGTGTGTGTATTCATCCGAGGTTTGCAGTGTAATTACAGTGCTTGCTTAGGCAAGCATCTCTATTATTATTGCTCATACTTTGGAATAGGGATTTGAATAAACTCTTAACCTGAAGTATTGAACTTTGTTGTGTATCTCGTCCCATTCTGTTTGTGCTACAGACATGAATGATTCCTCAAATCATGCAGCTTTTTAAGATTTATTTTCTTAATCACAGCCTTGTGAATAAGAAATCGGCTGAAAAATCATTTTACTGTAGCATTTGCTTTAGTCACTTTCAAAAGTTTGAAGTTAGTAATATTTTTTATTTTTTTTATGTCACGTGATCTTTCAGAAATCATTTTAATATTCTGATTTGGTGCTTAGGAAACATTTCTTATAATTATCAATATTATGTTGTGCTGCTTTGTTTTTGTGTAAACTGTGATGCAATTTTTCAGGATTCTTTGAATAGAACGTTCATAAGAACAGAATTTATTTGAAATAGAAATGTTTTGTAAGATTTTATATATCTTTACTGTCACTTTTGATCAATTGAATGCATCCATGAATAAACTTTTTTTGTTTTTTTTTCCAAACTTTTGAACGGTAGTGTATATCCCAGGGCTAATAGGACCTAAAAGTGATGTGTAATTCTCATACTGTTGTATCTGAAAGTGTCATATGCTCCTACACTGGATCTTGACAACAACAGAGTCCACAAAGAATCAATATTTATCTTCACAACTTTTCTGCTCTAATGTAACTTGGCTCTAGCTTGACGTTTTCCTCAAATGACTGTTCAAATTCTCTTTTATAGTCTCTGCTTTATCACATTTGGATGTGATTTGATTTTCAGATTGATTTGAAAATCATGGATAATTTCACATCTGAGAATAAGTAAACAAAAATGTCTTAGAGAAACTGGGAACCACATAAACTTGGAGGACCACAGTCATGGGAGCCAATGTCTTGTTCATAATTCCACAACAAGCTATTATGTGGGTTTGTCTGTAATCTGTGTGTGTGTGTGTGTGTGTCTGTCAGGAGTGGGAGTGCTACACTCCAGCAGCTGCCAGCACATTGGCTGAAGGAGGTTCTTGAGGAAGTAAAATCCAGTGACCCCTCCTCTAAACTGTGTGCGACCCGCCGCAGTGCAGGAATACCGTTCTATATCCAGGTTAGTACTCTATGTACAGCAATGACCAATTTCTTCCCCAAAAATGAACACCTTACATTCCCAATAAATACATAGTTTTTTTTTTTTCTTTTTTTTTTTTAAATAAAAAAATTGATAAAAATAAATAAATAAAATTATACATTTTTACCCTAGTTATTTACTAAATGGATGTTATTGATTTTGTGAACAATTTATCCATGCATACTCTAAACAATTATTTGTATATAAATAACTTGTATCCTGTCCTATGCAAAGCATGCTAGGAAGTACAATCAACTACCCAATTTACAAAGTTATCAAGACAACTTAATTTAAAAAAATAATTAAATTAACTCAGAAATTTGTTTAAATTATAAACAATATTACGTTAATGTAATGAATATTATAATGTCATCTAAACTAAAAAAATAAAAAAAGTTTTGAGTTGTGATTACAGGTCCCCTGAATTGCTTTTTAGATTGTATGTTTAATAAAGTGGACAGTGAAACTAGGTGCACCTATCTATTCAACTGCTCGTTAACACAATCAATCAATTACATAGCAGCAACTTGTTGCATTTAGCCATGTAGACATGGTCAAGACGATCTGCTGAAGTTAAGACTGAGCATCAGAATAAGAAAGTAAGGTGATTTAAGTGACTTTGAACGTGCCATGGTTGTTGGTGCCAGACGGGCTGTCAGAGTATTTCAGAAACTGCTGATCTACTGGGATTTTCACGCACAGTTCACAGAGAATGATTAGAAAAAGAGGAACTATCCAGTGAGCGTCAGTTCTGTGGGCAAAAATGCCTTGTTGATGCCAGAGGTCAGAGGAGAATTTCCAGACTGGTTCGAGCTGATAGAAAGGCAAAAGTAACTCAAATAACCACTCGTTTTAACCGAGGTCTGCAGAAGAGCATCTCTGAGCGCACAACACGTCAAACCTTGAAGCAAATAGACAACAACAGCAGAAGAACACACTGGGTGCCACTCCTGTCAGCTAAGAACAGGAAATTGAGGCTACACCAAGGGCTCACCAAAATTGGACAATAGAAGATTGGAAAAACGTTGCCTGGTCTCATGAGTCTCGATTCCTGCTGCAACATTCAGATGTTAGGATCAGAATTTGGCTTAAACACCATGAAAGCATGGATCCATCCTGCCTTGTATCAACGGTTCAGGCTGTGCTGGTGGTGTAATGATGTGGAGAATATTTTCTTGGCACACTTTGGTAAGCATTGTTTGAAATGCCACAGCTTACCTGAGTATTGTTGCTGACCATGTCCATACCTTTATGACCACAGTGTCCCCATCCTCTGATGGTTACTTCCAGCAGAATAATGCACCATGTCACAAAGATCAAATCATCTCAAACGGGTTTCTTGAATATGACAGTGAGTTAACTATAATCAAATGGCCTCCACAGTCTCCAGATCTCAATCCATTAGAGCACCTTTGGGATGTGGTGGAACTGGAGATTTGCATCATGAATGTGCAGCCAACAAATGTGCAGCAACTGCGTGATATGGTTTTGCAATAGGGACAAAAATCTCTGTGGAATGTTTCCAGAACCTTGTTGAATCTATGCCACAAAGAATTTAGGCAGTTTTGAAAGCGCCCAACATGGTACTAGCAAGGTGTACCTAATAAAGTGGTGAGTGCTGACGTAAAAGTTGCATGCATTCTGATAACCAGACTGGTTATACTGAGGTTGCATTGCAAAACATCAGACCTGTATCTGATTAAGAACCGCATATGGAAGTGGCCCAAATTGGATTCAAAAAGATCAGATTCCATATGGTTCACACTGGTCATGAACAAAACAGATCTGGGTCTTGTATGAGAAAAAATATTTGATTTGGGCCACTATTGCCTGCAGTCTGAGCATAGCCTAACATTTACCACTAATGTGTGTAAAGTTTTGATGTATAGCACCCTCAAAACATTTGTTCTTTTACAAATATGCAATAATTTGACAATCTCTGTAGATTTCACAGTTTCATTAGTTTTATCTGAACATCTGTGAATCGGTAATTGATTCCTTACAGTTTTTATGATGGAGATCTTCCCCAGTGGACAGTCCTCTGAAAGGTCAAAATAGCTGAATACTGAAGTCAAGGAAAAATGGGGTTTGGATCTGAAACGCAAGACAATGAGAGGGTTTTAGGGAAGAATAAGACAGAGAGATGATGGATAAACTCAACACCTTGGTATGAGCACACATTCCTGCGGTATGTCCCGGAAAAGGTGGTCTTCACACCCTTTGGCACAGGGACAAAAGAACTCCAGAGACTGTATTCGGTTACATACCGTGAGTCATTTTTCCACTGTCATGCTTTCATTCACTGTCCCAGTCTCATAGGAATTTGCTGTCTTAAATACAGCTTAAAGGATAGTTTATCCAAAAATGAAAATTCTGGCATTATTTACTGGCCCTCATGTCATTCCAAACCATGTCAAAGGTGTGGGAACTTGCCTGTTAATCTTCCATTGTAAGCGATAAGTGTAATACATCTCTGTGTAGGCCCTGCTGTCTTCTGAGCCTAAATCATCCAGCTGTGGACTCCTGAAGATGACCATGAGATCTCTGACGGCATTGGCAATGCCGCCTAATGATGGAGCTACTGAAAGCAGCACTGTGCCACAGGTGGACACACACACAAACTAGCTTTACTCTGAGAAAAATATGAATAGGATCAGACATATTAAATGGGTATTTTATTAATTGATTGTTTTCACGCACATACAGGTCCATGCTCTGAACATCCTGAGGGCTTTGTATCGAGATACGCGTCTGGGGGAGAACATTGTGCCGTTTGTGTCAGAGGGCATGCAAGCTGCTATCCTAGGTTTCACTTCTCCTGTGTGGGCCGTAAGTGTATAATAATAATTATCTTTTCTGATTTCCTGTCTATGTCATTTCCTTCACCAACAAAAAAGAAGTTCCATGGTTTTTTTGGACATTTTTGGTTAAAGGGGTCATGAACTGCATTATTTTATTATTTTATAATGTTTCCTGGGATGCACTTATATTGTTAATATGATATTTTACACCAAAAATGGTCATAATTTAGAAATAAAAGGCATTTTTCTGATATTAGCCTCTGATTTGAACGCTCTGTTTGAAGGGGCGTTTCTGCTGTGAGACTTCAGTGTAAACGCCCACTGCTGTGATTGGCTAACATCTTTGCATATGCAATAGCTAGTATTACATGTGGGATTCTCTCAAAAACTTTTAGCATGTTTTTACTGTTACAGTTCTCAAGGTTTACTAATCGTGAAAAGTGTTGATTATAGCATTATATTTAGATCTATAGCATCATATTTAGATTGTGGCACGAAAGGTTGCAGTGGATGAGCATTGTAGCCGATCACAGACATGTTGAGCGCATTAATGCAACTCGATTTCTGCACACTAACGAATGCTTTCATCAAAATGAACAGTGAAAACACAAAATAAATAAGAGGTTCATTGATTCTAACTGGAGTTTTGGCGAGAGTCTAGAACACTGGCGCTTTTTGATTGACAGTTTCAGCGATTGTAAAGGGTGCGTTCTTTGATCGCTTTCTATATATAATTTAATCAAAGTTTAAATAACAGATTATTTTCGACCTTACTGGTAACTGACAATAAACGATTTTGAGACACAAACATCTGACTGTAGGCCTACATGAATCATTACATACCAGAAATCACTGGTCACTGGTGATTTTGGTTAGACCATGTACACATAATCCGTACATATCAAATGATCTGTAATAAAGCAATAGTGACACAGTAAAAACTTTTTTACTTACATAAATGTGTTGCACCGTTCCTGTCGGATCTAATGTAGTAGGCACAGCATCGTTTTAAAATTTCAGGCTCTCTGCAAATCTAATGCAGCTACTGTGTTTTTCCACAACCTGGCACTGCACAACATTTTGCAGTCTTCAAAGGCATGTTTATTGCTTAGTTGCTCGATCCAATATTAGCGTCACGTCTGTTATTTACCTACTAACTACTTGTCGTGCTTGAATCAGTGGGCGGGGATACTGTACTTTAGGGTTTGTGATGTCACCAACCCGGTAATAAGCTCATTGTTGTTCCTACCAGCCGTTTTTTGTAGTCCTTAAAAAGCAATTTCTGTAAAAGAAAATATCTCTCTTTGCATTGAACTTTGAGCGTCGTAACTTTGCAGATGTTGTTTATGCTCAAACAGCAACATTACACACTAACTAAAGTTAAAAAAGTAAAATCATAATCAAGGACCCCTTTAATACAATGCTACTTTTTGAAGTGTCATGTAAATAACATGGTTTATGCATATGGTAGTAATTCAGTACCACAACATATATATTATAACCTTATCTGTTTCTACGATGATAACTAGACAAAATGTAGCATACTCCCTCTGAAGCAGTTGGATCGTAAAAAAAAAAAAGTAATTTGTTTGCAGTTGCCATTTGGTTTGATATTTTGTATCTAATATAATGACATTTGTTTAACTTTAACCATCCAGATGTACATACATACGCATGCATTGCACGCACTAAATATATTTCACTTTTTTATGAGAAGGCTTAAGGTATATAATTTCTTTATAAAGAGAATATTGTGTATGTAGTTATACACTAGGTATATAGAGTCACTTATCTCCTTTGCCTTTCTCACACTCATTTGTTCACTGTTTCTCACGTACACCACCCTGTCAGACCATAGAAGTTGCTGAGACACTGACAGGTTAATAATTAAAGTGAAAGAGAACACAAGGGACAGGGGCAGTACGTGCGTTCACACACACACACACACACACAGCTGTGCGGTGGTCCTGGCCGGTTGCCCTGGATTGCTTGCTTTGATCACCTCCACATGGGCGACTCGGCTCCTACAGGTCATGGTGGCGACAACTCTAGGTCACATTCCTTTGCTCTCCTCCCTCATACCTGTCTATCTGCCTTTACGTCTACATCTCTCCTCACTTCATTTTCTTATCAGTTCATTCCTTTCGAGTCCTTTTTCTCCTCCCATTTATTCCATATACTCTCAGGATGTCAAAAGATCTGCTTCTGTTGCCGTTTTCCCTCTTAATGGCAGAGCTCAAGCCCAAGCTCAAGCAGGCTTTACTGTGGAGAGTACAGTAAGCTTAATCCTTCCCACAATGCAGCAGTCAGATACAGAGAACACACAGTTTTCTTGTAGTCTGTGAGCAATGTTTCTTAAGCTGACATAAAAATGTGATCAAAGTTATGAGCTGGTAACACTGAGGTTTGAAGTTTGGTGTGTACAGCATTACTTTGGCCACATAAGAATGTGATTTGAAGGCCTTTTAGTGTTCTTAGAAATCAAGATGTCATCAGACCCTGCAAATCTGGCTTCCTATGACTGCGTGCCGTTGGCTTTGTTTTTCTTGTACACCCTTGAGCTGCAAGACCAATGTTTGCACTGTAATCGTCTCGAGGGCCATCATCATGTGTTCTGACTCACTACTTTCTCATGTCAAATACATGTCATGTATTAATCCCCCCTGAGGTCCATTTAAATGGATAGTTCACTCAAAAATGAAAATTCTGTCATCATTTGCTCACCCTCATGTTGTTCCAAAACTCTGTGCATTTCTCTCTTCTGCGGAATACAGAAGAAAATGAAGAACTTTGGAAGCCAAACAACATTGAAGCTCATTGACTTCCATTGTATGAACACACAAATCACTGAGACATTTTTCAGAATAATTTAATTTATGTGCTAAAAAAAAAAATTCTTAACAGATTTTGAACAACATAAGGGTGTGTAAATGAATTTCATATTTTTGGGTAAACTAACCATTTTCTTCAAAAGTGTTTTTGCATCAAAAACTGTCTAAATATATTTTTTTCCACTTTTTCCATTACTTTTTTTTTATCAAACAATTTCCTGAACAGTGATAGATGTGACCGCAGCTTAAAAACTATGTCACTTTAAATTTATGAGAGTTTTCATTTTTGGTATCAATTTAAGCCTCTTATGTAAGAAACAACTTCACAAGTAAAATAGGGAACAATAAGAAATTAAGTCTGTGCAGTATTAACCAATATTTTTGCTTAAAAAAAAAAAGGCCCCCATTTAAAGATGATCAAAGACATTAGACTATATAATTGTGACAGACTAATAAATCATTGCATAGACCTTAGACATTTTTAAGATTTCAAGCACCAATTTGTCAAAGGTCAAATGATAAATCTACATGGAAGGAAGGTTTGCTCTGACATCAGTTTCTCCATCCTGTCCTCTTTCTAGGTGAGGAACTCCTCGACTCTCCTGTTCAGCACTCTGATTACACGGATATTCGGGGTGAAGAAGGGAAAAGATGAGCACTCCAAAAAGAACAGGTGGGACTTCAGTTGTTTTATGTACCATTCACAACTACACACACAAAAAAAAAAAAATCAGAAGTTGAGAAAATTCTGAAACTTTTTAGCAAACAGTTCAGGTCTTTTTTTAAGTTTACTCAACTTATGGAAAAATTTGGTCTGCGTTTCAGTAAGCATATTAAAATAATTTCCATGATTCATAATTTATGCTTCAAAGATCAGTAAGTTATCATTTTGAATTTAAAATTATTATCAAAATGAGGAGTAATATTGTACATTATTAATGTGAAACATTCTTATTTTTGGCAGACCTTTCAACTGAACAATTAAAGTTTGCTCAACTTGTGTATCAGTTAGTTGCACAAACTCTGATGGTCATAGTTCCCTCTCTGCACCAAAACAATTGTGTAGGACTTAATATAGGGAACACTAATCATCCTAATAGTGACAAAACAAAACACACATATATTAATTTGAATTAAAAATAATTAATTTTGAATAATACAAATTTGCATGTGCTCATAAGTCTGCATGCTTTGACCAAAAACATAAATTATTCAAGTTCAAGGGATTATGGTTGATCAGTGATCAAACTGAACAAGCTCAGTAGCCTGTTAGTTTGACCCTCTGTACCAAACTTGACATCGCCAAAGTCAGTTGTCAATTGTCAAGTTCTTGCTGTTTAATATTTTTAAATATAAAAAAGTTGCTCATACTGAATGGCCTAAAAGTTAACTTAATTTAATGTTTTTGTATTTGCAGCTTTTTCCACATGAAATAGTTCAGTCAACTAAATATAAGATGTATTTTTACAGTGTACAGTCCCTACAAAAAAGCTTGTACTTTATTTTCAAACGAGAAGCAATGTAAAGTCAGGACTTCATTTTATCCTTTCAAAGTGGCTGTAACATTGCAGAAAGGAGCCAGGTTGTTGTAGAGGAAAGGTTGAAAAGAGAGATTTGTGACATCAACCGAATAGAAAAGGCGTTTCAGATGAAAAAGCCGGTTATTACATTATAATCAAATATTTTTTAAGACTTTTGATGCAAGGATCCATTGGGATACATTGTTTCGATTTAAGGCTTGTCACAGCGTTCACTTGGCGTGAATAGATCTTGTTGATGAGCAACAGTTCTGAATGACCCTGCTCTGTCAGGGGTTGTTCACTAGGGGTCACTGAAGCTCTATGCTTTTTCACCTTCAAATCTTTCATTCCACCCATTAATCTTTTCCGTATGTTGGCCTACGGTGCATGGACATCTTCCAGGCCCTTAAATGTTCTGGATGTTCCTCCTAACTCCCTTTTGGCCTTTGTTTGTTTGTGTTCTATCCTCATCCCACGTTTGTCCACCCTTGCAAAGACTTACTCTTTTGCTCACAGTTTCAACTCTTCCCTTTTGCTGATAACCTCAAACTCTGGAAAGGCATTTTAGTTGACACACAGGGGTTAACACTCTTCTGTGCGTGTTTATCTTTTCCTTGGTAGAGGGAATGCTAACAACATCTTGCCTCAACACGCACAAACGTTGACACACTTCTGGCACTCATTCACACCCTCTAGATTTCTGCCAGGTTGACCGTGACCTCTGACCCCTGGCCACCACAGAACGGGGCGGGTGGGCCGTGATGGGACCTCCTGCTGCAGAGACTGCTCTGCGTCAGCTCCCTAATCTCATCCAAACCAGTGGAGCGTGAGCTGTTGCAAGAATGTCCTGATGCATTCTGGGGTTGAACGCAGAGAGGTCACGGATGGAGTGAGGAATGACTAAACAGGAGTGGCACTGACCTCGTTGAAGAACAATAATGGCTCACTCATGAGATCATGGTTTGTTATGATTAATCGGCGTGCTGATTGGACTTAATTGGAAAATAGAGCAGGCCATAATGACACAACCCGGTGCGTTGGACACCTCACACTTCAAAGAGCCCATGTGGTCCCAGGTCAGCTGACCGCGGCATTTCACTCCAAGATTACCAACGGATTTTCTAAAGAGACGCTGAATCTTAAGAGGTCACTGAAACTCAGCAGAGCTTTGTCATAATCGTACTGAAATAACGCTGATTCTTCGATCTGGCTCCTGCTCTCTGAACACCCATAGTCAGGATTGTTTACTTTCAGGATAACAGCTCAATGTGTTTGTCTTTAGATTTATGTGTTTATGGCAGACATCTTGATCCTGCGGGTCACTCAACTGTTGCTTAATGTTATTTTGTTTATTGCCTCTTCCTGTGTGCGAGTGTTTTTTGTGAGTCTAGGGATTTGTGTGCTGACATACACTTATTAAACATTTTGACAGGCTGTTCTCTGTTATGACTTTTCGGGGACTTTTTGATTTACAATCTGTGTGTGTGTGTACTTTATAGGCTGTGTTCACAATAGCATACTATCATACTAATGATTTTTCTGCAGTGTACAATATGTATACTGGGCACAGTATGCAAATAATCTTTGTGTGTTACCCCAGAAAACTGCCTGCATTTTTCAAAATGCAAGGTGTGTCCCATCTCGCATACTTCTGTACTATTTTGTAGGGGTGGGCGGTACACCGGTGTCATAGTCATCACCGGTGTGACATTGCGCCACGACATGGATTTTCTAATACCGTCAATACCGTAATAAATCAATTATGTTCCTTGAACGGCTGCATTTACATTAGGGCTGTAGTCAACCAAAGAAATGCTTAGTCGACCAAAGTCCTGTCCTGCACAACGATTAGTCGACTAAAAAAAAAAAAAAAAAAAAAATAAAATAAAAAAAAGACGCGATGTTTTGCATTTTGATTGAACATTTATTAAACAATTGTCAGAGCATTTATAAAACAACAACGAAAAAACGTTTTTGTTTTTGTTTTATTGACACCTGTGATCCCCCGCGAAACGGTTCTCATTCGCGCTTGAATAAGGCCGGCGACACACTGGCTGCTGGCGTGAGAGTCTCAGCTGCGTTGGGTGTCTGTTTTTATTTCGGCTCCCATGTTAAAAGGTTGGAGTTTGCACACTGCCTGCGTGAGACACGCGTCTCAGGCGCGGCTCGAGCCACGCGGAAAACGCGTGCATGCTAGAACCGACGCCTGAGTGTTCCTGCAACAAGAGTGTTCTCTGGCTAGAGCGCAGAACAGCGGAGTTTGTATGAACCGAAGTGCATGCCTGAGCTTGTATTGCTGCTGTTGCTTTGACATTGTGGAAAATAGAATAAACAAAATGTATTAGACTTTTTACCCGTTATTATCAATCTAAATTAATCTCGTTTTTAATTTAGGCAAACTTAATTTCGTTTTTTCTTTATTTAAATTTCGTTTTTCTTTATTTAAATTTTGTTTTTTCTTTATTTAAATTTCGTTTTTCTTTATTTAAATTCCGTTTTTCTTTATTTAAATTTCATTTTTTCTGTATTTAAATTTCGTTTTTTTCTTTATTTAAATTTAGTTTTTCTTTATTTAAATTTCGTTTTTTCTTTATTTAAATTTAGTTTTTCTTTAGGCCTATTTAAATTTCGTTTTTCTTTATTTAAATTTCGTTTTTCTTTATTTAAATTTCATTTTTTCTGTATTTAAATTTCGTTTTTTTCTTTATTTAAATTTCGTTTTTCTTTATTTAAATCTACTCTTTACTGTGTCAGTAATTTGTTAGTCAGAAAAATATTAGACTACCTTAAAAGTATTGCTTAATTAACAGACTGTGTGCGTTTTATATCACTAGTGCAGTGTCCGTTCTCGGAGAATATAGCCGCCCTGCTCGCGTGAGGTGCGCCGCTTCCCGCTCGCGCTGTTCTGTAGTTTACTATTAATTCTGAACGTGTCGCGTCTCGCGTGTCTGTCTATATTGCACCAAATGCGACACTGCACTCCCTTGTGAAGTCGATTGGATGAACAGTTCTCGAAATAATCAAAATGCAAACGGACAGACAGACACATAGAGATTACTACCTATATTCCTTACTGAGCGCGAAGCAGCAGTGCAGCCACAGGTGCGGTTCCCGAGTGTTCTAGGTGGTGCGCTAAACTGTGGCGCTGTTACAAAATAGCCTAAATTAAAGCATTTAAAGTTGTGGATAAAACATAGGCTAATTATATTTAGAATACAGTAATATATAACTGCTTATAAAGGAATAAATATCAAGGAGTAAATCAATGAAAATTTCTTTATTGGTGAAAAAAAAAAGTTATACCGTGATATTATACCGTCACCGTTCAAAAGATGAAAAATACCGTGATATTAATTTTAGGTCATATCGCCCACCCCTACTATTTTGTAGTATTAGTAGTGCATTTAAAATGTTGCTTCTTTAAAGAAAAATGGCCAATACTTAAAAAAAGTAAATTGTTCTATTTAAAAGGAAATACTTTTCTAAATGTCATATACTAGATGGCAGAGAGCATTGTTACGTGTAAGTGCACAGTGTAAACTACTTACACTACACTACCATTCAAAAGTTTGAGCAAAAAAAAACAAAAAACATATATGACAGACACCAAACATTTGAACAGTAGTGTGATTTGGAACACAACTACTTTATACATCAGAATACAATGTGTGCAACACTGCATCTCATAGTGCAATGCCTTCGACTTGACTTTTCATGTAATATCAGACGTACGTTTTTAACATCTGCATTGACTCACCTTTGGCATTTTGATCAAATAATAACCGCACGGAAACATGCATAATGTTTTTACATAACATATTAAGCAACACATCATAATGAGGTCATGCTATATTGTTTTCACTGCTGTTTGAGATGTTTAGCATTGCATAAACTTTTCAGGTTCATTTCTTAAAAAAATAGTAGGCAGTGAACTGCACAGTAAGTAAAAACTCATTCCATTTTGAAAATAGACATAGGGAGGTAAAAAGTTACTGTGACCTTTTAAACTTAATCATGTACAAATAAACTTATACAAGAAATCAGACTCCTAAATGCTCAAATCATAAATCACAAATAGTTGTACAGTTTTTAATTCATCAAATCAGAATTTTAGTAGCATACATTAATATAAGTTGTGTTTGTGTCTTTTTCTTGGATTGAAGTGCTGTTTAAACATATGTTTTATATTAGCTTTTATGTTTCGCCTAACTAAAAAAACAACAAAAAAAAACTTTAATTGTTCCACTTCTTATCATTATAATAATGATTTTGGTCAAAACAAGGCACACAGAGTAATGTTTCCATTGGTCTATTTGGACTAGATCAAAGGAGTCAATTCACAGTTTTAAAATTGAATGATACACATCTTAGTTAAACATTGAAATGAAACAAAATGAAAGTCTTCAAACCATTATTTAAAAAAAAAAAAAAAACTATTTTGAAAAGTAATGACTTCAGTTGTGTGCTAGCTTGTAAACTAGACCAACAAAGTTGCTAGCCTCTGATATCATCACCATCTCGCCTACGTAATTTTGTTTCGACTCTTTAAACATTTACATGTTTTAGTAACTTGTTTCAGTACTTTCACAAAACCAAAAAAAACCCCATCAGATTATGATCAGAGATGTTTGTTTGTTCTTAGTCAGTCAGCTAGTACACAATAGAAAAAAAAGAAAAGGTTTGTTTCCTGTTTTCATGATGTTCTGAACGTACATTACATACAGTAAACAAATTAGCTTTTAAGGAATACTGTATTGTATGACCCTATGCAACACACTCAAGTACATTACACATAATCTGCTAACTTATCAGTTTACATACATTTGTGAATTTAAGTAATGACGAACAAAAAGCGGTTAAAGATGGTTTAAGCTTGACAGGCTGCATTTATAGACATCTTGGAAGTGTTTTGTCAGGAAGATACTAATCCATACTGAAAAAAAATGCAGGGTTGTGTTGAGCTTAACTGTAACCACATTTGCCCACATCAGAGCTCATTAGTGTGTGTGTGTCGCTAGCATGCAGCATGTGGCCTTGTGACCGACGTTGATGACCCACCTTGTTACCATGACAGCGCCCTGGCCTAAGTTCAGACCAGACTATGTGCATTAGTGGTTGAAACAGGATGTGGTGTGTTTGTGTGTGTGGATTTGACATAGCCGAAGTCACAACTGTGTTTGAAAAATTGGCTCTTGAGCTAAAGTTAGCCCTGTATGGGACTGTTTCAGTTACATGAATAAGAAGTAAAAAAAAAAAAAAAAAACTTTTTATTGGAAGGCCTATCCTAAACACTGAGGCTTAGCTAAATAAAGATACGTTTATGTGTGTCACACACGCATACACTTTCGCTGTCTGTCTTGCCCTCTCTTAACACATATGCATTTGTCTCGAGTGAGATTCCTAGCCACTGCGCTTTCTAAGGAATAAACAAACAGGGACTGTGAGCCGTGTGCAGTGCTCCATCAGAGGCAGAGCTAATGAGAGCTTTATAGAGCTGTAAAGAGCTCAGACTTTAGGAAGTGGTTTGCTAACCAGAGCTTTAAAGGTTGCAGTCTCTCTCTCCTCTCCATGTCACTTAGGCTCTTTTCCAAAATCTAGATTTCTGCCTACGTAGGCAGCACACTCCTGACACCAAGGCTGTTCCAAAAGGAAATACCCAACTTTGTCAGAATTGGCAGAAAATTGATCCCGTAATGCACTATGAACATATGTAAATGGAGGCGTGTTCTTAACCTCTCATGTCTGTCTGTCAATCACAAGGCTCAGAGTGATATAAATGTCGAGTTAGACCGTTCAACATTGTTTTGTCCCTATATGTGGACAAACTACATATCCAAATAATGCATACACCTCCAAAAGATCAAACTATTAGAAATGCATGGCTGAAGTATTTTTTTAATTATGTGCCTGAGCGGTTAAACAAGAACGTTTTCATTTGTTCGTCTCATATGGGTTTTCTAAATCTCTTGTTTTGAAAGCTACTGCAGTGCCAAGTATTTTGTTGTCAGAGGCAATCGTTGTGTTTGCATTGGTTAATTTTAATCAGACTCAAACTTATATACGGCTCTATTACAGCATTAAAACATCACATGCTGTGGGTTTTTACTTGCATTTCTGAAAGAGGTAAAGGCCCTCGAGTAGTGGTGCTCCGATTGATCGGCTACCGATCGTTATTGGCATATAAACCGATCTCATGCTGATGAAGCATAAAGATGGTCGCCTTCCGTGAGAGCTATGACATGACATGCAGCGCCGTCTCAGTCTCTGCCCGGCACAGGTAAAAATAATTATAATGCTGAAGGTGAGGTACAATTCATATTTCTTTATGAAATAACTTGCATGTAATTTGAAAACTTTCTGTGAGACGTAATTCACAAACAGCATGAGTGAATCACTGTGCGCTCTCTGTTTCCCTCTTAAAATGCACAAATGGCTTCCCATCAGCACATCGCGTCTGCACTATAAGCGAGCTGCATGCTGCACAGTTGACACAGGAATTGTCACTTGCACAATCGAGGCAGTGTCGCATCGTCACCAAAGTTTATAATTTGCATTGCAATTTGCAAGTCTTGCCAGTGTTTAAACCACTCAGCTCTCGCGCTCTAGGAGTGCTTATGCACACACCATAGCTGGGGGGGGGGGATTGGGGGGATGTAAAAAAAAATTATTGCATCACAATAAGTGTATTGTGATTGTCAAAACATTTATTAACTAAACTGAATTTTATTAGGTTTAGTGACAACATGTTACAATGTTTACATGGTACAAATTCTGGTAAGCATACGTTTTTTATTATTTCAATTCAATTATTGTGATTTGATTTAATATTGACTCATTTGGATAAATATTAGGTAGGCTACACAAGATAGGCATTCATTTTTCTCAAGAAAAAAACAACTCACCTAATGCTGTAAACATACAGAGAGCCCTATCAGCTGGCAGTATTATTTAAGGTCAAAAATAACTTATAATGCGTTTTTTTTTTTATTATAATAACAACTTTATTTAATGATATAAGTAAAAATATAATAAATATGTAATATAGTAGTACACATATTTAGCAAAATACTCTCTATAGCTCTTTTTTTTTCTAGCCAGTGCTATAGCCTATATATATATATGGTCATCAAATGGCTTTCCTGAGGTAAATGTTATGTGACATAATTGTTCTCCAGCTGTTTTATTGACCCTTTCCGCAGTTGAAAAACACTGATTGATCGATATTATGTATGAGGAATATACATTTCGGTAAGTTGTACTGTATCTTTCAAATGTTCATTCGTGTTTATTTACTATTAGCTAGAGATGATCGGTTCACGTGCCGCTAGGGATCTGTCGCGTCACATTTACAAGTGCCAAAACGGTATTTATTGTTTGAATTTCGTAATAAAAGTGACAGAATCTGAGAGCTTTTTTTAATATAATAAGTAACCTGCTCTGTCTAGTCTATTGGTCTCCGCGATTTTTCTGTGCGTGAGAAAATGGATGTGTGGCGTGAGAGCGTGTGAAAAGTGTCAATTGCGTGAGTCTCACGGTGAATGCGTGAGAGTTGGCAGCTCTGACACACACATAAGGCCACCTCACAGACAGCTCGTGAGCACCGAATTACCCTTAAATGGTCAAGTACACACAAATGTATGTACAAAATTACCGTCTTGACTAGTATACACATAAACGGTCGGTTTTGTCTTAAGTGAATAGTTGAGAAAGTTGTGTAACGATTTCATTTTTTCAGGAAACACCATTCGTATTATCAGTGATCAGCTCCAAAATCCTAACCGGAGCACCCTTACCCTTAAAATGAAGTGTTTGTGTAAATGGGGATGGAGAATAATTTGTTCATGTATTTGAACTTTTTTGATGCAAAAACTTTGCAAACTTTGTAAGCTAAACTCCAGAAACATAATATAAAAATCTGAAAATACTTTTTTTTTAACCCAATATATGGGTGTGCTGTGTTTTTCTACTATTACTCTATGTACTAGGGTATGATTATTAATCTCTGTGGGAACTAAACAGCAAGGTTTTGAAACAGAGGCCTAAAGCCCAAAATTATACTTCTGCTGTCCACGCACTGTCAACGTGATGTAATTTTTGTCATCTCAAGGGTCTGCGCAGTGTTTTAATTTTAGTCGGATCCTGTTCCAAAAAATGTTGGATTTTAGATTTTTGCGTTCCAGCATTGTTTTTAAACGATCCGGCTTAAGCAAGTGCATTACACTGTGACTGTGCGAAGTGAGCAAGCATTTTCAGTTCATTCAGAAGTTGAGCTTCTTGCTCGTGCGTGAGGGTGAGGCTTAACTTCCATAGGAATTCATTGAAAACGTAGCGCCAGTGTGAACATAGCCAGACCTTCAGACTGATGACTCTGTCGCAGCTTTCATTGGCCAAGGACCGCCCAAGAGGACGTTTGACTGACTTGTAACGCAACCAATCACAGTTCGTTTTGTTTCCGCATCATGTTTTGGAGCGTGAAAATATAAAGTCCCTACAATAACAGGCCGGTGTGCATCTAATAAATTATTCATTCAAGAACGTTGTGCAAGTTTACTGCAACAATGGAGCCACAAACTTCACATACTTTTGAAAATCCAGCGTTTAGTTGATCCTGGTAAGCGCTCATTGTCACAGTTGTAAACACAACGGCTATCTTCTTCCACGAGGGGGTTTGGCGTCACAGCGGTGTGTTTCCAGGCGGACCGTTAAAGAAAATGACACGCTGTCCCGGACATCCTGTAGGATTCAACCAATCAGATGACGACTTTGAAACGAAAATCCTGAAGTGTTTCCAGTTAAGTGTGCCATATGAATCAGACGTTCAGCCAGCGGTCCGTGAGCATGACGTCTGAGGCTGAGACTAGGGCCGTGCAGAAACTTGTGAATGATGCTCTTACAGTTGTGTCATACTTAATTTGTATGGTTAATGTTGGTCACAGCACCTTTTTAATTGCTGTTTTTGATCCAGCAATTATTTACAAATTAAGCACTGGATCTGCGGACGTCCGCGGACCCTCCCGATGACAAATTAATTGTAGCCCAATTTTTATGACCACATGGATGTTGTGCGTACAACAGCGCATGTGGAAGGTGAATGCGGAAGGTGAATTTTGAGACAGAAAAGTACACTTGGTGGCAGTAGTCAAAGAAGAGTGTGTAAAGAGCGATATAATACCTGCATAATCTTCATCATTTTTGTTTTAGTTCTTGTTCTAAACTTTGCATGCCAACTCATTTTCAGGAGAAGTTGCTAGAGGCAGATTGATTTGTTGCTAAATGAGGTTTTGGTGTCATTGTGTGATGACCTCATTACATAATGACATAAAACCGCATCATTACGTAGAATACACAATCGCTGCATCCAAAACTATATAGTATGCAAAAGTACACGGATAACCTACTACTTCTGGTGAGATTATGCAGTGTGTATTCGATGGACACTTTACTATCCCATGAGTCCACAAAGAAGAGTGGTGAATGGTGGTGAAGCGATGTAGCTGACGCTGTAGGTCACGTGTGCATATTAGCATAAAATGTATGCATTTTAGCATTTGAGTTAGCAACTATTCAAGAGTTGATAAAAGTCGGCAAATAAATAATAAAAAATAGCTAAATTTGTTGCTAAGTGCTTTTTGAAAGAAAAAGTTGCTGGTGTAGTCTGAAAAGTTGCTAAATCTTGTAACAAAATTGCCAAGTTGGCATCACTGGATCCGCTACTTTTCTTCTTCTATCCTTCCAAGTGAATGTCTTGTAAATGACATGACTCAGTGCTGCCCTCTGACATCTGGTAGCGTATAAAAAAGCAATTGTACTGCACATGTGTCGAACAAAATCTTTCACCCACTGTGAAATTCTGAAAATCGCATGGATTCCTGTGGAAATGACTGGATTTCGTCTCTGATAAGTCAGAGAACGTCAGTAAATTTGACCAAGGACTTAAAGTTGATTGCTCACACGTCTCAATTGAGAGCTAAACTCCTCGCATTTATGCAAGCTATGGACACAAGATCTAACAGCTCAAAGTTTGTGCCATTAAATGTTTATGAGATATTCAAAGCCTTGTTTAAAATGTGTATTTGTTGAATGCCGACAGTATGTGAAAAAAGTGTCATAGCATTTGCCTTTTAATTATTCGACAGAACTGTTGAACACAGTAAACTAATGAAGACTGAGAAAGGGGGCTTCTGTGCATCTGCACTGTCAAATTAAAAGTCTCGCTTGCAATTACATTCAATTGTCATTTCTCATCTGATTGTGTAATACTACACATACTGTCACTTCAATCTCTCTCTCCTCTCTTAACAGGATGACCGGCCGAGAGTTTTTCACTCGTTTTCCTGCCCTCTATCCTTTCCTTCTTAGTCAGCTACAGGAAGCTGCAGCCTCTGTGAACAGGTGAGAATGTCCCATCAAAAGACCCTGCAATGTGTGTGCGATTTGTGTCGGATGTTGTTAAAGAGTTGAATGATCCCAGCGTTCGCTAAATGGGTGCAGTTCTTCTCACCCTTCTTTAATTTCTCTGAGGCCCTTATTTAAGAACGTTTAAGTGCCTCATCAAGTCTCTTTAGACCTATTAAGCATTCTTGACCACACTGACGGACAGATTCCTAGCTGAGATGCCTCAGATAAGTAAACCGCATGTGGGAGTATCAGCCATGTTGGATCCAGACTGCACTCTACACTGTGAGAACATGTTAGTCTCTTATCTCCCTCATTTAATTTCTCCACAGACTGATGAGCTATTCTTCCAAATAGCACTCGCATTGTGCAAGAAGCCCTTGAGCCAATATTATCTTAATATGTATCAAATTATTTTAATGCGTTTTCAGTCTGGCGTTCTCTCCTTTTAGCTAAGAGTGGTCTGACTCTTTCCCACGGCCTAGTCTTCGCATCCCGCTTGCCAAGCCAGTCGGACTCCGCAACGCTCGTATTTTATACCGCCAATAAATCATTTCTCATATAAATAAAGGTAGAGAGAAGTGCGAAAGAGGTTTAAAAATCATCAGCATCCTTGCGCCACCCACCTTTACCAAATACGAAGGGAGCATCATGGGATATCTAGGGGGGAGTATGTCATTTAATGTGATTGAGAAGTTTTTCCTATTGAAGTTCAATCCAGAACGTTTCTTTTATCTGGAAAGCAGGCTGTGGGATTTCTGGAATACGGGTCATCGACCTCCTTGCAATTTGTAATCCGGTTTGCGATATAAAGATTTCATGAGCACGGACGAAATCGTGATGAATGATTTGTCTCAGCTTGAGAGGTTTATAACAATTTTAAACGTTTAACATGGGAAATGAGTGTCGAGAGGGTTGGATTGGACATGCACCAGATATGAAATGAGATGAAAAGACTGGGGCAAATGAAGCCAAGACTGAACTCCAACTAACTCTCTTTGCTAATTTCACATTTTCTTCCAGTCTTATCACCTCTTCACCCTGGCTGCACTTTTTCGCTCATTTTAGCGTCTTTTTCCATTCCTCTGATTTATTGTATTTCATTGGTTCTTTCTCGCACTCCCCTTTCAGCTTTTTTCATGAATGTGGATGAAGTTTAACACTTCAATCTCTCTGGGCTTAGGGATGATCTCAAGTTCTTGACTCTCCCACATTGTGTTTGACTGAAATCAGACTCTAAATGCATTACCCAGGCCCTGATTAGCAAAATAGCATTTCCTGCACTCTGGCCCAGGGTCTACGGGCTCCTGGGACCCCTTGGTGGTGAGTTTGGCCATGTTTGATGTAATAATGACAAGCATATCCACAGCTGGCAGCTGTGCCGTGGAAAGCTCACGGCCTATAGAGAACAGAACAGATTTTGGCCCTTTCAGAGTAATAGAAAGATATGAGTAATTTATATTCGCGTGTTTTTCTGTCAGTTTTTTCGTGTTTACTCTGGCAAAAGTCTTGAGTTTCCACTGGGCTGACAGAAAAGCACATTTCACGTGTAGAAATGTAGTAAAAGAGAAAGGAAATGGAGGTTTTGTAATAGTGGCGATGTGTATGTGTTCATCTTGTCATGTTTAACTGTGTGTTTGTAGCTAAATGTGTGTGGTGGCTGGTCACCCCTCAGCTGATATTACCTCTATCATAGCCCTGTTGACATTAGTAAGTTCAGTTAGTCAAGTCAAGTTCAGTTATAACATACAGGTAAGTTATTTAGGTTAGTTGAGTTAGTTATGTTGCGAAAGTTATGTTAGTCAAGTCAAGTCACATTTATTTATATAGCGCTATTTACAATACAGATTGTTTCAAAGCAGCTTTACAGAGATAACAGGAAAAAAATGCAAAAAAGTTTGTTTCCAGAAGAAAATAGCGTCACAGTCCAGCTTAAGTTCAGTGATTTTGTTTTAAAAAAAGTTATTAATTTAGTTCATATATATATATATATATATATATATATATATATATATATATATATATATATATATATATATATATATATATACAGTATCTCACGAAAGTGAGTACAGTACACCCCCTCACATTTCAACAAACATTTTAGTATATCTTCTCAAGGGACAATACTATAGAAATGAAACTTGGATATATATTAGAGTACTCAATGTGCTGCTTTATAGCAGTATAGATTTACTGTCCTTTGAAAATAACTCAACATAGCCTACATACATTATTGTCAAAATAGCTGGCAACAAAAGTGAGTACACCCTAAGTGATAATAGCAGTACGTCGTTTAACCATGCAAAGCCACATGTCCTATTCATAATTTTTATGTTTTTGTCAGTACAATTCTCTCATACTGACCACTGGATGTTCAACATGACACCTCATGGCAAATAACTCTCTAAGGATTTGAGAATTTGAATTGTTGCTCTCCACAAAGTTGACCTAGGCTATAAGAATATTGGTAACACCCTGAAACTGAGTTACAGTACAGGCCAGGGTCATACAGAGGTTTTCCAAGACGGGTCCCACTCGTAACAGGCCTCGCAAGGGTCAATCAAAGAAGTTGAGTCCTTGTGCTGTGCGTCAGGTGCAGAAGCTGGCTTCAAAAAACAGACGCATGAGTGCTGCCAGCATTGCTTTAGATGTTGCAGAAGCGCCAGGTCAGTTTGTCAGTGCTCAGACCATACGCCACACACTGCAACAAGTCGGATTGCATGGCCGTCGTCCCAGAAGGAAGCCTCTGTGGCGTTATTTTCCTGTCAAATGTCGAGAGCGCATTATTGTAGCGCGAAAGTACATTAATATAATGCACGAGCGCGAATCTCTCTGCTCGCGCGCGGAATATAATGCGCGAGCGCGAATCTCTCTGCTCGCGCGCGGAATATAATGCGCGAGCGCTATGGCAAGCCAAAGTATTCATAAACGCCTGGTCAGGCGTCTGATTGCACACTGTTTTTGACGCGCGTTTATAATAACAAAAATGGGCGTTGAAAACGTGTGTTTTGACTAGGACAAAACGCACGCTTTTGACGTGTAAACAGTTAACCCAAACAGGCAGTACAAACGTGTGTGAAGTTTCCAACCAGGCGAAAAGGACGCGTGAAATACGAGTTAAAATCAGTTTGAACGGGTCAGTGTCATTGGCTGCTGAAGGCTTGGGTCTAACCATTTCTGTGGGCTTAGGGGGGTTTAGCTACTGTTCATAGACTAGACTACCACCATTTAACATGCCATAGATGATGTACTTCTAATGTATTTCACAGACATGAATGTAAACAGAGGCTAAAATCAGCCCACATATGATAAAGGAAAAAGGGGGATGCACGCGCCTAATGAAGAAATATAAAATATGACACGATAAAAGTCCAAACACTAGTCCTAACAATGTTAGAAAAACAGAACCCTATCATTTAGATCGACAATCTACTACATATGTCTTTCCATTTGCTTCATTAGATGGGCTGAACTTTGAAGAAAAGGGAGGGGCTGATTATAATATTATACAAAACGCCGCTTTTTACGCCGTCTTTGTCAGACAGAAGCGCCGCAAATTACGGCGCATTGTGGATGGCCTGCGGTGTCAGAAACGGCGTTGTTGACTGGATCAAAAAAACAGCGATAATGACGGCGATTTTGCTTTGCAAACGCCGTAATTTGCGGCGTTTGTACCACAGAACGCCGTACTTTGCAGCGTCTTTTCGTCTTAAACGCCGTAAACACCGGCGTTTTGAGAATGAAAGGCGTTTCGTTAGTGGCGAAATTTGACCCTTTTGGCGTTCCATAAAAACACACGTTTTCAACGCCCATTTTTGTTATTATAAACGCGCGTCAAAAACGCGCGTTTTCGGTGACCCCAAAGCGCGCGGTCGAAACGCACGCTTTTGACGTGTCAGTGTGCAATCAGACGCCCGACCAGGCGTTTGTGAACACTATGGCTTGCCATAGAGCGCGAATCTCTCTGCTCGCGCGCGGAATATAATGCGCAAGAGCGCGAATCTCTCTGCTCGCGCGCTGAATATAATGTGCCGAGTGCGAATCTCTCTGCTCGCGCGCGGGAACTGGGCGCGCGCTCTCAGATACACGCTGCTCTTGTAAGAATTATCTCTGGGCTCGCTCAGAGAACATGCCTGCACTTAAAACGTGTTCAGTGTAATCGCGAATCTCTCCTCTTCGCTTAAAGTAAGCGTGTATGTGCTTAGACTGTGTCCCGTGCGTTCGCGCATGCCTAAGTAAGTACTCTTCTCTTCTCTTCAATTTCTTTTTATTTATTTATTTTTTATTAATGCCAAGGTATCAAAAATATAACTTGCATAGCAAAAATGTACAAATTACATACAACGGAATAAAGAAAGCAAAGCAGCATATATATATATATATATATAGCCTGTACATATGCTCATAAATTTAAAAAAAAAAAAACAGAACAGAACAGAAAGCTTTAATGAAATAAATTAAAAAGTTGAAACAAGTTTATTATCTTAAGAGCTTTAAGATTCTTAGATAACGAAATGCTTTGGATGTATTGTTGGACCTCTCTTCTAAAAACAATAAATAAGGGATTCTGCTGAGTGAATTTACTACGGTGAATGTGAAATTTTGCAAGGAACAATAATAGATTAATAATAAAATAGCCTACTCATTAAATGTAGCTTTTGAAAAGGTTTAAATCAGATATAAACACAAGTTGTTCTTTTTGTGGTGCCCCTGATGAAACTGCTCTTCATATCTTCTGGTATTGTCCTCACACACAGTTATTTTGGGTTGAATTTTCTAATTGTATTAAGCGCAATGTGCTTCCGGATTTCTCTTTGCTTTTTAAGGATGTACTGTTTGGTTTTTCTATAATATACAAAAAGCTAAATTTTAGGTATTTTATTATTAATCTATTATTGTTCCTTGCAAAATTTCACATTCACTGTAGTAAATTCACTCAGCAGAATCCCTTATTCATTGTTTTTAGAAGAGAGGTCCAACAGTACATCCAAAGCATTTCGTTATCTAAGAATCTTAAAGCTCTTAAGACAATAAACTTGTTTCAACTTTTTAATTTATTTAATTACAGCTTTCTGTTCTGTTTTTTATTTTATTTTTTATGAGCATATGTACAGGCTATATGTATATGCTGCTTTGCTTTCTTTGTTCCGTTGTATGTAATTTGTACATTTTTGCTATGCAAGTTATATTTTTGATACCTTGGCATTAATAAAAAAAAAAAAAAAAAAGAAAAAAAAAAAAGAAATTGAAGAGAAGAGTACTTAGCGAACGCACGGGACACAGTCTAAGCACATACACGCTTACTTTAAGCGAAGAGGAGAGATTCGCGATTGCACTGAACACGTTTTAAGTGCAGGCATATTCTCTGAGGAGCCCAGAGAAAATTCTTACAAGAGCAGCATGTATCTGAGAGCGCGCGCCCAGTAGAGAGATTCACGCTCGCGCATTATATTAATGTACTTTCGCACTACAATAATGCGCTCTCAACATTTGACAGGAAAATAACGCCATAAGCCTCTTCTGAAGCTCGCTCACAAGAAAGCTCGCAAACAGTTTGCTGAAAGCAACCTGTCCAAGAGCATGAACTACTGGAACCATGTCCTGTGGTCTGATGAGACTAAGATAAACTTGTTTGGCTCCGATGGTGTCCAGCATGTGTGGCGTCGCCCTTGTAAGGAATACCAAGAAAATTGTGTCTTACCTACAGTCAAGCATGGTGGTGGTAGCATCATAGTCTGGGGCTGCATGAGTGCTGCTGCGCTTCATTGAGGAAAACATGGATTCCAACATGTACTGTGACATTCTATCCCAGCAACAACCTGTGCAGCTCTGGTGAACTCCATGGCCAGGAGGATTAAGGCAATGCTAGATAACAATGGTGCTCATACAAATCATTGACACTTTGGACAAAGTTTTGACATGTCCACTTAGGGTGTACTCACTTTTGTTGCCAGCTATTTTGACAATAATGGCTGTATGTTGAGTTATTTTCAGAGGACAGCAAATATATTCCGCTATGCAAGCAGCACATTGACTACTCTAAGATATATTCAAGTTTCATTTCTATAGTATTGTCCCTTGAGAAGATATACTAAAATGTTTGCTGAAATGTGAGGGGTGTACTCACTTTTGTGAGATACTGTATAGAGCCACTCTTGAGTAAACCGTGATGTCATCGTCCAACTCAGTTCAGTTCTTGTATAATAGTGTCAATGCAGGCAGATCAATATTATTGTTGAATATTAAATTAAATGTTACATTTAATGTCCCCAACTAAACAAGCCAAGCCAATGGCAACAAAGGTGGAAAAATTTAAAGTTAGTATCAAATTTTCCATGATCTTTTGACATATAAGAGGTAAGGGTTTAACGATACATCATTATATCAAGATATCGCAATATAAAAAAGGCAACAATATGGATAGTTGATGTAAATGATATGATTCGCAATATAGAGTTAGTTTTATCCAAGGCTCTGCTTACTGTATTTATAAGGAAGAATTCAAAAATGCAAAAAACACTGAGTCTGCACTCTAAAAATACTTTTATTACAAACAGGAGAAAAAGATTATACAAACGTTTTGGCTCTTTGCCTTCGTCAGTGTGACAATTTCACTTATTCTTAATAATAGAAAGCACGCTGCAGGTCTTCAGGTGATTGTGATCATAGTTAAACAATCAAATAATTACTCCATAGACTCCAGTTTAAGTCCATATGGAACAGTAAATAATGATTAAATACAATGTTGGGAACAATTACACACCAGGAAAAAATGCCATATATAAACATTGCCCCCTCAAAAAAAAAAAAAAAAACCCTGATTTTTTTATTTATTTTTACATATGAAACCAAGCTTATACACTCAAATAAAGTTCATGGACTCCAGTTTAACTCCATCCAAGACAACAAATAAATAATGGGAACAATAACACAGACAATTTTTATATATGGCATTGTTTCCTGATGTGTAATTGAAGAATGACAGTGGGACAAACAATGGTACATTCAATCATAATTCTGTTTACACAAAAAAAAAAACGTAAGTCATTCTTTGTCAATTATAACTGTGGTAATTACTTGAAGTACTTAAACTTTATTTGCCACAACTAAGACTTATAAAGCATATGTAATATGCATAAATGTTTCATATTGTTGGCAAATGTTTCAAATATGTAACAAGATATTTTTCAACATTGGGAGGTTTTAAAACAACCCCACACATGAAATGGAGGTGACGTTGAAAATAATTTTAATATACAAAACTGTTACCCAATCATAGCAGTGGGCGTTTACTTCCAAGTCTTGGATGTGACATTCCTATGAAAATGGAGTATTCGAAAGAGGGTCAAAACAGGATAAAAAATGGCTTTCTAATTACTTCTACGAATGTTTTTGATGAAAAAATCTTTATAACATTATAAGTGGTCCTCAGAGAAAATTATATTTAAAAAAAATGCAGTTCATGACCCCTTTAAGCAAGTTATACTAGTTAAATAAGTTGGGAAACTTCACTCCGCCCAAGTAGCAGTGCTTCGCCTTCTGAGAATATAGTTCCCAGTATGTATACGGTTAGAAGATGGATGTGTCTCATGTGACCTTGTTATTTGTACACACTGTGACTATACAAATCACAACATGTAAATAGGAAAATGTTGGCGTTATTTTGTCACTTATTGGGAGCAGTATGCTAGCTGGAGCTGTTTACCTCCAGTCTTTGTGCTAAGCTAGGCTAGCGGTGGGTGCGTGAGACCGAGTCTGCGTCAGCAAGTGAATGCCTTTGTTGGTTGCGTTAGTAAAGTTGGAAGTTAACTTGTCAGTTAAGGTAGTCAGAAACATTTACATTTACACATTATTTACGCATGACTTTAGACTTGTAAATAAGTTAGTAAGTAACAAGTTACACTAGTCAAGTATTTTAGAAAAGTAAGTGAATGTAATGCACTTCTCTTTTTTTTTTTTCTTCAGTGATTCAGGGCAGGTGAAACTGCACCCCAGTCTTTTCTTGTTGTTGTTGGTTTTGGGTCGTCTCTACCCGTCTCCAATGGATGGTTCATCATCTCCTCTGGGTTTAGCTCCCTTTATGCCCTTAATCATCAGGTAAGTGTAGACATTTCGATCACTTTTTTAAATGCAATGCTGGACAAGAGCTGTACTGAAAATAAAATATTGGTTTGATTCAGCTGACTATTTCTAAACCCTCTGGTGTCACAGGCTGCTTCCTTTGCATATCATCCCATCCTTCAACTCAGTCCATCCTTTCCTGTAATAGATTTTTTCCTCTGACTCCACATTTTTTCTTCTCTTATCATTTGTAATGATACAAACTGTCATTGCTGTGTCCGTTCACACATTTTTTTCATTATTTAGACAAAGTCGGAAAAATATTATTGGAACATATTCTGCAAGTACCTGTAGTGGAATCCAAACATACACACACACACACACACACACACAGAGAGAGACACACAGAGAGACACACAGAGTGAGGGATATGTCTTAGTCATGATCCCAGAGGCAAGAGTAATCATTCCCACTCCCTTTTGTGTGTCACAGAACATTGTGTTCCTCCAGTTGGGGAGCAATAGATCTATTCGGATGAAAGAAACAATAGCAGGATGGTGTTTGTTTTGGCTCAAAATAAGGGTGGATAAGTCTTGCTCCCACTGCTGCTTTTGATAACACAGCTCCTGACTCTGCGTGTTACACACATGACCGACACCATTTGAGATCTCATTTAGAACTCGTTGATTTGCATTTTGCAGTTTCCTCTGCGTTTTCAGGTGAAATGATACAATTACATATAGGCTCTGTTCCAAACCCCAGTGAGCTGCCTTCATTGGTGCTAACCCCACTTCTAAATTACAAGTGTGAAACGCTCCTTTACCCGAGGATAAAAGCGGGGTTTAGAACAATGATAATCCGGGGTTAAAGGGATAGTTCACTTTGAAATAAAATTTTGGTATGTTTTAGCTTACCTCAAGGGCATCCAAGATGTAGGTGTCTTTTTTTCCGCAGTAGTTTCAATTTTGATATTTTTAGGTCAAACCGTTCTTGTCTGTCAGTCATTTAATGCAGGTCTATGGTTACTGTCTCAAAGATCATGCACAGAGTCCAAATTAAAACAATTCCCCATCGTCCAAATTAAACAATTCCCCATCGTAAGTACACATTGATGGCCTAAGACACGAAACGAGCGGTTTGTGTGAGAAAACGAACAGTATTTATATCGTTTTTACCTCTTGTACACAGCCACGTCCAAGTGATACTGCTACTGCACTTTGATACATTTGTCTGATAAATTGGAGAAGTCTGTGGTTAGCGCCACTTTAGCGGCCAAAACGCTGCAAATGCATTTGCTGCAGAAACGGCGCCGACAAAATACTTATTCTCCTTGAGGACAAATATCTTTATTAACTGATATGATGAAGATCCAGTGGAAGAGAACTTCATTTGGAACTGATGAGCTCAGCACATTAGGTAATAGTCACATGATGTACAGGTGTGTGAATGTGCACAGCTGTTGCTGGCTGCTTTTCGTTTGGTGAACAAAAGCCTTGGACTCTCACCAGTTCCCCCTCTGTGACATTATTCTCACCAGTGTTTATGCTAGGAATATTCTGTCCGCCACTCTCATACTCCCATGTGATTGGGGTTTTGCCGCCTTTTTGTTTTAGCACAGAGTTGTATCTCTATTTTTAATTCTCTGTGCTTTTGTGGGTATTTAAACTAGTGAGAAGGTGTTTGTTTTAGTTGAAACTTGCTTCATTTTTTTTGGCTTACATGTGAACTGAGCTGTTGTGGCCTGTTTTCTAAATGGAATCTAAATGGAACGTATAAGAGCTGTTATTAAATGTTTAGTTTAATGATTATTAATATTAAATGAATATTGATAATATACATTTTGTTTTGTTTTGTTTTGTTTTGTTTTGTTCAGTTCCTTGTTAAGGAATCAAAATAATATGTGCAATTAATTGACATGGATATACATCATACACTAGGAAGTGTATATAAGACACTGGTAAGAAGTGCATTACTGTAACTAAGTATAGCAATTTCCCAACACTTTATGGACTTAATATTACATGTGAGACTTTACAAATATGTGTTGGGTTACTGATATTTAAGTGTTTCAGTAAAGAAAATGGAAAATCTACTTTGAAATGCATGTTCTTGTGTTACTATAAATATACTTTTTGTATTCACGTTGGTTTCATTTGATTAAAGAAAAAAAACTTTAATACCGTAAAAAAATAATAAAAAAAATGCAATATGGTGAAACCAAGTAGAAAAGTAATAATATATTTTCCTCCTTTCACATTGAATACACTATATATAATTATATAATAATTATAATTTTATTTTGCATTGCAACTGTAAAATTACAGTGCTAATATTTAATTTCTTAATTTTATTTATTTTGATTTAAAACCGCCGGGATTTATTTTGAACTGAGCCACTCGGAGACCCTGCAAACACCGGCAGATAATGAGCTGCTCATGTGTAAGAAAAGAGTTTTGTACTTTAATCTGAAACATGCAGCGCACATATATATTTAATTAAATCATAGCCTTTATGATTTGCTAATCGCACTAAGCCATAACATGGTTTCAGTTTTATTGTGATTAATCGTGCAGGCCTAGAATACGCATTCACTTTTTCATTTAAGCATTTTTGTCTTCAAGTTTTCCAAGTAAAAAAAATGTTATGATTAAATGTCATTAAGCTTTTAAAACCTAAACTAACCTTGCTTTATCATAAAATCAGATGATCCTATTTTGAGTAAAGTTTTTAAATATTTTCGATATTTTAACTGATTCACTGTTTTTTTTATAATGATAAAAGATTTTGCTAAGCTGCTTTTTTTTTTCTTTTTTTTTTTTTTTTTTTTGAGATAAATATCAGTGTTACAAGTGTCCTGATATCATAGTGACTTTATTGCTTTAACAGTGTTAAACATTTATTTAATTGAATTTGGGAAGCTCTAGAACATTGTTTGTGTGTAAGTGCCTGTATGGTATCATAAGTGTGTTAGGAGCCCTTGTGTGTGCAACAGACATCTGGAGCAGAGCAGAGGTGTGGAGGGGCTGGAGAAAGGACTAGTTCAAGGCCTTGGGGCTGGAACACAGATAACACAGATCAAGCTCACAACTCTCATGCACTCTGAGTGATGAACGCCACAGCTAGTGCCCAGCCACCACAAATAACAGACTCACGCAAGACCACCCCCTCTTTTATTAAACCTTGTCATATCAAGATATTATGATGGATTTTCCTAACAGTCAAGGAATGACAGGAGGGTCAGACCTCATGGATAGATGAACAGATTAATAGAAGGATCCTAGTCAACAGTTCAGCCTTTCTCGAAGCAGTCACGCAAGGGTTAAGGGACTAGAGGATTGGGGTCCGCCTGGTTCTTGTCAGTGGAAGTATGCAGGCGCATTCACTCAAATGAAGCCCACATGTAGAAAATGTTAAATATAGCTCTGTTCTGGCTGCCTCGGCCCCCTCCTCTCCCCTAGGCGTGTATTTGTGTGTGTCTGGGTGTCCGGTGTTGATCAGGCCTCTTTACAATAACACAAGGGTTCTCGGCAAAACACTCGAGGAATCTGTGCAGTTAATTATTGTGCTGGTTGACATACGAGGCAACCCATTATTAGTTACCTGAGTAGACTGTGATTCTGTTACACAATCAGTGCTGAATTCTTCTTTCAGGGTTGTTTTCAGTAGACCCACAGTGTTGTCAGCGTAGTTATAAATCAGAGATCTGATATATTTGCTGGCCGCACTGAATTTGTGTTGTGTGCCTAACCCTTGAAAACCTTGTCTTTGTGACGGGGTAGATATGTTAAGATCCAGTCTGTGGACTATTTTTACCACCACAAGCTACATTCCAAGAGAGTAAATTATATAAGTAATATTTATCTTTATTGCAATCATTCCATTTTATGGAAATGAGTTCTGAACAAAAACGTAGAGCAATAAAAAATATAGATTTTAGGTGTGTTTCAGGCAGCCTTATCAGTGGCTCGAGATGCGATGGATGATGTATGGTAGTTGCGTTTAATGTTTTTGTTAGTCTATCCAGTTGAACCAACTAGATGTGCTGCTGCATTGTTCATCCTCAGGAGACAAGCCAAAAGTGTTTTTCCCCTTAACTGAAATTACGCATTTTAAATTAGAATATAATTTGAATATTAGTAATTAAGTAAAAAATTCTAATTTAGTTTTTTAGCCATTTTGACAGCCCTATTCTCTATCAGTGTGCGGCCTCACAGAACTGTTCATCAGAGCTGCCCACTTCAGCTAATTTAACTGGGATGACCTGAGATTTTGGACGAAAATCTGAACAGAAATCGTTACTTTAAAAGATGTGATGAAACAAAATTTGGTATAGATAAAGATGTTTACATGCCTGAAATGATCCAGGTTTCATCTAATTTAATTTAAACCCTGTCTGATAATGTCTAGTCAGATAATTATTACAATTTTTAGAATGCGCATTTTATTTTCAATCCACTGGTTACCATTTACAACATTGCGTGTATGCTGCGTAAAAACATGGGTTGATTTTCGATCGAAATAGTTCACTTAATTTAGTTTGATATTATTATAGATTATAGAAGTTTTTATATTCAAGTACATCTGAAATATACCCTTCCCAGATTAGAGTTTCCCTGCTTTGAAAATCCATTGGTTAACATTGTCACACGCTAAGCAAACATGGGTTTGGACAATCTCCATGAGAGAGGTGACAGGAAACCCTGATGCTAAAACTAGGTCAGTATACATTTAGGCAGGGCTGTACGTCAACTTTTTTTTTTTAAACATAACACTGGTGCTACAGAGGTTGAAAGATTTGTAGCACGTCTCTGAAAACAACCACAAGTAACATAAAATAAAAATACATATATAATGATAATAATAAGAGAAAAAATCTACTGTGGTCATGGCTAAATAAAAATGAGCATGACTCAAAAATTTAAAAATGCATTTAAAAATAATACGTGCACAACACAAATGCAAAGTTATCAGAATAGCAAACAACGCGGTCACAGATAAAAAAAATAAGTGTGAATCAAAAATGTAAAAATGCATCTAAAAAAAAGCACAAATCAAATTAGTTTGCACAAAACTGAAACATGGAGTTATTCAAATTGCATGCAAAATCATGTTTTCTGCTCATATTTAAAATTTGTGTACACTTATGCTGTTTTTCCCTTCTCTCTGTTTCCACGTTCCACGCTTGCATTTAAAATAAAGATACATCCATTTTGAAAAGAAGACACGTGTGAATAGCTTGCATGGTTATGAAGGAAATAGCATGCTGAAGCTGGCATGTCTGGTCTTGGGGAAATGCCAAAACAAGGGTTGAGGACTTGCTTAAAGTGTGCCAAATAACCTTGACCGAAAGTCTGTCAGCCACAGGCATGTCCAGAACATATGTAAGTGGTTGGCTGGAAATTGCTTACATCTATAGTAGATTGTGCCAGGCACATATGGATGAGGAGTGCATCAGATCCACAATGTCACACCACTGGTCTTCCAAGATGGAAATTCCTGAAACGTGTTCCCAAGAGGGATGTGGTGGGGTCTGCAATTAAGGATCTAATTAGGTTATGAAGAACTGAATTTTTTTTTTTTTTTTTTTTTTAATGCTGTATGTGTGACTGTTGGGTAGCAGATAGTGCTGAAAAAGATTAGTACCCCTTTCTAGTATAGATCAAGACCATTCATTTTGGTGGGGCCATTGACAGACCAAATGCAGGATCAAAACTGGATGGAGAGAAAAGAGTGGGTGAATGAAAATCAAACAAGCTAAGCAAAGTTTTAATTGCATAACAGAGCCACAGTGTTTACAGTTTATGGTGGAATCAACCTACAAATAACATAATAGTTTTCTTGCATACGATTCACAGGAAAAAGGAGGCTGCCCTGAATTCCTGTTTGTAAAGCCAACATTTTCCACACTAGAATAATATACTAATGATTGTGTTGGTAATGATGAAGCTGCCAATGGCCATCAGCCTCTTCCCAGTTGGATAAACTTAAGCCGCGAAAGCCTCTGTTAAGAAGAGTGTTTTTTTTTTTTTTTTTTTTTTTTTTTAAAGAGCTGACTTAAAGTTATGACCAGTCTTTTAAAGACTAAAAAAAAATAGATGACTAAATTGCAAGTCAGAGAAGACTCTCCCAGGACTTCAAAAGGGTTGTAAGAAGAAGACTGATGGACTGTTAGTTCCAGCAGACTGATAATTCGGATGTTATTGAGCCAGGTATAAGACACGAGGTCAGTGTATTTAGCTAACAGCTTAGCATTTCTGTCATTCATAAAAGCACAGTGCAAGCATGCGTTTATCTAGTACAGTGGTTCCCAAACTTTTAACAGGCATGTACCCCCTGAGACATTATAGATCTTCCGGAGTACCCCCAACACCACCAATTGTTAACAAGTTTTTTTAATTTTTATTAATATTTATTTTAATCAATTTTGTCGAGAATAGTGAATAGAATCATAAACATATGATACAAATCTCATCAAAAGTCAACATATGATACAAATGTGCTGAATATAATGATTTTAAACAGATATGCACCCAATCTCACACACAATAGGCCTACAACACATATCCAACATCTCATTAAAGCTATTGTTAACTTTTCACATACTGATAAGTATTGCTTTTCACATATGATAACATTGTATATTTTCTTAACTTCTCTGCTGTAAAATAATAATAAAAAAGAGAACACATTAACAATAGTAAACTAAATAGTAAACAGTAAACTAAATTGTAGTAAACCACACAGAATAGACCTACCTCTCCATCCACATCACCAGTTTAATCAATGTGAGGGATGTGCCTGGATGTTCTTACATAATGCAGCGATGTTAGGCCGAATTGGGGACAGTTTCAGTCTTAGATCATTTTCCACAAACAGTCTGTACCTATACTTGGTCTTAAGAAATAGAACCGACGCCTTTTTTTCACGCGACACGCAAGCGTGTTGGAAGCGTTTCCAGACAAAATAGAGTAGGAAAATATGTTTATGTTATATATGTTGACGGCAAAATAGGCTATATAATATATTTCGTTCTGTATTGACAGGTGCAGTATTTGAAAATCGATAATATTTTTTTACATTACATTTATATTTGCATTTATGTCAAACGCTAGACACTTTCAAACATCAAAATGACATTTATTAATGTGTATTCGTGTCAAAATGACATATAAACATCTTTTCCTACTCTATTTTGCCTGGAAACGCTTCCAACACGCTTGCGTGTCGCGTGAAAAATAGGCATCGGTCCTATTTCTAGCATGCACGCGTTTTCCGCGCGGCACGAGCCGCGCCTGAAGCCTTGGTTATACTTTCGCCTGGCTCCGCAGCGCGAGTCTCCGCAGACTGCGCGCGCACCTCCACAAACGGATGAGGCGTTTATACTTGACGCGCTCGCCGTTGTACTATTCTTTGAAACGACAGGGGGCGACTCGAGTAATTGTCCTCTAAACCATCAGGAATCAGCGGTGAGAAGAAGAAAGCTATACACACGTGACAATGTTTATTTTAGTACACCACCACCAATACCACACTACAAAAAGAATCGTGTAAAACCCAGTAAACCCTGAGATTATTACTTGTGACAATAAAACAAAATATATGGATATGAGAATGTGTATACAACATAACTAAATTAACGATCTCTTACATATTTTCTAATTTCACTAAACATTTCATTAAGTTTCGTGAACATTTTTATTAAACATGGACCTTTATGTTCATTAAAAATACTTTTTATGCTATTGTATGCTCATTTTTTAAATGTAATCAACTCATTTAGACGTGCAAACTGGGTTTGGTGAGAAGTTCGAGCTCGGCCAGATTCGGCTCGAAGTCGTTCATCTTCGGATGCGGCGCCGCGCGCGTTGTTACAAAAAATGTCGCGCACACCGCCAGGCGAAATTGGGTCTTGCGAACCCAACGCGCACGACCGCCCACACCGCAATGACGTCATTTTTGCCACGCGCACCTTCGCGCTCGTGCGGACGCGTCGAGTATAAACCAGGCTTGAGACGCGTGTGTCACGCAGGCAGTGTGCAAACTCTAACCTGTTAACATGGGAGCCGAAATAAAAACAGACACGCCACGCAGCTGAGACGCTCACGCCACGCAGCCAGTGTGTCGCCGGCCTTAGATCTTTTTTTGCGTACCCCCTGAAATCAGTCCACGTACACCTGGGGGTACGCGTACCCCAGTTTGACAACCGTGGATCTAGTACATTGGCATCGGGCTCCCAGAAGCATTCTTTTGGATGTGGTCGATATTTATCTCTAACATATAGCTTATCTTTGTTTGAAGGCTACTATGTTGATGTCTCTGCTAGTGTCATCTCCACTGTTAGCTTTGGTTCTCTGCTGCTACTTTTAGTTCCTTGTTTAGGCGATGCTCGCAAAGGCAATTTGTCCACTTTGGTACAAAAATAAAAACATGTTATGGGGCTTTAAAAGGTTTAATAATACAAAAAAGTGTCTATGTTATGCGTTGACTCAATAAAGACGTATTTTTCATGCTTGCTTTTTTCAAATTTATATTAATATTTAATTATTATTATTTTTAATTATCTACATTTTTTTTTTAAGTTAATTGCCAAGGAAACATTTCGTTTTCATTTGTTATTCATATATTTATATTTTATTACAGTTTTAATCACGAAAACTTTTAAAACATTTTCACATTTTTAATTTCTTTAGTTTCTCTGAATATTTAGTCCAGTTAAACCTTCCCTTTTCAGATCTGCCTTAATCCAATCAACCGATAGATAAAACAAAACAAAAAAAGTTTCCATTTCATTAAGATGTGCGTCACAAGAAGGAAGATCTGTCACTACTTCCATTTCATCGCAACTTTAAAGAAAAGATTTTTAATTCATGTCGACTTTAAACTCGTTTTAGGTGGAGCAACATGCAGCTCAGAAAAAATCAAGTGCGTTTATACCCTGATGTGCTTCCTGGAGCATGTGATGGAACTGCATGTACTCTTTCTCATTTCATTTCTCCAATGCGCCTCAAGAACCAGACGAACTCGAATAAACAAGTTGTGTTATGGCGCTCTCGCCAGGTGCTGCCCAACGCCGTCTCTGCCTGTTGATTTTGAGCCAGACTAAGATTAGGTTTGTTTGGTGCTTGCAGACTGCCGAGTCATACTCAGGGAAACTGTACCACCGTGCCTAATAAGAGCCAGATGGCCTTTGAGCCGTAATGGCGGGTCGAGACTGAGAAAGCCCCCTGGAGATGACTCGCCTCAGACTGCTGTGTTTCTAAAATTACACCCTTCCAAACTGTCATTTCCTCTCCAAAGACTTTTAATGGGACAAATTAACACTGATAGTTAACATATGAGGCCAGAAAGGGGGAACAGTACAGACTTTTGCAGTCATTAGATCGAAATATGTTTCTGAGATGCCTATGCTGTATGTTTAAGTTTGTTTTTACAGTTCTTTATTTAGATTAATGAAATAGTTCACCAAATCTGTATGACCTCCTTTCATCTGTGCCTGTGGCACAGAAAAGACAAAATTTTAATAATGCAATGGTCACAGGGTCCTCTCAGGTCCTTAAAAGTCTTAAATTCAGGTTGATCAAAGTTAAAACGCCATTAAAATTGTTAATCTTAAATGTTAAGAGGTCTGGAAAACAATAATCCGAGAAATGGCCTAATGGGATTATTAACTTTCAAAAGGCTATGATTTAAATAAATGTTAGTGCTGCGCATTCAACGTCAAAATGCGTGGCTGTTGCACGTGATTTCAAAGCAATTTGCAATCAGTAAATACTGTGAATTTATGCCAAGCGATTGCTTATGATCCACTTTTGATGAATTATGATAATATTTACTTTATTTATTTTTATATTTACTTTTATTTATTTTTATATTGTAATATGTTGTAAATGATTGTAACAGTGTACATATTTAATCTGGCTCCTCTGAATGAGTAGCTGGAAGTAGTAAAGCAAAGACATTTCAAAATAAGAGTACTGGTGTATTTTGGGCTTGTTATAAAGCCATATACAAATTTATATGGGGGGCACCCATATACAATTTAGGTGAATAAAAGTCCCTCATTATGCATGCGTATTTTTTTTTTCTGGATGCCATTGGTATTTTGGTGCTGCTAACACAATAAAATAAACTGTAGCTGGCAGTTAAACTCGTGTATTTTCTTGTGCCCCATCATAGGAAGGAAAACTAAGAACATTATTTAACTAGATTTAACTAGTATCAACACAACACTTGTATTGTTATTATTTCCTTTATTTAAACACATTATCAGCAAAATCTGATATTGATCGATAAATTGTATGCATTGATATATTACTACATAAATTAGTTTCAATGCCTATGTACATTTATTTATTTTGAGATTGTATGGGTTTGCTCAGTATGTTGTGCAATTTTTTTATACTGTATTTGCTTTATTATACATTATTCAGGTTTGGAATATGACATCAGGTTTAGTTAATGATTTTTGGGTGAACTATTACTTTAAAGCTACAATATGTAATTTGTTTGGGGTTTTTTTGCTGCTAGTGGTCACTAACCTCTTACAATAACAAAGGCATAGGTTGATGACGCAGTGATAAGCGGAATCATGGAACTTGCCATCATGCCTGTGGATCTAATAATGTTTATGGATGAGTGAAAACATTGATGTTTTTTAACATGACTGTGGTATGAAGCATGTCGCGATTGCTAATGAGAGACAGATAGAGAGTCCCGCGGATATAAAGGAATGAGGACATTTCATTCTACCGAACAACCCGCAAGTGCTGAATTACTACTCACACAGGTCAGTTTATTTGACGAATTAAACTAGTAAGGTAACGCTGCGCTGTTTCACTTGGTCTAACGTTACACTATCATACTAAACAGCATTTGAGTGTGTTGAAAGTTATAATGCTATTCTATGTGTTAGTTTGTTGGCTGTATGAGACTAGCAGTAAGCTAGATCAACATTAGATATAATATATATAATATAACATAACATACTGATCATATTCTAACATTTCATCATGTTGAGCTATATAACATTGAATTGTTTTATGTACATTTGCTCACTTGTCTAATAAAGTGCAAGAGCGGCGTCTTGTCAAGTCGTGAAGCTCTGTCAAGTCGAAGTTTGCCGCGAAGCTCTCGGCATCTCGAAAACGCCACGCCGATATTGATCCTCATTGTAGTTCTCCTTTTGTCCCAAAGTCTGCTTGCCATGGTCCATAATGTTTGAACTAAACAACAACAGTGTGCCGCTAAACATTACACAGTTGTCCACATCTGTTGCCATGGTTACTATGGCAGTAAAAGCGGAAACCAGGGATAACGCGGATATTACGTCATTGACGGGCGACAAGTGACGGGACGGGCACTATTTAAAATTGTGAATTTCTCTGAATTTACAAATTCTTGGAAACATTTAGGATAATGTAAGTACACAATTGAAAGAAATATATAACATTGTGCTTGTGGTTTTTGGCTATTTTGATACAAAATTCTTACATATTGTACCTTTAATGCATAAAAGAAAAGGTGAACGCAACAGGTTAGGCTGTTTTTGTGTGTCTCGTATATTTACAGCCATAAATAGGTCTCTCTCCTTGCGTCATGTGACCAGCTGTGTCTGTGGACTGTTGTCATGCTGTGAATGCTGAAGGCAACATGTATGTCATGGGGGTTAATGGGGATGTCTGTATGTTGGTGCAATTTAAACCCAGCAGGTGAAGGTTCACATGTCTGGCTGTCTGTTGCTGGCGTCTCCTGCTTTCTTTCTGTCCCAGTTAGAGTGTGTGTACAGCACATATACCAGTGGTCATCAGACAGTTATTTATGGCATGCCCCACCGTCTCTTCTTATATTATCATGTGCCATGTGTATGTAACCTGTTAAGTGCACTGCCTAAAATTAATGCGATGAATGACCTACACGTTAGCAAGAGTTCCAAGACTTACTTCTGTGGAGCATAAAAATATATTTTGATAAATGTGAAGAAAAAAAAGAATACTTTTAAATGTGAAATTAAAACCGCCAGTACGTGGCAGCAAATCATTGCCTTAACGAGTGAGTCATTGAGTCATTCATTCAACGTGAATTCATTCAGTTACAAAAAAATCAAGTGTTGCTCAGAGATGCGCAGTGGCTGTACTGTGGATTTGTTTGGAACTATTTTCATTGGTAAAAAAAAGCAAAAATAGACAATGTTCTGAGTCTAAAATGTAAGTCACCTGATATTAACTTCTAGTTTATTGAACTGTTGTATAAAATCAATATTTTATTTGCAATCATGCTGATATTCGAGAAAACAGCACACACTTGCTTGTGTGGTATTGGTTAACTATGTCCTGTTATAAATATTAAAAACAAGAACACACACAGAAAAGTTTTTTTGCCCCATATATTGAGTTTTGGGGGCATTTCTATTCATTTTGTTAGCATTTTTGGCATTTTTGCTCGCATTAGTTTTGATTTCTCCACGAGAATCTGCCTCACACACAGACAGGCTGCACAAGCCTCAACTGGCGCAACCTTATTATGTCAATACATTATCCATTTTGCATTTTTTAATTTCTGTCCTTGGTGTGTAATGGCAGGGCAGGGCTCTTTTTCGAGCTCAAGCCGGCCTGTTGTGAGGCCCGTTTCAAGTGAAACGGATGAAATATAGCAAAGGCCTCTACTGCCCAGATCTGAAAAATGTCAAAGCTCAGTGCCTTTAACGCAGACAAAATTGAATACTGCTTCAGAGCGGTATTTGAGGCTAACCGCATCCCATCATTCATCATATTCTGGAACTCACATACGCTGAAATCATGAGACAATGTTCTAGTGCAAGTTGAATTAGCTATTACATATAATTTGGTAGTAAAATGTTGCACTTTTATCGGTACAAAGATGAGTATGTGTATTTTGTAAAATGTTTGCAACTGCTTTTTTATCACTTAATTAGACGCTACACAATTATTCAATTGTGTCGTCTGTTACACAGGAACTAATAGAGGTTAGTGCAAAAGTATTGAAAATCAAAATGTGTAAAACTCTGTAAAACTTTACTTGCATTTTTATAAGCGTGTCCCATCGGGTAATCAGAAATGTTCTACACACTCTTGCGGTCTTCAAGTCCACTTAAACAAAAATACCGGACATACGTCATATAACTAAAGACAGCAAGTGTGGGTATAGGGACAGGCCCATTGTCACTATGGTTACAGGTGCTCTTCATGACTATTTCAAGAATCAAAGAGGTGCTGGACTATTCAAACTCTGACAATATGAATGTTGTCAATGTGACACCCATGTGTTTAAGCAGGTTACGCAAGTGCACAATATCTTGTAGTCAAGTGTGTTACCTTGTCTCTTTCCTGTGAACAGTAGTTATATGTAATTTAAAGTTTAATTTGTTATGACATGGGTTTCAATAGCCTCCCCACGCGTTATCGTACAGATTAACGTGTCCCTTTCAGAATCCATATGTCATTTATGGTTTGAGGTCAGTAATGTCAGTGAGCTGTGCTCTCTAGCTGCAGTTAGGTCTTGGAGAGAATGCAAATGTTAACACAAACTCATACCTCCATGCTCGCTCTCATCTGCTGTCAGCAGATCCCAATCACAGCTTCCCAAGTCTAGCTAAAGTTTATTTGTTGTTTCTATCTGTTCATCTGTTGAACATCCATTGATTTATCTACAGGCATGATCGCTGCTACATTTTTTCTTTGTCCTTTTTCCCCCCTCTGTTTGATGGATGGATATTTTCTATTCCGTGTCTCTGGAGTTTCTGGGGGGAGTTTCCAGAACTTTTTAGATTTAGTGCTTGTAAAGCAGTCATCTCAGTCATCAGGGGGCTGCTCTGGAAATGAATTGACCAAGTCTCCGACCCCCCACTCTACTACCAGTCTAAAAGAGTTCAGTACAACTTCCAGGAATCTATAAAATGACATTTTTACATACAGATATAGTAGCATCAAAGTTTGAACACACTTGTGTTTCTCATTTGTGTTTCTCATTTGTGTTTCTCATGACTTTTAAAGTCCTTCTGATATTAGACTTTAAAGAATTTTAATAGACTTTAAAGGTTTTGCTCATGTTGAAATGTTTGATGTTAGTTTAGTAAGCAGCTATACATTTAGCCTGTGTATCAGTTTATTTGCAAAATAAGAACTTTCAGTACAGTTTAAACAGCTCGATGGTGTTTTAAGCCCCCAATGGCTCCTTAGAGGCAGCTAACCCTACCCTCAACCTTAAACCTACCCATCCCCTCGCTGCCTGGAAGGCGCCGTTGGGGGCATAAAACACCAAACACCGTTTAAACATTTGCGGTCGGTAGGATTTTATCCTTTTTTTAAAAAGAAATTAATACTTTTGGACTTTCTATTTATCAAAGAATCCTGGAAAAATTTTCATGGTTTTGACAAAAAAATTACGCAGCACAAAAAATTACTTTTCCCAATGTTAATAATAGTATGTAATGTTTCTTGAACACCAAATAAGCAGAATAGAATAGAATAGAATAGAATAGAATAGAATAGAATAGAAGTATCATGTGACACTGAAGATTGTAATGATGCTGAAATTGTAGCTTTGCCCTCACAAAAAATTACATTTTACAATGTATTAAAATATTTTACAACATTACTGTTTTTACTGTGTACATTGTTTTTTACTGTTTACAGTACATGTGAACTCTTTCAATGCTGTTTTAAAGCATCCCAGGATGCACCTCATGAAGTTGAAGGAATGAGTGTGCACAGTTATAATCCTGAATGGCGACTCTCAAGAAGATGCAGTATGAGAGTTTAATTCCTAAAATACTTCTCGCTCCTTCACCAGAACCTCCTCAAAATCTGTCTTGCCATGCAGTTACTCAGAGTTGAAGAGTTCATGAAGCAGCTGAAATATAATTGTGAACCTGTTGTCCGTTGTACTGTGGTTTTCTTGTAGGTGTGGTCGTTCAGCAGTGTACCGCACACGTGAAATGGCTGCGAGAGCCCTGGTTCCTTTCGTTCTGGTGACTCAAGTTCCCTCCACTATCCAAACTCTACTGGAGGAGCTGCCTGAAGCATCTGGACGAGGAATCCAACAAAACCACATACATGGAACATTGCTTCAGGTGTGTGAATCCTCCCTAGTCGCATGCACTGTACAGCAATCCATTAAGTTGTGTAACATTACATAAGCAGCATCTACAAGAGTATAAAGTATTGGAGAAAAAAACTTATTTTTAAATCCATTTTAAATGATTCGTTATAAATTAGCTTTAAACTGTCCAATATGCTATTTTCTGAAAGATGCTGATACCTGAATTATTCTCCTTTGAAACATATTTGTACATGTTTGTGTTAACTTCATTGCAAATGTTGTGTTGTTGTTGTTTTTGCAGAAATGTTTAATAATAGAAGAACTTTTATTGTTGGTACACCCAGCAATCGATGGGGGCAAGCAATGGAAACAGCATTTAGGAATGTTGCATGCTCGACTCAAACTTGCTTCACCCACATTAACGCCACAGCTCAATGTGTGTCAGCATTTTCGCTAACCACTAATCCACGCCTCTGACATAATATATATTATTTGATAGAATTGATAGACATGGATAATTGAACCCCAAAGGGAAATTTAAGTGATAAAACAGCATCACCATAAAACCTAGAAGCTTAAGAGATAATTGTGGATAGAGACCGTGAGATGTTGTAGTTTTGACACTAAAGCTGGTTTCTGTGCATGAAACTGGAATTGTCTGTGAGCATATGTGTGTGGAGAGTGAGCCATCCATCCATCCACCCAAAAATCTATCTATCGACTCATTTTACACAATTTCTTTGTGACAGCACTTGTGTGATGTTGCTCAACTATATTATATGTTATAAATATTTAACAAAATTTAGGGCTGCCCTAAAGAAATACTAAACCATACTGTAATAATAAGCATTTGAAATATAAATTTCAAAGAGTTTCAAAGCTCAAGCATATGCATAAAGCTTGCCACAGCGACACCGGCAATTAGGCTATACCTGACTCAAGTCCTAAAAAAATGACCACGTATGTTTCTATAAGCTCCTGTGAGTTCCTTTGTGTGTGCTGTTGCTTTCATTGGTTTTGATTTCTCCACGAGAATCTGCCTCACACACAGACTTTGGCACAAGCCTCAACTGGCGCAACCTTATTACATCAATACATTATCCATATCAATGACCATTTACGCTGAATGTAATAAGATCAGAATCATTCTCACCCTAAATATTTTTTGTAGGTAAAGTTTCGGTGCTTCCTTAGTTATTTTTTGTAATTGATGTTTTAATCAATGCTACTCGTCTCATCGGGCAAATAAAAATAATTTCAAGGGTGCAAGATATATCGGCCACTATATCAGTATCGACCGATGTATGTTCATTTTTGATGTTATCATTATCGGCCCGATAAGAAAATTTGGGCGATATATTAAAGCTGATAAATAATGGATTATTTCCTTCAGCTGAGACACTTGCTCAGATGCACACTGTTCACCATGATGGTTTTGAATTGCTTGAAATATGATTGGAATCACTTTTTAAAAAAAGAAAATACAGTTAAAGCTGCAGTCTGTAGCTTTTTTGGGTTAAAAATTATCCAAAATAATTTTTTGAGCAAGTGCATAACCAGCCAGTGTTCAAAACTATCTGCTTGCCTTAGCTCGATTCAAAACGGTAAGCTTGTAATAATGTTTTTAATTCCAGTGGTACTGGTGGATTTCCGCGGGAAATTCGAGCATGTCTTTGCGTCATTACGTCACATCTGTACACAAAAATTATCATGAGAAGATTATGTGTGCTTGGGACATGGCTTTTAATGGTGAGACTTTTGTTTTTGTTATCAGGCTCTCAAAAATGATATAATTAGAATTTTTATCAGCTAATATATCGGTTATCGGCTTTCAAATATAAAGAATTATCAGTATCGGACAACATTTTCATATCGGTGCATCCCTATTTTCTTTCCAGGACAAGCAGACAAACGTCAGTGTTAAGCACTAAGAGACTTTTCAAGAACATTAAAAAAATTGTACTGACCCCAGAATTTTGAACGGTAGTGATATTTTTATATATATAGTGCTGGTCAGAATTATTTGCACCCCTTGGTAAATATGATCAAAGATGGCTGTGAAAAATAAATCTGCATTGTTTATCCTTTTGATATTTTATTTTAAAAAAAAATGTTTTTTTAAATGCAATAATCTAACCTTTTATTAAAGTAAAAGAATTGAAAGTGGGGGGAAATCAATTTGAAATTCTCCAAAACACATGGGAACAATTTTTTTGCCCCCTTTTATTAAATACTTTTTGCAACCTCCTTTTTCCAAGATAACAGCTCTGAGTCTTCTCCTATAATGCCTGATGAGTTTGGAGAACACCTGACAAGAGATCAGGGACCATTCCTCCATACAGAATCTCTCCAGATCCTTCAGATTCCCAGATCCATGTTGGAGCTTCTTCTCTTCAGTTCAGCCCACTCATTTTCTATAGGGTTCAGGTCTGGGACTGGGATGGCCATTGCAGATGATTGGTTTTGTGCTCAGTGACCCATTTTTGTTTTGATTTTGATGTTTGTTTTTGGATCACTGTCCTGTTGGAAGATCCAAACATGGCCCGTTATAAGATTTCTAGCAGAGTCTGTCAGGTTTTGATTTTTTTTATCTGTTGGCATTTGATCGAATCCATGATGCCATGTATCTGAACAAGATGTCCAGAACCTCTGGCAGAAAATTAAGCCTACAGCATTAAAGATACAGCAGAGTATTTCATTTTACACACGGGGTACTTTTTTAGCCCTGTGTGCACCAAACCCATCTTAAGTGTTTGCTGCCAAAAAAGCTACTTTTTTTTGTTTCATCTGACCATAGAACCCGTCCCATTTGAAGTTCCAGTAGTGTCAGTTATTTTTCAAACGTTCTATGGACAGATGAAAAAAAAAAGAGCTTTTTGGCAGCAAACACTTAAGATGGGTTTGGTGCACACAGGGATAAAAAAGTACCCCAATGTGTAAAACAAAATACTCTGCTGTATCTTTAATGCTGTGGGCCTAATTTTCTGCCTAAAACCACACCACAGCACAGCACAAAACTAAGCATCTGCAATGGCCATCCCAGTCCCTGACCTGAACCCTATAGAAAATGAGTGGGCTGAACTGAAGAGAAGCGCCAACATTGATCTGGGAATCTGAAGGATCTGGAGAGATTCTGTATGGAGGAATGGTCTCTGATCTCTTGTCAGGTGTTCTCCAAACTCATCAGGCATTATAGGAGAAGACTCAGAGCTGTTATCTTGGAAAAAGGAGGTTGCAAAAAGCATTTAATAAAAGGGGGCAAATAATTGTTCCCAACGTGTTTTGGAGAAACACATTTATTTCATAATGTGATGAAATCCCCCCCCCCCCCCCACTTTCAATTCTTTTACTTCAATTAAAGGTTAGATTTATGCAATTTTTTTTAATTAACAATGCAGATTATTTTTTTACAGCCATCTTTGATCATATTTACCAAGGGGTTAAATAATTCTGACCAGCACTGTAAACTGCATTGTATTTGTATTTTTTATTAATTTATAAAATGTATTGGTAACACTTTGTTTCGATAATACACTTTAGACATCCTACTAAGTAGCGGCCTTGTGTTATGGATGAACACGGAAAATGCTTGATGCTAGCTCTGCGATGCGAAGTTTGCAAAACATCACCATGATTTTGAGGCGGAGGAGGAGTAAAAGGGCCATCATTGCAGCCTGTGGTCATGCTTCAGTTATTGAGTGCGAGAGAGATCTCAGGACATATTGGAGCATATTGTGATTAAAATACTGGCTTTAACGAGGAACGGTCGGTCCAAAATTTTAGGATGAGCAAGCCAACCTTTAATATGTTGTGTCAATGTTTGTCCAAATTCCTCTCCTACGACGACACAAAGTTTCGTCCCTTCGCAGATGCGAGTCGGGGTTGCTCTCGTCATTAAACCGCGTAGATGTAGATAATGCCTCAGAAAATCCATATCTGCCTGTTTACATGACAGTCGCATTGGCACATATCTGATTTATATCTTTTTTATTTCCACATAAGAACGAGGCCTGAAACCAATCTCGAAATATCCGTATGCATGCGTTTTTTTCTTGTTTACATGGTCATACGACACATCCGATCTGTGTCCGATCTGATCTGTGGACACATCCGATCTGTGTCACATATGAGCAATTAAATGTCTCTCCCTATGGAGGATCCCTTTACCACTCTACAGATAAAGCGCTGTCGGAAAACTTCGTTTCGCGTTCCTACCCCGAAGTGACAAAATAAAATAAAATTCTTTATCAAAATTTATAAGGAAAGACAAGTACTTTGTTTAGGCTTGGCTTGTAGGGAATTCCAAACCTGCGCGCATATATTCAAACGCACATAACTATAGAACCAATTCTAAATGCGCATGTGAACGCCATCAGGTTCGCGTTTAAAGTCTGTGTAGAGAGAATGGTGTCGTCTTAGTGGCCCCTAATTTAATAACAAATGATCATTGCGACGGAAGCAAATCAATCAAAACTAACTTTAGCTGGAAAATAACTTTATTAAAGAACCGCTATAAAGCCAAAACAATCTCTGTTAACCTTAAATTATACGCTTATCACTAACCTGAACCCTAACACCTAACACTCTACTACTAGTCTACTAGTCTGCTAATAATTGAGAGTTAGTTGACATGGAGAAGTTTTTTATTTATTTTTATTTAAAAATGCAGTTCTATTCTGATTTGATCCTGTTTTCACTCTAAAAGACCAATAAACAAGCATATATCTAAAATAAATAAAAAGATAATTGCATGAACTATGAAAGAGACAACAAAAGAAACGGAAATGGATAGTGAAAGGGCTCTTTATTTTCCTGTATTTATGTTGTCGATTTCGATTCACTGAGTCACAGTGACTCTCTCGTGACTCTTTGAATATGGAAATTCTGGATGTTTGTGTGTACGACCAGATTAGGAACAGATAACAGACGCTGCACATCTTGTTCATGTGTGTGATGAGGGACTGGGGAGTGGGGGTGGACTATGGTGTGAAGTATGTTCAGATCAGCTAGTGATAATGTAAAAAATTTTTTGGAGAACTGCCCTCATGCTGCTATCTGATGCGAATACCTGAAATGCATGCAGGAGTGGTGTACGTGTGCACAGCAGCATCAGCTAAGAGATGTTTTTGTGTCTGTGTTCGTTATAAAATCCTTAAAGGTATAGTTCACCCATTTTTTTTTTATTTCATCATCATTTGCTCACTCTCATGTCGTTCAAAACCCATAAGACATAACATATTTTCAGAATATTCATGTTTTTGTGATCTCTTTAAACTGGAGTGAGTCTTTTATGTGTTGTGAGAGTGGCAAAAAAATAACTACAATATTCTAGACTTTGCTTTTTTCCTTTAGAAAATGTGAATGGGACTTGCAAAACTTACCACCATGTTACTAATGTAGGTTGGTTGCTAGGGTATTGCTTTTCAGTTGCTAAGGTGTTCTGAGTGCTATTTCTAGGATGTTCTCAGTGGTTTTAGGCCATTGTTAGGTGGTTGGTACGGTGTTTAGGATGTTTGCTGGGCAGTTTCATCATGGCAAACATGGCTGGTTGCCTAAACTGCTTAGACTACGGTAGTCTTAATTAAACAACTACTACTCTAATTAAATATTCGCTCAGTTATCACCAAAGATCTCTATTTTGATGTAGATCATTAAACCGTGCAGCCTCAGAAGTCTATCCGAAATCCGTTTCGTGACGTACCAGCAAACGCTGGTCAATTCCTAATAAGGCAGCAAGGCAACAAGTCAGATGCCTAAGTTTTGGGATGCAGCCTATGACACACTATATGAGATAAAATTACAGATTCTTGCATGCCATTGTGGTTTATGAATCACCATGACAGTCTATGTCAAACGGATTGTGCCACAATCTAACTGATAGCGTGTAGTCTGACCCAGTCATAAGAACACGATGAAGATTGTTCTAATTTGAGTCAAAGACCCCTTTCCCTAAATTTCTATTGATATTCTAGCTTCTAGATATCACCCACCAAAAAAGTCATCAAAATTTTGAGGTGTTAACCATCTCTGTAGTACAAATGATTCATTAACTTTCCTTTGGACATTACTGACCATAAGCAAATGTTACAGTGTGTTTATGTTTAAACAGAAAACAGAAATGGCAAGAGAAAGTGAGATACTAAAAAAAAAAGAAAAAAAAAAAAGGTGTGAGTGGGAGGAATAGATGTTGTCTCGATCCTGAATTAAAGACTTTTTGTTTTTGTTGAAATGGATATGTGTAAGCCTACATAAAAATAGCTTCACTGTATGTACACCTTCCTTAACACAACACACCCACAATCGTTGATTTGCATTGCACAGTGTTGATACCAGGATGAAATGAAGAAGTGTGTCAGCACAGTGTTTCAAAGTGCCATTTTGATTACAAAACCAGCTCTGCTGAGTAAAACGGTTGAACCCAGCAGAGTTCACTTAAAAACCTCTGTTGACACAACTGACTGGTTCCCTTTAGACGCCGGCTAACGAGGGAAACAGATTGAGCAGCACTAACCTAACCTGACACCTCAGAAACAGCTTCTTATTTCTTTTCTTTTTTTCAAAAAAGCCCTAGGTAACATCCAGGTTCCACGGGGAAATGAATCCACTGTGTGTTTTGAAAATATTAAATCAGATCAGCAGACATACTGCAGTCAATGTGGGTCTTCCACATGTACACACATACTCTCGAGGTGGTGTACTGATTCAGCCTCCTAACCATTGTCTTAAACTTGTGTGCAGTCTTTTCTTGTTATTGGTTTTAACTGAGAGCAGTCCAATATGTATTTGTATTTTTTAAATTGTATTTTATTTCTTTTTTATGTTTATTTTTTTTGGTAGCAGTCCCAGTCTGATTATTTTTGTTTTTTGTTTCGTTTTGTAAATGGAGAACAGCCAGTTTATTTATTTAACTTTGGTGACAAAGAAAATGTAGGGTAACACTTCCTTGTTACATATGTTACATGTACTTACCATAGTAATAACAGTAAATTATGCATAATTACAATGCACTAACCCTCAACCAAATCATAATCCTTGCCTAACCCTATAGTAAGTACATGTTATTGCTTAATATTACTCAGTACTTAAATGTACAATTACACTGTAACAATGACACCTTAAAATAAAGTGTAACCTAATTTACTTACAAATTAGAAATGAGATTTTAAGATGTCAACTAATAATATAAGTGCATATCAAATAAATGTTCAATTAATATAAAGACACCAGACAGAGGTGTATTTGTGTAATGGTTCTGCTCTTTTACTTTTCTCTCTCTCAAAAAACCTCCGACTATTTCTCAAACTGCATCAGAGTGGAAGGGGAAGTATGTGTTAATTCATATATTACATACTTCTCCTCACATATTTTTGTGCTGGTAGCTCCACCCACAGTCCTCATTGGTCTAAAATCCTACTCTGCATAACTATATATGAAACATTTTTGTTATGTCTTGATTTGCTATGAGAGTTATAATCTTGCATGATTTTTGTTTTCAGTATTAACAAGCAATTATTTTTTTTATTTTTTTTGTCACAGTAAAATCTCATGCCACCTGGTTAGGACATGTTGTCATGGTGTGTGTGTGTGTGTGTGTGTGTGTGTGTGTGTGTGTGTGTGTGTGTGTGTGTGTGTGTGTGTGTGTGTGTGTGTGTGTGTGTGTGTGTGTGTGTCTGTCTGTGTCTGTCTGTGTCTGTGTGTTCCTCTTTTGTGCATTGCTGCCAAAGGTCTGGATGTAGTGATCGCTTCAATCAGCCTTGAAACACCCACTCACACAAGCTTTATTTCTTCTTTAAGGAAAAGCCTATAAAACAAAAACATCTAACTGATGAGACAAATTAGCTTAATTAGATTCAGATTGCATCCAGACTTTCCAAATCTTTTCATAAATGTATCCGCCCACAGCTTGGCTTTTAAAACATATCCTTGCAGTCGTATTTGACAGTCGACCCAACGGCCTTTCTGTGTCAAAGGTCAGCATCTACTGTAGCACTGCATTCAGGTGGTTTGCCGTTGTTTGTTTGTGCATGTTTCTTTTCTAAATGTGTGCAAGACTCTCTGTACGCTGAATTATGGACCTCTATGGGGTGTTTATTTTTGCCCTTAGCCGCTGCCATCGGTTTGTGGTCGGTCTCAAGTTGTGTAGTTCGTCAGTATAAATACACACACTTTCCTCCGAGGCCGGCCATCATGGGCCTTCCCACCCGACAGGGCAAGCAGGCCTGGGCTAGATGTGTGGGATACAGGGTGTGGGCCGCTAGTGTCGGGGGTGTCCGCAGCTTGAAGGCCAGGCCTGGTATTTCATGGTCAGACTTGTTTTGGCCTGTGCCTCTCCCTCCCAGGGCATAATGAGTGGCTTCCACTTTGCGGCTGTAAACCAGTAAAGAGACTATTTCAGCCTTCTGTACACTCTCTTTAACCGGGCATGCATAGAGCCATCTACTCTCCTTCATTTTATTTCTCTCCCTATAGACTGTTTTGCAAGGATGTTAATTGAACTAATAAATAAGAAAGAAGACCTAAAGAAGAAACCGTTTTTTCAGAAAGATTAAAAAATGAAGAATCTGATCCGTCTTTCTAATTTGTCCAATCATATAATATGATTAGTGATGCACGGATATGAAAATTTTGACCGATAATTCCTTATATTTGAAAGCCGATTACCCATATATTGGCCGATTAATCTTAATCCAAATTTTTATATAATTTGAAGAGCCTGACCACAAAAGCAAGTCTCACCATTAAAATCCATGTCCCAAGCACACAATTATAATGTTCTCATGATAGTTTTCTGTAGCCTTTATGAAAGACTTCCGCTTCACATGTTGCACTTAACCGTGATTCCAATCATATTTCAAGCAATTCAAAACCATCATGGCGAACAGTGCGCATATGAAGTGTCTCAGCTGAAGGAAATAATACATTATTTATCAGCTTTAATTTATCAGCCAAATTTTCCGATATGGTTGCCGATATATCATGCATCCCTAAATATGATAAATTATTCCTTTATGTACACCTCTCTTTGATTGTCAGATGTCTCCTGTCTGATCTCTCTCTGAATTATCCGTCTGAATTCTCTCTTTGATCTCTTTCTAAACTCTTACTGATTCCCCTGTCTGATCCCTCTTATTTATTTTTCTGATCTCTGATTTATGCATCTGATATCTGTCTTTAATATACATCTCTCGTCTACCTAATTTATATGTCTTCTATCTTTCTGTCTAAACTCTTTGGTTGCTCTCTCTGTTCTCTTTCTCAGTTTTCTCTGTCTGAGCTCTCTGATTTAAATCTGATCTCTCCATCTCTAATTTATAATCACAAATTGGGAAAAAGTAAATGAGATAATAAAATACTGCAATGGGTGCAATGGGGACTCTGATTTCTCTGTCTGATCTGTCGGTTTCTGATCTGATTATTTCACCATAGTCTGATGGCACTGATCCCTCTGTATATATATTTTTTTCTTTTCTGTATATTTAATCTCTTTCTCTCCAACTTATTCTCATATTAAAGGTGTTCCATCTTCTTCACAGGTTCTGTCGTTGTTACGTTCCTACCTGACGGACACACACAGACCCCAGTCAGAAAATACGCAGGACTGTGACCTTTCCGGTGCCATTTTTCCACGGCTGTGGCTCGCCACAAGGTGGGTACTGTCAGGGTTATACACTGGTTACTACTTTCATTATTTGCATATACATCAGCAAAAACAGTGTGCGTACAAGCAATTTTTGGTTTGGCTTTTGCTTATAACATTCTTTTACAAAATAACATTGCAACTAATTGGTGTATTAATTGAGCTCGTGTTTCAAAGGCTGCTCTCTGCTCACTGAGCCAGCGCTGCAGGAAGTGTCACACGGCCACGTGCCCTTTGACCACTCTCACTTATCCATACTGATGCTTTATAACAAACTCCTTAAAGGGTAACTCTCGCCAAAATGCATCCTAGGGTCTTTTTGTTAATCTACCCGAGGCAAACTTTCGTTTAAAAGCATAATTAGAATGGAAACGCCACGTTTAAGTTTGACCGTATTTTCGTTTTCTGTCAAATTGCCTTTTGAATGGGAGTGCTTGGGGTGCTATGATACCATCAAAAATCGCTTTTTTTAAAACACTAAGAAGACTTGACACAACATGAAACTTTGCTTGAAGTATCACCAGAGGCTCTACACATGAACTCGAGCATTGAGAACATTGTTTGTGTACACAGAATTTACTAAAAAGAAAGATTTTGAACAACTCACTGTAGCTGTGTCCGCCGGCATTTTGACAGTCAAAAATAGTCGATCTCCGAATGCAACGTAACAGGGAGGAGAGTAAAGATGGAAAGCTCCTAAAGCTTAGTTCCAGATAAATTCACGGATAATTTGTTGTTTTGTCGTTAGTGAAAATCAATATTGACCTTGTATTTGAAAAAGGATCCTCATATAAGAAGCAATACTAAAATTCAGAGTCAGTTCATTCACATTTGGAGATCGACTATTTTTGACTGTCAAAATGCCGGCGGACACAGCTACAGTGAGTTGTTCAAAAATCTTTCTTTTTAGTTAACTCTGTGATACTTCGAGCAAAGTTTCATGTTGTGTCGAGCCTTCTTAGTGTTTTAAAAATAGTGATTTTTAATGCTATCATAGAAGTGCTCCAAGCACTCCCATTCAAAAGGCAATTTGACAGAAAACGTTTGAAAAAATACAGTCAAACTTAAAAGTGGCGTTTCCATTCTAATTATGCTTTTAAACGAAAGTTTGACTCGGGTAGATTATCAAAAAGACCTTAGGTTGCATTTTGGCGAGAGTTACCCTTAAATGAGCCAGAGACATTTTGGGATAGTTGAGTAAGATGGAACAGCATACAACAATAAACATTTCAAACAATTGTATGTTACATTGTCTCATGACAGTGCTATGTAGTGTTTCATTCAGTAAGTAGTGTACTAATCAGATTCATCATAGTTAACTAAAACTAAAATAAATTGATTTTTTTTTTTTAAATGCTTAAAGACTCCCTGTGGTGAAAATCAAGTTTTTAAATGTTGTTTTTATGTCTATGTGGTGTTTTTAATATGCTTTAAGACAAACCATGTGCAAATTCATAAGTCAACACCATTGCTGAGTATTTTCTACTTAAAACTGCAGTGAACCAAAGACAGTCTCAAAAACACGGTTTAAAATCGCTGGTGTTTCTGACGTCACAAACTAACGTGTAACCAATCGCGTCAATGTGTGGGCGGGCTTAGCACATCATCATTACTATGCTGCGAAGCAGGGGAGTCTCAAGAGAAGCCGGGTTATCCCGGTATATTTTTCTGTTGAAATGAAACAAATCAGGTACTTTTATCAATATAGCTGGTGAATTAAGTATGTGATGTATATTACGATGTTATTATGAACTACATGCCTTTCTCCACTGACGTTCTGATTTGTTCAAAGCGTTTCTAAGAATACTGATTTTTAGAAGGCAGACTGAGATTGTTAACAGGAACATGGTTTGTGTAACATTAGCAACACATTATTAGCTGTTTGATAACGTACCATTGATAAATGTATACCATTGTACAGCATTTACTACAGTAACTTGAGTAAACTTGAGCAAGTGGAGACAGGGCTAATTAGCATATTCATGGGTCTGCGTATACTAAATGAAGCAAGGGTATAGAGTTACAGTCAAGCTATATTAAGGCTTTTAACTTTGTCTAAAATAACTTTAACTAAACTGAAATAAAAATGTGTAAGAACTATATAGACATTAAAACCAACATGGTTGGTTGGTTATGTATTATTATTATTATTATTATTATTATTATTATTATTATTATTATTATTATATTATATTATTATTATTATTTATTTTTTTTAACCCAGCTTTCTGTAAAATGACTAACCTTTTAGAAGTTAAATCAAATAGTCAAGAAGGAGATTAATGTAGTTTCTGATTCATTCCCAATACTGGAAAGGGAGTGTGAAGTTGAGTGCATTTTGGGATACTGGCATGAATTGTGCTCTTGTACATTGCACAATTTGGCAAATGTAGTAGGTTATCCAATTGCTCCATGCAGAAAATGTTCCCAGTGTGTACATACTGCATACTGCATTTCTAATAAGGCTAGTATGGTAGTATACCTTTCCAAACATATGAGGTGAAGAGATTTAGGGAACATTTAGAAAGATGAGACAAAAATGCCAGAAGTATGAAAGAAATTGGAGATGGAGTCATAAAGTTTTAATGACATAGATCCCAAACGTCTGACCATATATCCCTATAATCCTTAGCTTGGTAATTTGTTGAATTCTGAGTAATAATTTCTGTTTAAAGAGCAACAGAGGGACACAAAAAGATGAAGCCAGGCATTCAAAGAGAGGGAGAGTTTGTGTTATTAATATCTCAGTGATGAAATACTGACGTCAGCCCTAAACACTGGCCCTCTTGTTCTCACCCATGCCCATGAGCGTTTGCTGTACACACACACACACACACACACACACTCACACACACACTCTGATTTACTCTTCCATATACTCACCACAGTTTCTATCCACAAACACATACACCCTCTCCCACAAACGTTACCCTGCAGTTGGTCTGAGATACAGGGCCCTAAATTCCCTTTGTGCCCATGGGCAGCACATGTGATGCTTTATCCTCAGAATCAGTGTGAACTTAATTGTACTGCTCGCTATTGCAGTCAGGATGCATTATAAGTCACTCTGACTAAAATATAGTGACTCAAAAGTGTTTTGACACATATGCCCATTTCCTTGCCTTTTGTTTTGATATATCTGCACTTCTGGTCAGACGGGATGCATTTCCCATTTTTGACTGTAGATGGTGATTCAGTTTTCCTACAGGCATAAAACAGGCATTAGAGATTCTTCTGAGACAAACCGTAATTGGGTTAATATTGTTTGGCTGAAATATGTTTAAAATGTACAGTAGCTTATCTACCTTGGGGCCTGTAAATTGTATAAATAAATTCATAGTTAAGTTAATTGTTAAAATTAGTTAAATGCTAACAAAGAAATCTGTATTTTTACTGTTCATTTTATGTAAATTACACTATTTCTGTATTTGCCTAAACTTCTACTTTAAAATTTAATTGATGACATTCTCCTTCAAATATCCCCTCTGTTTTTTTTTTTTTTTTTAATCGCACCATGTATATATAACACTTGAAAAATAAAGTGTTGTTTCTGTACAAATGCAATGAAATGCTATGAAGTATGAAATAATCATCAAACTTAATCTCTCTCACACACAAATTGACAGGCGGAACCTGTGTCTGGTAACACGTGGTGCATTTCTAGACCTGCTGGGTTGTCTTTGTGGACGTATTCCAGTTCCTGTGTCAGGTAAGAACTCAAAACACGTGTAATGTGCTTGTTTCCAAAATGTACAACTTCCAGTCTAGTTTATATACCAAGGAAATTTGGTGTCTGCTTGAGTGTGTTATTTTTAGTGTGCTGGAGGCCTGCAAGTCTTGAATAAGAAAAACGCTAAACGGTCTCTGACAGATGGTACAATTGTGCCCGTGTGACCCAGTTAAAAGGGGCGGCCCCTGCATGTTTGCGGACCCCATGTGTTGCACACATGTGGGCATGGTGGCGGTGTTTATCATTTTAAAACAAGCATACTCTTACAATCCCACCCGCCGACCATCACTTACATAACAAACGATGGGCACACACACACACACACACACACACACACACACGCCTTGTGTAAAAAAAATATTTTTACACTCTGCCCTGTACTCTCAGTCTTAACACCCTTTTAATCTCGGTCTACCTTTCCTTTCATTTCTCTTAACATAAATTGTATTCCATCTATCTCTATATTTTACACTCTGTCTGGTGTTTTCCTCTCTCAGTTTAAGGAATCACCTATAAATAAAAACTGTCAACAGACTTTGTCAAAGCCATATTTCTTACTTTCTACTGGATAACACAAAAACAGATGGCTGAATGTTCACACTGCTCTTTGCCGTACTATGAAAGCAGATGACAAAAAGGAGCTGGCACATAAAAAAAACTAAAAACAACAACAACAGCAACAACTACTATAAAAGTAGTCTCTATATTCCATGTTTTCTGAGGTCATTTGACAGCTTTGTGTTAGAAAAAATACTGATTGTTATACACTGAAAATCTTCACGTATACCATAGCTCTTATATTTAATTTGTGCTTGCTCATGTTCAAACCTACCATGTCGCGTTTAGTAGAGAGACATGTAAGAAACAATACAAATCAAACCAAATGTAGGACTTCAGAAGACTTGGAATAAACTGTTGCACACATTGTATATGGGCAAATTTGTGGTGCTTTTTTTGTCCTTTTGCAACTTGAGTGACCCTTGTCACTGTTTGCTTGCATTGTATGGGAAAGTCTTCCTGCAAAACATTTTTTTTTTTTTTTTACACAGAAGAAAGTAATTTGCCATTGGAGCAACCATGAAGATAAGAACATTATGATTGTTTTGCATGTCATTTTAATGACTGTTATGCAAAGAAAACTTAACATTTTAATTTAAAAACTGATTCAATGAAGCAATATATATCACAGCATATTTACTGTAATGCATTAACCCCAATGTATTATAGTTATGAGAATTGCCATTAAAGATAATGAGTTACACTAAACATAACTTTTACCAAACATAAATAAAACATATGGACGCATTATGGTAATGAGACATTGTGTGGAGGAAGACATTTTGACTAATTGTTATTAAAATAAGTGAATTAAATATTAAATCATTAAAGTAATAAAAACATATATATTAATGGTCCCTAAAAATTCCCCTCATTTTAGTAACACTTTTTTTTTTTAACAGTACCTTGTTGTATATTACAAATACATGCTATAGTAATAACAGTAAATTATGCATAATTATAAGCAACTAACCCTAAGACAAACCCTAATTCCATAGTAAGTACATAAAGTTAATATTACGGAGTAGGTATTTGTGTAATTACACAGTAACAAGGACAGCTTAAAATATAGTGTAGATTCACCCTCACACACTTTTTTTTTCTTATTTTTGTCTGTATCTCTCTCTCTCTCTCTCTCTTTCTCACTCTCTCTCTCCTTCCTAAAATGCACTGTTCACGGGTGTTGGGAACCTCAGTGAAGAAATGAGCATTTTAATTTGTCACTAACACTTCAAACTGGACAGAATGACCTTAACAATCTGCTTTTTCATTCGTCTTGGAACTAAGTAGGAGCGGAAAGTTTCTGGGCAGTTCTTGCATGTATTCCCATCCTAATGCACTCCTCACTGAAACTGTGTGTGCGTGTGTGTGTGAGAGAGATGGGGGGGGGGGGGGGGGTGTTTGGTAGGTATGAGGCCAAGTGCTCTTAGTAGTTTGGCTCTGAGACTCTAAGCAGAGATTGTGATGGTGTTTTTACTGGCGATGCTTTAGCTGGGCATGAGAGGAACGGTTTTACAAGTCTGTGTGGATCAAACACTACCGCATGAGAAATACTCCCTCAACATACACCAGCACACATTCTCACTCTCTCTCTCTCTCACTGTTGGCCATTAAAACCATAATTGGCCATAGATGGCCATAATTCTGGCACAAATTGTACTGTATTCCCCATATTTCTATCTCCCGGGTGAATACATTGTGGCTAACGTGCACACACTCGTCAGTAGGTGGTTGGCAGCGTAGGGGTCGTTCACTGTGGGAAAGCATGCTCACATCTGCTCTGCACGTTCCTCAGTCGTCTGGGTTTTGTTTTTCACAGTTTGGGTAATGATGGCAGAGCATGATGTAAAATCCATGTGTTCGAGCACGTTGCCGCTTGTGTGTATCGGAGTGTGTTTACTACTGTAGTGAGTACAGACGGCCCACTGTTTTCCTGCACCATAAAATCTAGCTGAACACTTAAAAACAAAAAGATCGCACATGTACTTTAACAACTTTTGCGTCGTAAAGGTGCTCGGGCTGTAGTACTGTAATTCACAGAAGTGTTCCATCTTATATAAAGTGAGGAAGTGTTATGAATAACTTAAGGGATTGAAAATGATGTCATCATTTACTAGAGCAGGGTTGACAATATCAATAAATGTATTTTAATCGATACTCAATTTTATGAACCGGTTTGGATTCTTAAGTCCCAAGACTGATCTCTATCAATCTCTCTGTGCTGTTTTCTGTTGATGTGAGAACAAATCTTCACTAAACAAATGTTTTAAATGTTTGTGTATAATTCAGTTTTTTTTTTGTTTTTTTTTATCTAAAAATAAATAGCAAATAAATGTAATAGTCTGGAATTCTGTTAATTTTAACTTTTAATATTGTAGTATTGTACCAACTGACAGGGTTTCCTGTATAGTTCACAGCTTTAATTTAGAGAGACTTTTTTCCTTAAGAAAAATTGACTTGCAGTACTGTACTGTATTATTTATTTATATATATATATATATATATATATATATATATATATATATATATATATATATATATATATATATATATATATATATATGTGTGTGTATATATATATATATATGTATATATGTATATACTTTGATGAATCAATAGTGAATGGAACTGAAATCATAATTGAATTGAATCAAAAGCTTGTGAATCAAAATCGAATCATGAAAATGTTATTACCCAGCCCTATTTATACTCACCCTCATTTTGTTCAAAACTTGTATGACTTTAAAAAGGAGATGTTTTGAAGAATGTTCACACTTCCTATACAGTAAAAGTATATAGTTAACAGAGGCTGTCAAACTTCAAATAGGACAAAAAGCACCATAAAAGTATTGTAAAAGTGGTCCAGATGACTCTATATGGTGTATTTGAAGCCTTCTGATGCAATACAATAGCTTTGTGGGATTAATAGGCCAGAATTTATGTGAACATTAAAGCTTCAAAACAAATCTTTTGTGCTAAAGAGAAGACGTGATATGGGTTCAGAACAACATAATGGTAATTGAATCATGACAGTTTTCATTCCTTGATGAGAGATATCCCTTTAAATGTGTCTCTTTTCAGGGTTTTCTTTTTTCTTCTTTTTTTCTTTTTTCTTTTTTTTAGCTGAGAGGCTCAAACGAGAACGGCCTCTCCAGGTTGTGTGAGTGTTTTGCCAGTGTTTGATTTCACTGCAATGGGCTTTATTTTCTATTACCAGTGACTGTAATATTGCTATTTTTATGAGAGAGCAAAATCTGGTCACTGAGACTTGGTGGTCGTGGCATTGATGAAACCACAGCTTTCTCTGAGTCATGCTGGGGTGGCGGGTGTGTTTGTATGTAATGCCTTGGATGTCTAACTGGGCTGTTTAGGTTTTCATAAAGATTCCAGCACATCCCCAGAACTACTGTCTCCAAACTCACACACATATTCTCTGCCACAGTCTGTCTTTCTGAGAAATGTCTTTCATTTCCGAGAGTAATCATTACCGTGGTCCTCCATCTCTCCAGAGGGCCAACCATATTAATAAATGCCATAGCAAAAGCGTCCTTTCTCTCCACCGCACACCCTCTTCGCTCTCATTTCCTCTTTCTTCCCCGTTCTGTGTTTCTGCCACTGTGTGTTGGAGGAAAACAGACATGATGTAAAAGAGAAATAAATCAGCATTGTTAACCAAAGTCTGTCTCATGACTGACTAGTTCTCGTCTCCCTCCCTCTGTTAATGATGTTTTTCTCCTAGTGTGTTGTTTTGTGGTAATGAGTACTTGGCCTGAGTTTAAAGGCTTGAGAATGGTTACCATCACTCCTCTCATGACCTCCTCTTATGACTACAGTTTTGTTTTTACTTCATTTCACTTTTCTCTCACTCTGAATAGCTGTGGCATTCTTGGTTTATGTATTGGAACCTGTGGGAGAGTTGTTATATAAAAATAGTGCCTTTTAGATTGTGGAAAAGTGTTTAAGTACATTTTCGGTATGGTTTTAAACATCTATCAGACAAAGAATGTGTTTAGGTGCTAATAAATTGCACCATGCCATTTCAAGGGGAAGCTATTTGGGGATAAAAACTGATGAGAATCGATAAATGGTCCTGTTTTCGTATCAGTTAATTTATTTACTTAATATAAGTAGTTATTCTAATGTTCTAATTCTAATTTATTTATTTATTTTTGTTTAAATATAATTTATTTGACTTTTTCTTTCATTTAAAGGGGTCTTATTATGCTTTTCCACTTTTTCAACTGTAGTTAGTGTGTAATGTTACTGTTTTTGAGCATAAAAAAAAATCTGCAAGGTTGGACTACAACATGTTTTTTTTTCTGGGCTTTATGAAGTCACAATGTTACTCATTTAAATAATCCCCGCCCACAGAATACGCAAAAAAAGGACGAGGCCTGTTTGAGCTGCTGCTATGTCAAAGAAATGCAGTTTTTTCCACCCCTTTTCTAAAACTCATTTGTTTGACCTTCCTAAGGCTGACTCAGAGTGGTTAAAATGTATTCTAAACACTGTTCCTGAGCACTGTAACTCCAACGTTTATCTGTGTATAATTTTATGGAGAACAGCTTCCAGAAAGTATAAGAGAGTACAATGCAGGCTACGCACAAAAGCTTCTCCTGAAACGGAGCAGCCAGTTCCAACTTTGTTAGGACAATCTGTTGTTTATGGATCACAGCTTGTAAGTATGTCTTATTATTTGTAGTTGCGTTTTCTATTAACAGTTCCAATTATAAGTTTTATACCTGCTATGATGTAAACAAAAGGCAAAGTTGATTGCCTCCGCTAGCCTGCTAACAGTATTGATGTAGTGTTTACTGTAGTGTTTGTAAGCTCTCGCTTTTGGAAGGCTGAAAAAGAAGAAAGAAAAAAAAAATACCACTATGAAACGTTGTGAAATCCGTGCTTGCAAAGTCCTTGCATGAAATCCGTTCTGGACGATCCTTTTGTTTGTTAACATTCTTAAGTCTTAATCAGGCTTGAATTGGTTAGAAATTGACGCCATCCTTAATATTTACATCTGAGCAGATGAAACTCGCGGTTATGGTAAGGGGTGTGACATTTCCCGAACATGTGCCAATCACAATACACTGGGCCAGCTAACCAATCACAGCACATTTCGTATTTCGGAAGGAGGGGCTTAATCGAAACCGGAACTAAACGGCGTGGTGCAGTTATATTGTAATGTGTTTTATGAACAATCAAGCATGAAAGCATATTCTAGTACATGCCAAAAACTAAATCAAGACTTTGTAAAAGGACATAATAGGACCCCTTTAAATTTGAAAATAATATTTTAAAAGCAGGGTAGGTGATTTGTTCCAGAAATGTGTTTTGTTATGCTGGTTGAAAGTCTCTTCCCATCCTGTTAGCAAACACTAAGTTAAGTGGTCTAAATGTGTGTATATACTGTATATACACACATTTACTATATATATATGTATGTGTGTCTGTCTGTCTGTCTGTATGTCTGTATGTATGTATGTGGAAGGCGCAACACCATAAAATCCTATCTGCATGTCAACCTATGTATTTTCATATCTCCGCGCACCCTGCTCTCGCAGGCATTTCACGTCTTTAATGCATTTCATGCTATGGTTCCTCCTGAACCAAAACAACGAGCTTATGTTGCGTTCACGCCATAACTCCTGTAATTTGGAAGAGATAGAAACCCGTGATGTTATATCCGGAACGGTTCGTGACTCGAATTTATGCCTTTCAATGGCAATTTATCTGCAGCAGTCAGGTGGTACTGGACAGTGCTCTTTAAGTTGTTTGTTCATTATTATTGTATTGTTTTGTGCTCTGAGACATAAGGTAGTTTAACGCTGTCTCTTGTCTCGTGACGCATTTCCTTGCTGTACACATTCACGTGTTTTGTAGGAGGCATGGCTTTGGAGACGCTCTGAAGGGAGAGTGGAATCTTATGCTTTCAAAGCTAGCCTCTTTGAAAATTGCCAAACCTTTGTAATCAATTTTGTATGAATACATTTAAGTTTGCGAACAATAAAATGCTAGAATGCTAGTATCACAACTGTTTTTAACACTGATAATAAGAAATCTTTCTTGAGCAGCAAATCAGCATGTTACAATTTCTGAATGATTTCGTGTGGCACTGAAGACTGGAGTAATGATGCTGAAAATGTAGCTTTGCCATCACAATAATAAATACATTTTTTAAACAAAAAGCAGTTTAAATTGTACTTGTATTTTATAATATTGAATATTACTATTTTTACTGTAATTTTGATCAAATAAATGCAGCCTTGGTGAGCATTAGACACAAATTGTAATAGTAATAGTGTATCAAATGTGTACATGGTCCACTTTTAATAGACTGACTTCGGACGATTTTGAAGGAACATATTGTCTACAGATGTGTGTGCCTGTGACTGAGTGAAGCAAGAAAACATGAGCAAAAGCATGTGTAAATTTATATATGATAAATGACTGACTCTTTAAATAACTTCCTGTCTGTTTCTTGGGTTGACGTTATGTTGCCGATGTCTGTGTCAGGGTTCTTGTGATGAGGTATTTTCCACATTAGATTAGATATTCCTCTTCTCATCACTACAAACGTTTGTCAACATCTCCACCCTGGTTTTAAACATGCCTTCCCATCACCCCCTTCTTATAATAATGGTCCGGGTCTGTGTGAACATGTCAACAATTAACATCGTTGAAACAGGTGTTGAGCATGTCCATGCCCTAAAGAGACAGGCAAGTATACACACATACAAAATCCCCTCTCACACTCTGCTAAATTAGAGTGCACCACACACTCGATGCTTTAGGTCAATCTGAGCATGCTCCGAGAAGCGTACGAGAGCTCTTTTCATGCTCTGGTGTCACGGTAACTGGGCCCGTCTCTTGGGGAATGCAGTATGGCCCTTCCCTCTGGTCCACTCCTTGTTGAATCATGTGCAGTGCCGGATTGGGTTGCATGTGGGAGTTGGAATGGGTCATTGGAACTTCTTGGATGGAGAAGTGGGCTTTATTTAGCCTTCAGAAGAATATTGTGTTCATCATAATTTAATAAGGAAAATAGTATGTTTGAGGCTCTGAAGCACTTGTATTTCCCAGGGTGCCTTTCAGCAGAGCATATAGTGATGTCATAGTGAAGCTGAATCAATATTTAGTAGTGCAAGTTCAAAGGTTGATCATCTTTCACTAATAAACACCAGTCAAAGTAGTTCTCTTATTGCATTGTACACTTTGATATGTCACCTAAGATAAATTATGCTTTCATTTTAGAATATATCTTCTCACAACTAATGGAGTACATTCATTGTCTATGTTCATAGAGTCTCCGCTGAAGAAACTACGTGAGGAAACTCTGCACATTCTTATGGCCTCAGAACTTGTGGCCCCTCAGGGACCCGACGACATAGACCTCTCAGTCCCTGGAGCCACACAGTACCTGCAGAGTCTGGCTCACATAGCCATCAGTGTCTGTGTGGAATCACCTCACCTCTGGGAATGTCCTAAGGCTGCCGGGTTTCAGAGAGACCTCCTGGAACGGCTGCTACAGTGCCCACACTATGAGGTTCGTCTGTTTGCCCTGGAACAGTTCCTCAACAGACTTCAGAGGACAGAGGACAAGTCTCAGCATTGTGGTCAGGGACCCTTGCCCTTTGAACTCAGTGTGTCCAGCCTAACCTCTTTGGCCCTTCATGAGACATACCCGGGGTGTCAAGCCAAGGTGAGGAAACCACCCTTTTGTGTTGTCATACTCTACACAACTTATAAAACACACTGAAAAAATAAATAAAAATAACATAAAGAAACTACCACACAATATAAAAAAAACTTGCAAAAAACTGAAACTTTACAAAACTTTAAAACTAAAGGAACTTTAACAAAAACGACACAATTTGTGTTATATATTGAAACAGTCTTGCTTTATAATTGTAATTGTGAAATTCACTAGCAATTTCTGAGTGGAAATTGTTTCTAGACCAATTTTATCAGCGTACAGAAATAAAATACTTTAAAAGAATATAGCTAAGTGAATGAGTATGAATATAGTCACTGAGTGTAATGCTTTTGGAAACTTAATTGCATGTTTATTGCAATTGAATGAAAATTAATTGTTTTAAATTAATTTAGCCGAATCTCTATACTGTATGTAATTTCACAATTACTTCTATTGTCTTAGAAATAAGATTCAAGTGTACTTATATATTATAAGTGTATTTCTTACACGACCAAAAATTATTACACCATTAAAATGTACTAGTATAACTTTTAATTTAATATTATTACAATTATTTACAAGAAACTTTACAAATCATTTCGGAAACTTAACAAAACGTTTTACACACTCCCCAAAACCTTACAACAAACACTATAAAACACTTTACAAAATATAACAAGAAAACTTTTTTTGAAAGTTTTACAAAAACAAAAATGTAAACTGTAATATTACTAGAAAAATAATCAAGTTTGATTTGCGGATCTCAACATTTTTGTGAATCAAACTTGATAGCAGCCGAAACTTTTGTATTGTCCTTTTCACCATGTTGAAATTCATAAAAACACTGATCACAGAACTCTGTGGCCCTGAGATTTGTGAATTCAGCTGTAGAAATTACATTCCTTTGTACAGGGATTCTCTGATTAGCTGAATAAACGTCTACACTGTAAAAACCTGCTGGACAAGAGCTACTAACAACTGTACCTGAATGAAACCGGCTGAATGTCATTTAATTTCCATTCACTCCATACACACAAATTTCTTTGGCCCTGCAAAGTGAAATGGCAGGCGGTTTCCTGTTTAGAAAAAGGGCTCATGTTTCAATTCCTCATAAACACTCAACCAACCATCAATTACCCTCCTGTTTTGCCGTTTCTATCATTAAGAAATGTTCAAACTGACGGGAATTGGCTTTTCTGGCGTTTGTGTCTGGGATGCATGTTTTTCTGTCTGTGTGTGTGTGTGTGTGTGCGTGTGCGTGTGTGTGTGTGTTCTTAAAAGCTGTTTTATTGGCCAACTGTTAATGTTTAAAGTCCTGCTGTTAGGCTCTAGACTTTCGATATGGCCTGGTTTCCAAGGTAAGTCGTCTGTTCCACCAAAGCATTCTGGGAAGTGACTAGGAAAGTTAGGCTAATTTCCTCTATGGGCTCAAGTGGCTACACTAATAACAAAATATGCATTGAACTGAACTCTGAACTAAAGCCTAGTGCTTAAATCTGTTCTGAAAATATTCATTTTACAGGTTTCGTCTTAGGACTAAATCCACACTGGTTTCGTCATGTACTTCAATATAATTTAATGCAGTGTTTCCTAACTCCAGTCCTGGAGTACCCCCAACACTGCACATTTTGGATATTTCTCTTATCTAACACACCCATCTGAGGTCTTGGAATCTTTACTGATGAGTTGAATCAACTGTGTTTGATTATGGAGACATCTAAACTGTGCAGTGCTGGGGGTATTCCAGGACCAGGGTTGGGAACCACTGATTCAGTGTACCAAAATATAAAAGACTATAATATAATCAAGTAAGGATGCCATAGAAAACCATTAAAAATATACTTATTGAAGGCTTTGTGCACTCCAAGAAATAATAATCAACCAAATAAGTCTAAATAATGTCAACAAACCCCAATGAGCTATCAGGCCTGTCACGTTAAAAGAAAGGAAAGACGGTGGGGGTCTGAGGAGAAGAAAAACAAGTCTTCCGTTAACTCCCTCGCTCTTCTGAGGCGAGTGTTTGGGGGGAAACCCGAGGGCCAGAGCTGAACCAGATGTGTTTTATGTGCAGGGGGATGGAGGGATAGATGGATGGACGGGGAGGGAGGAATGTTACTGACAGACGGGAGGGTGGAATAAGGGAATGTTCATATGGATGAAAGGAATATGGGTTGAAAAGTGTGGTTGGCAAATGAAAATATTCACAAAACATTCTAGACAGACTTCAGCACATTTTATGTCTCCTGCTCTTTGTATATGATTAGTCAGGTTAGATGCCATATTTATTTTGACATGAAACAGAAAATGAGGCTGTGCATGATCGATATGCAGTCTGTTCAGTGGGTTGTACTGTTGGAAACTCTTTTATCGTTGAAACAATGCAACTTAGAAAATACGTCTTGTTTTGTGAAAAGCAGTATAATAGGGTGTCTACCCTGACTAAAGTCTCCATTTCTCTTGGTGTTTCACAGGTTTTGCAAGTTCTTGCTGTCCTCCCACTTTCTTCCCTGCTGCCCTGGAGAGATGGGATGATGTCTCTGAGCTGTCAGGAGGTTCTAGAGCATCTCCTCACACTGCTTGAGACCTCTACACACAGGTGAACCATATAGATCAAACTGTATTATCTTTTTTCCATTGACTTAAATGATTGGAGAAAATAAGCTCTGTGACCAACAAAAGCTAATGATTCTTACACGTTTTGTTCATCATGATAGTCTTCATAAATTAACGAACATTTTATGAATTTTGAAGCCTAATTACAATTGGCAGAAGAAAAAAAAAAAAAGAAAGAAAAAAAAGAGCTCAAGTTAGACTATAAATTACAGGTAGAAAATTAAAAAGGGGTGGTTACTGGTATATTTTTTCATAGAACAAAATTAAAATATCTTGAGCTTGAGTTAACCATAGACCTTATTTAAGGCATTACACCCATTTAAAAAACCCACTGACTTGGAGACAATGAAACCATTAGTGGATGAACTACTATAATTTATGCTAGGTAGGTCCTGTTTCAAAGATAATCATGGAAATCTAAACAAGCCCAAATCTCCAGTAATATTTAGCAAGTAGGGTTTCAGCCTATCACATTATATCCATTATATTGGTATATCTAATTTGCTGTTATTAAATTGTATTATGTAGCCTATATCACAGCATTGTATTGACCTTCGGACTCTGTTCATATCGGCAACAATGTAGGACATCAGTTGACCACTAGTGCAAACAGTGGCAGATGTGGTTTACATTAGCAAAATTTCACATGCAAAAAAGATCTAATGTACACTATATTGCGAAAAGTATTGGGACACACGTCCAAATCATTGAATTCAGGTGTTCCAATCACTTCCATGGCCACAGTTGTATAAAATCAAGCACCTAGGCACGCAGACTGCTTCTCAGTGAATTCAAGCGTGGTATCGTGATAGGTTGCCATCTGTGCAATAAGTCCTTTCGTGAAATTTCCTCACTACTAAATATGCCACGGTCAACTTTTAGTGGTTAGTGGTATTATAACACGCTTGAATTCACAGCTGCTCAGCCACGAAGTGGTAAGCCATGTAAAATCACAGAGCAGGGTCAGCGCATGCTGAGGCGCACAGTGCGAAGAAGTCACCAACTTTCTGTAGAGTCAATAGCTACAGACCTCCAAACCTCATGTGGCCTTCAGATTAGCTTAAGAACAGTGTGTAGAGAGCTTCAAGGAATGGGTTTCCATGGCCGAGCAGCTGCATTCAAGCCTTACATCACCAAGTGCAATGCAAAGTGTCAGATGCAGTGATGTAAAGCACTTCGCCACTGGATTCTAGAGCAGTGGAGACGTGTTCTCTGGAGTGACGAATCACGCTGGACGAGTCTGGGTTTGGTGGTTGCCAGGAAAACGGTACTTGCCTCACTGCATTGTGCCAAGTGTAAAGTTTGGTGGAGGGGGGATCATGGTGTGGGGTTGTTTTTCAGGGGTTGGGCTTGGCCCCTTAGTTCCAGTGAAAGGAACTCTTAATGCTTCAGCATACCAAGACATTTTGGACAATTTCATGCTCCCAACTTTGTGGGAACAGTTTGGGGATGTGCCTGACCTCACTAATGTGCTTCTAGAAGAATGGTCAACAATTCTCAGAAGAGTTTAAACTGTTATAGCTGCAACTCCATATTAAACTCTTTTAGAATGGATTAAGAATGGGATGTCAATAAAGTTCATGTGCATGTATACTTTACTTGTATATTGTAAGTAGTGTAGCATGTATGAGGCACAGCTCACACAGAAGTCAATTTCAAAACAAGCAGCTTTCTGTTGGTCAAAGTGGCGAATTTGCGTGACCAACTTGAACACGAGCGAAATCTGCATGGGGAAATCTGTAACCCTCACATGAAATTCCTGATCGAACTGAACTGAAATCACCAGATTTCGCCCATGAAAATTCACCAAACAATGGTAAATGTGTGAACGCACCTTTAGGGAACTAGGCATAAACGTAATTTTTTTTTCCATTTGCATCCAGTTGTGCAGAAAGATCAACACCAAATTTAAACTATTAATATTGCATAAAACATTGCACCGACACCCTAAAAACACAGCATGTTCTCAGCAGCTGTGGACTCCAACAAACCTCCTCATTGTTGAAGCAGTGGTTTGGGGTGGTGTATATTCCTCTGGGGAGACGAGAGGTACTCTGTTGAGTGGCTAGCGCTGTTAGCGGGAAGCGTAATGGCTTCAGATGTGGGCTCCGACTACAAAAGAAACCACACATACCTGTGGTCGCCAGCCGCCCCGTGTACATCAATCATCCTTTCATACCTACGGCAGAGTGGGAAAGAGATTGATTTACACATTAAAGGGCCGCAGCTACCTGTGCTTTCAATTGAGAGAGTGTGTTCATATACCTTTACATAGGGTTATTCCCTATAATTTGTGGGTATGTACATGCTTGGAGGTTGTGTGCGTGTCTTAATATGTGTTTATGTAGCAGCAGGTGCAGTTGGTCTGTTGTTTTTGACTTCTAGTTGCCTGTAGGGGCCTCAGAATAACAGACACCTTCACATCCCAGTGAACAGTGGACAGGTCGTCAGTATTACATTACAAAGACTCCTGCTCCCTGCAATGCTCATACGTTTTCAATCTCTCCTCTTAAGTTCAGTGTTGAGCTTCACGCCGTATTGTTATTTGTACAGTGTGACATGATATGTGTCTTTTGTAGCAGTCGTCCTGTGATTTAAGCAACACCATGATACTTGCTGTGTCTTTGCAATTGTGTAATGCAGTGGGACACTTGCAGTGTTGTGTAATGGCACATTTGCTCAGTGTATTTTGGGAGCCGTGTTCTGTTGGACAACACATGCTGGATTACACCTGTTCTGAGATCAAGTTAGAAAAACAGCCCCTATAGACTCGGGCTGGCGGTCATTTTCAATTGTATGTTTTCAGTTCATGATCAGACAGCATTTTTGATCAAGGTCCGGATGGTCATGGAAAAATCAGGAAAATTAAAAATGGTTATTTCAGTCCTGGAAAGTTCATGAAAATGAGAAAACGTTCTGCTCTTTTTGAGTGCTTGTGTAGAGAAACATTTGTACAATAATAAGTACAATTGGTAATACTTTACAATAAGGTTCCTTTATTAAACATTAGTAAATGTATTAACTAACATGAACTAACAATGAGCAATACATTTACTACTGTTTTTGTTCATCTTTGTTAATGTTAGTTAATCAAAATAAATCTGTTCATTGTTTGTTCATGTTAGTTCACAGTGCATTACCTAATGTTAACAAGATTTTAATAAAGTATTAGTAAATGTTGAAATTAACATTAACAAAGATGAAGAAATGCTGTATAAGTGCAGTTCATTATTAGTTAATGTTAACTAATGTAGTTAACTAATGAACCTTATTGTAAAGTGTTACCGTACAATTGTTTAAAAAAAAATTAATTCAAAACATTGGTATCTCACATATAAATAGAAGAAATAGAAATTTGCTTGGTCATCTCTGTAAAATTATTTCTAATTCAAGGAAATTCATTGGTCTAAAAGTGTGGGACCCTTATCATTCTAGACTTGATCAATATGCATTTTTAGTTGCATCTCCCAGCCCTTCTTGTTTTTGGTTATGGATTGAAGTATGCACATGTTCTTCTGTGTGTTTCAGTGTGGAGCTCTACTGTGCCACTCTCTCCCTAACGTCTCGACTGGTGGTGCACCTGGCTGAATCAACGCTGCAGGTAAGGAAGGAGAAAAGAAACGAGAGTTAAGAAAGGAAAGAGAGAAGCATTGTGTAGGAAGTTTTCAGACTGACTCAAGCATGTTTAACTGGACACTCTGTCTAGACTGGAGCAGATTACAGATACTTAACCTTATAGCGGCTTAACATTCCGCCACATCTCACTACAAACAAGGCAATCCCTGAGAAAAAAAAGAGCATATGTGCTTTAGCTTTACCACAGGCTCTGGAAAGTTTTTAAGAGCTGTTAACGTTGTTTGTTGGTCGCTGAAATGTTTGTGAATGTTCGTTGGACGATTAGCCGCTAACTGTGATGAGGGAGAGGGGGTGCGACTGAGGTTTATGGCCTCCAAGATCATTTTTCTTAGTTGACAGTGTCATTTCAATGGCATAAAGACATAAAAGCAGTTACACTACCGTTCAAATTATTTATTTATTTTATTAATACTTTTATTCTGCACAGAAGCATTAAATTGATCTAGACTGACAGTAAAGATATTTATAATGTTATAAAAGATTTTTACTTTCAATTCATCAAATAAACCTTAAAAAACAAAATTCACAAAAAAACTGTTTTTACAACTGATAATTGGAAATATTTCTTGAGCACCAAATCAGCAAATTAGAATAATTTCTGAAGAATAATGTGACACTGAAGACTGGAGTAATGATGCTGAATATTCAGCTTTCCATTAGATGAATAAATTACATTTTAAAATATATTAACATAAAAAAAAAACAGTTATTTTAACTGTAGTAATATTTCACAATATTACTGTTTTTACTTTTTGTTTTTTGTTTTTGATCAAATAAATGCAGCCTTGGTGAGCATAAGAGACTTCTTTCAAAAACGTGTATATAGTCAAAGCACAATCTCATATCACAATAACAATATATATCATGATAAAGTAGTTTAAATTAGTTATTAAACAAATGTGGTATTACATTTTTGCATCTTATAAACAACAAGTAAATGGATTCATAAATGAATGAGAAGTTTGGCATCAGTGCAAAAATAAACTCTAAACAGTAAAAATAAAAGAAAAGAAAAAAGATTGTACCAATTTTGATCAGATGAATCACCTTGAAGTATCTTGTGTGTCTTTGTCAATGCAGTAATATGATATACATCAAAGTACCAAGGCATTACTGTACCATCTGATATGTCACTGTACTGTGCTATCACCACAGTAGCAACTTAGCTGTGCGTTATGGCTGATCTTCCTTCAGTAAATGTGTTTGTGTTAAAAAGCAGGAGCTCAGTGAGGCTGCAGTGGTCTGTCTGAGCAGATGGGGGGCGCTGGTCCTGCAGAGCTGTGGTGAAGAACAACCTGCAGAAGTCAAACTCATGTCAGCTGAAGTGCTGGTGAAGGCCGTCCCCACCTTACTGACGGCGCCAACTTTGCCTCTGGGTGAGTGTACATCTGTGGACAAGAACAAGAATGCAGGAGTCTAAACTGAAGCTTTACAGTGTGTGTTTGTTTTTTCTAGGTATCACACACACTGTGGCGCTATGGAAGTGTCTGTTTACATTACTACAGGACGAAGATCAGGACGTCAGGGACGGGGCGGCTGACTTCACCTGCTACATACCAACGCATTTGCACAACACAGGTACACACAGACATACACTCATTAAAGGGATGTTCTGGGTTCGGTGCAAGTTAAGCTCTATCAGCAGCACTGATTGGTTTCCTAGCTGTTTTGTCAGCCAAACCCCTTTGACTTAAAATGTTTACTTCAAGTACCTCCTGAGTTTTTAAGTGAAAGTGCCCATCTTATGCTATTTTACAAGTTCATAATTTTATTTTCGGGGTCTGCTAGAATACATTTATATGATTTAAAGTTTTCTCACACTGTACATACTCTTTTAACCTCTTTTCTCTTCCTCCTGGAACACTCTGTTTTAGTTCATGTCTCTTTAAAATAAAATAAAAAACAGTAAAAAACATAAGTTACCATTAAATATATCAATAATTTAACACATTCACATGTTCACGTGTTGGTTAATGGTCATATGACATGCAGATAAACAAACACAATATTTAATTTCATTTTAGCGTTTTATTTTGATTGGATTTGTTGATTTATTTAGTAACACTTTATTTTGCAGTGCCCTTGTTACATGTTACATAGTAGTTATAACAGTAAATTATGCATAATTACATGTAACTAACCCTAAACCAAACCCTAATCCTAACCCTATAGTAAGCACAGTACATGTGGTTTCTTAATATTACTCAGTACTTAAATGTATAATTACAGTGTAACAAAGACACCTTAAAATAAAAGGTTACACTTTATTTTAAGGTGTCATTGTTACAGTGTAATTATATATTTAAGTACTGAGTAATATTAAGCAACTAATATACTTACTATAGGTTTAGGGTAGGATCAGGATTTGGTTGAGGGTTAGTTGCATGTAATTATGCATAATTTGCTGTTATTACTATGGTAAGTACATGTAACATATGTAACAAGCCCTGTCTCTAACTATATAGTAAGTACATGTTAATTAATATTACTCTGTACTTAAATATATAATTACACTGTAATAAGGACTCTGCAAAATAAAGTGTAACCATTTATTTATTTATTTATTATTTATTATTCATTTACATTTTTGAACCCCAGTTTGGAAAACCCTGCTACAGACAATCTTTAAAAAAAAAATATGGTTACAGTAACTCCCTCACAATAGAAGTACACCAAAATAGGCAATAAACATTAAAGTACACTCTGTTTCAGAAGTATATCCACAAGACTTAAACGTGTTAGCTTGAAACTAGTATGATAAAATATCTTGCTAACCTAAAAGTAATGTTCAATGTTTCAGTGTTATGGCCATGTAAAACCATTAAACCTAGTAACTTTCACATGCACAAATATTATAAAGGGACTGTTTGCATAAGACAAACTCACTCGTTTACAGGATTTACGTCTGTAACACATAACCAGAAGTCCCTCAAAGTAGTTTCACCATTTAAAGAACGATTTAGACCATTGTAAGTACATTACTGTACATGTGATTTTTGCTGCTTCTTTTTTTAAATAAGGCTGTAAATTACATGCTTAACTTGTATTGAACCCAGACCATTGATTCAAATCAATGGAAACATGGCCTACACAGGACAAATACAACAACACTCACTCAATGGGATCAGATGAAGATTGCTGGAAGGGGAGTGTTTTGGAGGGACGGGGGGAGGTCAGTGTTGTTTACGACGGAGCGACAGAGGAGAGGTGTGGAGGAGAGGCGGTGAACGGCAGCCCTGCGCCTTTGAAATGGAGGTGTGTGGGTCAGCGATGCAGAGAGGAACAGCACCTTCGTCCCATAAATCAGTCACATCAAAACCACATCATTACCACATTCCCTGACGTGCTGATATCCTGCTTCACATAGGCAAGAAAAATGAGCATGTTGGGGGAAGAGTCTGAGAAAGCCATTTCCAGCAATCCTTTGTTGAACAATTCCTTAGTTGACATGAACTTTCAAACCATGACAGCTGCTGCAATTGATCTAAATAAGATCTAAAACTGTTATGCATGCAGTTTTTATGACCTCATATTACACAGCTCTCTGGAACACTTGATTCTGATTGGTCGATCACAGAATTCTGAAAATGTTTTTAAGGACTTTTAAACTGTATACTTAAGTTACATAATGATCGTCTCATCAGTAGTCAGCCAGTCATTATCACAAAATATTAGGGTTTATTTTTCATTTTGATGACTGTTTGACTACATTATCCCTGACATATTCACTAAAAACAAGTGAACTGCAAAATGTGGTTTAAATGTTTTTGGAAAAATACATACTTATTACCTATACCATACGGTAAATATTATATCATGTTACATTCTATTAAATGTAAATGAAAAGTTTGGGGTAAGATTTTTTTTATTCATATTTTTTAAGCAAATTTCACGCATTAAATTGATCAAAAGTGACAGGAAAGGCATTTATAATGTTACAAAAGATTTCTATTGTCCAATGAATGCTGTTCTTTTGAACTCTCTATTAATCAAATATAATCCAGAAAAAAGAAAAAAAAAATTCAGCAGAGCTTTTTAACATTGTTAAAAAGAAATGTTTCATGTGCACCATACCATATTTGAATGATTTCTGAAGGATCAAGTGAAGATTCTTCAGAACACTGAAGTAATGACTGAAACTGAAGACTAATGTCTGCTAAAAAGTCAGCTGTTGCCATCATGGAAATAAATTACTTTTTAAAATGTATTAAAATAGAAAACAGTTATTTTGAATTGTGATAATATTTCACACTATTTTTTTCTTTTGGTTTAAAAGAAAATCTTACAAACCCCAATTTATTTTTCAACACTTTTCTAGTATTAGAAAGAAACTTGACTCTGAGAAAGATGAAGCATATATATATATGAAGTAACTCGAACATGATCTCTCATTGTAATCACATTTCTTGCTTTGTACTTGGCCCTTTTTATCCTCGCCGTCACAGTGAAGTCTTTGTGCAGTACACGAAACCAAATTAAACACTTTTATTCCTCTGGTATCTCAATACAAATTAGGTTGGAAATCAGAACCCCTGGCATCACTTGACAAGGCTTTTAGGAGGGTGAGAGGTACATCTGATAACAGCATTAAGAGGGAATAGGAGCATATTCTCACGGGGAGGAACTCGGGAGTGTTCAAGAATTTTAAATGCAATTACTGTTCCCGAAATGCTCATGGCGTTTCTCTCGTTTGCCAGCTTTTTTTAGGGACCGGTTTGCTTTCACCTCAGTTACAGAGATGTAGCCTTGAACAAGTGTAAATATTTTTGCCACCAACAGTGCTAGGGTTTTGTGTTTGGTTGCCAGCTTGTTGATGTGCGGTTTCTAGGGTGACTGGGTGGTTGTTAGGGTGTTGCTTACTGGCCCAAGTCAAAAAAGCTACAGTGCAAATAAGGGACTTTTTACCAATTTTTTCATCTTCCAGATAAAAATGACATTTTGACCACACGCGTGGAAGTAATAATACACCCTTACTCAACAAGCCCCTGGATTTGAGGCATCATTTATGTCTGAAGTTCAAACTGTGCTGCGCAGCAAAGTTAAATGCTTAGCGTTAAGGGTTTGTTTGAATCCTTAAACCGAACCATTAATTATGTTGCCTTGATGTATTGTCATCATAACGTGAATGCTATTTTTTTTACACTAGCGAATCATTTTACCTTGCCATATTTAAATATGAAGCGCTATTACTATTATATTACATGTAAATTGCAACGATTCCACCCCACCCCCCCACCCCCACCCCCTCATGTAATATCCAAGTACAACATCATTTCAACTCTTTTGAAAAGCCTTGAACATTTGTTGCTTGCATTACTCCAGTTGGTATTGTTCTTGGCCATCTGGTTTCATTTTGAGGACGTTCTCACCATAGGCAGCTCATGTCTAACTCCAGTGTTGTCCGTGTAATGTCTTTAGCAGTAGATGCCCCTTAGCCATTCATGCAATGGATTACAAGAAGAGGTCTGAACTGATCCATGGATCATTCATCAATTAAACCAGTAGTGTCCAAATGTAGCGCAAGGGTGCTCAATCATTAAAGCAGAGGTATGTGGCAGTAATAGTTTAGGCATATTGGCCCTTGCTTGTAGATAGAACTCAAACAACATGTTCTGGAAGTAAAATCCATGGGTGGATGGATGGATTACTAAATCTTTATTTTACTAATCCTATAGATAAAAAGATTGGAAAATACTTGCTGAGCCAAGGCCACTAAAAATGGTCAATCACAGTCTATTGACACAGGAAGAATTCTAAGCATTGTGAGGTACCAAATATTAGTGAGTCTTTTTCCATCAGTCTTGGGGTCTATGTGACTGTGCCAGGCCTTTTAACCAGCAGACACCTGGGTGATATTGTAACACTACTGTTAGACAGGTTAGGCTGATGTAAAGGACACTAAAGAACTCTAGCAGACATCTCAGTTTTGGCATAAATGTGTCAGATGATATCTGTCTCCAGAGCTACACCTGATATTGATGGCCTGCTGAATATCCAGACAGAGCCATAATCATGAAAGTAAGCTGCAGTGCACTATTATTGTTATTATTATCATTGTTATTTTTATTAATACCATTATATTTGTGCAAAGTTGTTTGTGATTTAAATAATTACATTATTAAAGAACCCTTATGTTTAGAATATACTTGGTTAAGATGATTATCAGTCTTGTCTGTCTTTAGTTTGTACGTATGAGATTTTTTGCATGTGTTTGTTTGGGTAAGAGCCTCCTCTAATTCTTTGGTTCTCATAGATGTCTGAAGGAAGTTAGAGCTGTAAAAGTGTGTGTGTTTTTGCACCTTGACACCACTCTCGCCCACACCAATGCTTCCTGCCCACAGACTTCTTGCACCTTGTTCTGGGTGTGTGTCCAAATATGCTTGTATGTGTGTGAGAGAGCATGCACGGATGCACGTGTGGTCATTCTCACATGCACTGAAATCTCTACCTGATTTCAAGCTCTTTTTCATCAATGTAACACTTGATTTACATTGATGAGATATTTATATAGAATCTAAATTGTGTCTTTCCAACCCTGTATGGCTTTATTCTGTAGAACAGAAAAGATTACCAAATGGCTTCTTATGACTTATTGTCAAATGGATACTTTTATGGTACTTAAATTGTGTTTTTTTGACAGCTGGACAGCTCCCATCCTGATTCACTTTCTTTATATGGAAAAGAGTATATAGGTTCGGATGAACAAAGGAGTGAGTAAATTATGACACAATTTTCATTTTGGGGTCTCAGTTTAGTAATTTGGTTTTGAAAAGCATTTATTAGGAGAGTGGGATAAAGCTGTGTCAACTCCACTGAGACCCGTTGCATTATGGGTAGGCTAGAACCAGATGTAAATAAGGAGTTAGAGAGGTTGTGGTGTTATTCATCCAGGCCATCTTCCCGCTCGCTCGCCCGCCACCCCTCCTTCCCTCACGCCCGATACCCGACACTCGCCCAGCTGCGCTTACTCACATCCCAGATTTGCCACACACTAAAGCTCTTCTTGCTCTCATTATTCAGAAAGTTTTTTAATTAGTTCCAGTTCCACGACTCCCACAGATCGATTACGGGAATGAAACTGCCCTCCTCTTCCTTGTGGAATCTCAGCACAACTGTGTGCGCCTAGACACAAACCGGCTGGGCGAACTGCCCCGAAACACCTCACAAACATTTCTGCTGTTACATCTACAGCCAAGATCTAGAAGCTTCTTCACGTTAAGTAAAAGGGATTGTTCAGAGAAATAAAAATTGTCATTTTCTCACCCTTGTGTTGTTTTCAACCTGTATCACTTATTTTTCTTCTGTGGAACACAAATGAAGATATTTTGAAAAATGTCTCGAGTCTTTTTATGTCCATAGAATGGAAGTTAATGCTCACCAAAACAGTTTGGTTACCAACATTCTTCAAAATGTCCACAGAAAATACAGGTGTGAATGACAAGATTTTCATTTTTGGGTGAACTTATACCATTAAGTGCAGCAAGGCCTTAAACATATTGCTGCATACACTGTCAGAAAAAAGATCCCTTAAAGGACAACTTTGCACCTTATCTGCCCCTAAAACATGCATATTAGTGCACTATGGTAATATGTACCCTTAATAGGTAAATATGAATCTTTTAAGGATAAATGGACAAAGATATCCAATTGAGAAGCTGTTGTACATCTAAAGGTACAATTTGTTTTGACAGTTTTGAATTTAAAGGAACTGTATCTTATACAAATTGTTCTCAAAATGCAAATAAACACATCAGAGGTGATCCTAAAGAAAAACAACACCCGCTTTCGCAGATGCGAAGAGAACATCCTGTTGAGTAAGCACTGAAGAGATTGAGAAATCATGTTTTTGAAGTGCTAAACCACAGAAAAAAGGAATGGAAAGAGCTTGAGTTTCCTATTGTTTCTTAATGTCTGGGTGTCGGTTTGTTCGGCCCTGGAAGGCATCCAGCACCAAAGCCTATATGCATGAAAAGCACCTCTGACATCAGACTCCGGTAAAGCAAGAGATGGGGCGTCCCAACACATCACTTAGAGAAAGGACCATGTCATCCTCTGAGTCTACACAATCAACATTTTTCCATGTTCTCGTAATGTCAGCTCATGGCACTCTACTTAAGGTTGCATTGGAAAGCCGTATCCCTTCACTCTTGTGCAGACGGTGTTTTCCTAGAGTTCTGTTGGGGGAGGGGTGGGTGGGCAGTCTTAAAAGTGTTGCTTTGCTCTTTCTTTTGGTTTTGACTGGCAATTCCTGGTGACTTTTGAAGTCACCCAAGTAATTTGCATGTCATCTTCTGGTCTGGAAGGGGGGCAACAGAGGGAAACTGGAGTTTTCTGTATTTGATTTCTCACGTTACTGCTTTGAAGCATGAACAACTGGGGTCGTTAAAGCCAAAGGGAGGTCGACTGCAGTCCTGGATAGGCGTCAGTATTGTTGTTTTCTCACTTCCCTTATCTTACGTCTAAATCTATTCTTAGATTCAATTTCCCAGATCTTTGAGTCAGAAATGACCTTGAATGCCTGTGCACATATGGCACGTTGTGGTTTCCAATCTGCACATTTTGCTTGTGAGTTATAGTTTTGTTTCTCTCAAATGGGTTCCATGCCAGAGGAAGATGGAAACGTGCTGTCTAGAGAACAAAAAGAGAGCGACGCATCAATCTCAGGCTGTTGCTTTACATCCAACGCTCTGGCAAATCTCAGATTGGGAGCAGATTTCATTGTGGCAAGGCACCACCTCCACTGCATAAACCCAGTAATGCTTTGGAGACTAAAGAAACCAGACTAAGATTGACGTTGCTCATTACGTTGATCCATTTCAATTTTCCATACATGTGTTCCAGAATCATTAATTTTGCTAAATCCTGTGTTGCGTCAGGGAAAATCTGTCAGACTTTTGACTTCTATGTTCTGCCACATTTCTAGGTGTTGCCACGGGTGCCGTCTCTCCTCCGGTTGCCCTGGAGATGGGGGTGGGTCTTTTGTGCCAGCTCTTCCAGATGTGGGACCATGTTGCTGATGGTGTGGTGAACTTGATAGAATGGCTCCTGGGAGATGAACAATTGGATACAAATTGTGCTGAATCACCAGATTTGGTAAGGAGCACTTTTCCTGTTTTTATGTAATTTTTCAACGCATCACTATTGCTCATGTTTAGCTTCTTTTTAAACTTCGGCACATGACTGCCCCATTCGTGTCGGAATCAGGACACAAAATTATGCAATACATTATTGACAAGAATGGAACCTAACAAATGAAAAAACAGAAAATACTATAGGCTTAAATTGATGGGCCTATCCACCTTATTTTCTGGTGGGTTCTCCCAAGGTTTTTTTCTCCATTCTGTCACCTGATGGAGTTTTGGTTCCTTGCCACTGTTGCCTTTTTGGGGCTTAGTTGGGGCAATGATATTATTGGTTCAACAATATTATTGATCTGCCTTAATTAAGGTGGACGATGATGCAATTTTCTTCTAGAAACAAACTTTGTTGCATTACTTTTCATGTTATCACTGTGAAGCTGCTTTGATACAATCTGTATTGTAAAAAGTGCTATATAAATAAAGGTGACTTGACTTGACAACATCGTTTGGGTGCCTGTAAATGCAAACTTTCGAAAAAGGTCTCCGTGTAAGCAACAAAAACGTGAATCTCTGAAGACGATGACGTCATGCACATGCGTATTGTGTTCAATCTATAGTGTTTCATTGCCATGTAATGACCTGGCAGCAGAATACAGGGTTTTTAGTCATTTGCGCGGATCTGGTTGAATGGGGATCGTTTTGACAGTGATGTCGTCTGTACGTGAAGAACTCGAGGGAAAAACTTAGACGTTTTAAGCATATCTTTGACGTGTAAACGCACCCTAAGTAAAAAGGTATTTGAAAAATGGGACAAAAAGACCAATGTACGAGACACTACTTAACAGCTGTAATGAGGGAAAGAACTACAATCCCATGAAGCATTGCGAATGACAATTGAATTAAAGACTATGGAAAAAATATAAAACAATTCATTTATGAGCAGGCATGTAGCTTTTCACCAGGACTTCCGCTTACGTTTCATTTCATTACTAAGCTTTCATTTATTGACACCCTAGATATTACCCAGAACACCATACTGCATATCAAAGAACTAAAAACCACACAGAACACCTTGGCAACTGCATAGCAAGCCCTGGCATTTTGGTGCCAACTGGTGCACATGCAAACACTGCTCACATTGTCTTGAGAACATCTAGTTTAAAAATGTAGGTTGTTCTTCTAATTCTCTTCTTTATCCAGGATGAAGAGTTCCTCTTTGAGAAGGGCGATCTTAACCTGTGGGCAGAGCCTTTGTTGTGGGCACGGATGTTGCACGGACACCTCTCTGCGCTCTTAAGAGTGGCATATTCACCTGGCGTAAGAGCCACCGAGCTGGACCGACTGTCAGCTATTGCAAACAGCAATTTCCTCACTGCTCAGAGTTCAATGAAAGCCCTCCCTGCGCTATTCCAGTTTTCAGCCACCATTGTGTATGGCAAGACAACACTGCTGAAAGAGAGAACATCACTCGCTCAGAGTCTTCTAGAAACACTTGGATGACTGTGAAATATACATAACACAGGGGTTGTGTATAAGGAATCTATTTTAATCTCACAGTGGTTTTCTGGTTTGCATGCAGGCATGACCACTACTTTTTTTTTAAATGTAAATAGTTTATTATGCTTATTTGAATGTGGTTTTAATTTTTGTACAATGTGTTTGTGATACTGAGAATCTGAGAGGTTTTACTTTCCTCAGCTGTCTTTTCAATGTCACATTTTCACACATTGTGGTATTTGAGCAAACTGTTGAATTTAATGCACAGCTTCACTTTTTTTAGTAAAATGAATTGTGCATGTTATGCAACTAGATAACCGTGCATGTGATGCAATAGAACACAACAGGCTGGTGTCCGTTTGGTAAGTAGACAGCTGGGCTGCCTTCAGGGACCTGTAGTTGCAATGTTCCCTTTTTTACTGTAAAATGATGTAATATTTTGGAATGTCAGCAGCCTATTCCTCCCACATGGGGTGGGTAAAATCACGTATACCATTCCCCTCACCAGAATCAGGAGGGTTTTTCATAGATGTGTTTTGCTGAAACCGTGACAATGGAATTTAAATGCTATAATAGTACTGCAGAGATACTCAATGGGAACTGGAGGAGGAAAAGCACATCATGCACTGTGAAGTGAATTATATTTTTTACTGTTATATTTTTGCCTGTAGGTGGCGCCCAAACCTTTCTTAACGACGATAAGCATTGAGCCCGTTAGGGGGCAGTATTGTATAGTTTTTATTAACTTGTTTCTTGGAGGGATTTGATTTTCAATGTTACGAAGCAGCTTGGTAAAAGGTTCTTATTGTGTGCATTTTCTGTTTAAATAAAGGACACAACGCAAAAGTAGTGCATAAATAAGCAAATGTGAGTATATTTGTTTATACAGAGAAAGAAACGAGCAGGGGAAAACGTTGTCACGTGCAGATAAACGTCATAGTTCCTCACTCCATGCATCAGATCTGGCATAACTTCAAAGTTTGGCCTCTCGGCCTAGATTATGCAATCGTACTAAACATTTCCTGATATCAGAGCGACCAGTCTGCAGGCGCGCGCGTGATCTCCTGTAAAGTCAACAACATTGTGCGTGTGACTGTATATCCTTCTAAGACACTTTCATTCATATTTCCCACTGTTACAAATTACATGCAATACTTTTTTATATATATATATATATAATGCACAAAAAAAACTAAAACTATTAATAAAAACAAATTGAGCAAACTCATTAATAAACACAACATAATTTTAAACTGTGTTCCTGTGCTTTACTAAATACAATGTGTTTACTTTTATTACAAACTTACATTTTCTATGATAGTGTGTATATATTATATTCGAGTATTTATTTTCTGATTTTAAAATACACTGCACTTGATCTTAAAATCATGTATAAAAACAACCTTGTAGGTTGTGCTGTGTCTGGGTTGTGCTGTAAAAGAGTGTGTGCACTGCACGAGGGGTGCAGAGAGCGACCAATGAGATCTGAGTCCCGGCGACACTTGAAAAGCAGGGCGTAACTTTGACAACTTTCACAGTAAGTTTGAGAGCTCCTCCTCTTTACGCGCTGACCACGAGCTTATATGTGCGGGATAGTGAAGCAGACTCTACTGTTCTGGCTCGGCAATGCACGGTGGGAGAAGACATTAACAACAAAAACACGCAACTAGGAACTCAACCCTCCTTCTCTGAGTTTCAGACAACTTCTGAGACTAGCATTTTATATTCCGTATCTCTTGCACAAACCCGGAGCCAGTGGCAAACTAAAACATTTGCATCCTCCTCCTAAGGATCCAGGTCGGTCCGCAAATGAGAGATCATCTGAGACTATCTTCTTCCGAAGAAACAGAAATGTCTGCAACCATCCTATCCGCTTTCTACGACATCGACATGCTGTATAAGGTACTTTGCTAATTTAATCCACAACTACTTGTATCCTTTCTCTGCTGGGACTTTATTAAGGCGTTTCGAGAAGTTTTAGCTGTATAAAGAACTTAATGCATGGCTGAAACGAGTAACTTACATAATAGTTTTGCAACTACTATGCATTGATTTTTAACTTTTTCTTTCTACCTCTCTGCACAGCAGGAGAAGAGCCTCAACATGAACGCTATTCACATTAACAGTATGCTGGATAAGAAAGCCGTCGGGGCCCCGGTAACAACCTCCAGCATTTGCGCCAACAACTGCAACTCGTACGCGTCAGGATTCTTCCGTCGAAACTCCACCAGCAACATGGAGTCCATGACGAACAGCAACAAGTACCCCGCCAGCTCTTACAGCAACATGAAGGAGAACGCCATTATGAATAAGGAGAACAAGTTTCGCGACCGCGCCTACAGCAGCGAGAGCTGTGAGCGCGGCCAGCAGCAGCTGCAAATCCTGCAGCAGAAACCGGGCTCGCAGATCAACTCCACCCGCTACAAGACGGAGCTCTGCAGGCCATTCGAGGAAAACGGCGCGTGCAAATACGGCGAAAAGTGCCAGTTCGCGCACGGCTACCACGAGCTAAGAAGCCTGTCTCGCCACCCAAAGTACAAAACCGAGCCTTGTCGCACTTTCCACACCATCGGCTTCTGTCCGTACGGCCCGCGCTGCCACTTCATCCATAATGCCGACGAACGCAGACCAGCACCGACCAACGCCAACAGTATGCAGGGAGAGTCCACCAAGCCCGCCAGGGGGGAGCCGGTGTGCGGCTACGAGCAGCAGCACCAGCAGGCGGCGGGATCCTTCAGGGACCGACCGAAACTCCATCACAGCCTTAGCTTCTCGGGTTTCTCCAGCCGCCACCACCACCACGAACTCGACTCGCCCCTTCTCGAAAGCCCCACGTCCCGCACTCCCCCACCACCATCTTCCAATGGTTCCTCTTGCACCACTAACTTCTACGAAGACGTTCTCTCGTCAAATCGTTGCCTTGGCAACAGTGCCTTCTCTTTCCCCGACCAAGACCTCAAAACCCTGTTTGCGCCGCTGGCCGTGCACACGCACAACGGTTACTATGGGAACCTTCAGGTCATCATGGGCGACGGCCACGGCCACTTGCAGTCCCTCCACCGCCTGTCGGAGTCGCCGGTGTTCGACTCGCCCCCCAGCCCGCCGGACAGCATCTCGGACCGGGAGAGCTACGCTAGCGGCTCAATCAGCTCCTCCGGAAGTCTCAGCGGCTCCGAGTCTCCCAGTCTGGACGGCGGGAAACGTTTGCCCATCTTCAGCAGGCTGTCGATTTCCGATGATTAATCCGCTTTTTTAGTGAATTTTGGATTCGTTTTCTCTCGCGATCCTCCCGCTAGATATGCAATTCAGCAATAGACTTTAATATCGAGGGAGGTGGATTTGTTTGTCAGACTCTTGACATGGCATTAGTCTGTTTGAACCGCTTGATGGCATTCCACCGGTGCAGTTTGTTGCATTCTCTTGGTCTTTTTGGACCAACTACTTTCCAGATTTTGTACAAAAGACTTGTTTTTTGAACTTGAAAGACAGAGTGGTTTCAGATTTTCCTTCTATCTTGCCAAGAATATGCCTTGACAAAAAGTATACTAGTTTTCAAAGTATGTACTTCCATTCCAAAAGTTTTTCCAGTTTCGCGGCGCCACCCAGTGGTTTGGTTGGTTTGTGCAGTTTGAAACTCGTTCGGTTTGTTGGGAAATCACTGCTGATGGTTGAATATATCTATTTTTTTTAGCTGATTTGTGTGATTACATAGCAGTGCATAACTGGCTATAAACTATTTAACTTATTTATTTTATCTTGTGAAAAGTATAGGCTACATTGTTAATTGTGTCCATACTGTATTTATCGAGTATGATGAAGCAATAGATATATATTCTTCTATGTTTAAATTGTTTAAATTAAGATCGCCATTATTAATCTACATAAAGTGGAGTGTATGTTCTTTCACAGTAATATATATTTTTGTTTGGTCTTTTTTTTTTTTTGGTAACTTCACTTTATTTTATTGTAAATGAGTAAAAAAAAACAAAAAATCTTAATTTAAGAGATTGTATGTGATATTTATTTCATTCATTTTGTTTCCTTGTTTACGTTCATTAAAAAAAGTTTGTGTGATTTTTGCTGTTTGTTGGGATGTTACTTTTTAGTAGGGTTGTTTTATTGTTTTGGAGAATTTAGAGACGTGTCCCTTTAGATATGTCTGTAGAATGTATAAACTGTATTTGGCAGAAGACCGTCCGAACGTGTACTAGCCTTAGATTTTCATAGAAATCAGATTTCAAAGATCCCAAGTACATCGTTTAACCAAAAAGTATTTTCTCTTTCTTTTTATATATACACGTATATGTAAAACGCACGGAAGCCACGTGCATGAGAATGTAGCAGTCAAGTGCCCCAGTATTACTGCCTAGTGCCTGTGGGGATTCACCATCTTACATTGCCTTATGATTAACCAAATAAAGTATTTTCATATATGTTATTGTTTTGCAACAAGAGGAAATGAATGTAGTTTGTAATTTAAATTTCTTGGAAGGTTGTTACCACTTATTGACGCAGAGGGATAGAGACTTAAAGCAACAATCTGAGTTGTTTTTTCTTTTCTATTACTCCCTGTTCCTTGCATTGTTTTGCCTTTTTGTTTGTTTCTTTTGCTTTCCTATGATATGGTAATGGTCTGAATCTTCCAAACTTGCTGGATGGGGAAGAGTTTGAACACATTTAGTTTGTACATAGTAGGTACAGGGGATTCGCACTATGTACCTTTTTTTTTTTTTTTTTTTTTTTTTTTTTTGACTACTTTATCAGAAGTAAAGCTTTTTGAATGTAATGGGGGGAAAAAAGACAAAAAGAACAGGATTTGTAATGTTTGTTTTCGGGGAGTCAGTTCACTACAAATTGCGTGTGAGACTGTTAACTTTGTACTGTAAATTGTTTTTGTAGTTTTCCCAATAAAATGATTTTGGAAAAAAAAAAAAATTAACGTTGGAATGTAGTCCATGTGCTTTTCATTGAAAAATTGGAGCTGTTTTGCAAGTCATACTTGTGTATTAGCTCTTAAAGTCACACACGAGCCACTTCTGTTCTTGTTTTTCCCTGAAAACAATCTCTCTCCTGACTCGCATGAACCCTGACAGCTTCTGCATGCTGAGGTTGAGTCTGACCGCAGTGGTCTGCATTCTGTCTGCATGCTTCGCTGCCTGTGAGAGGAGTTAATAGGGGTTGCCCCAACCTAGTAGTTTTGTTCTCTGTGGCTGACAGACTGAACTCATCTGTATGCACTGTCAAAGCTTGCTCAATGCATATGTCAAACAATACATGAATCATGACATGTTTGCTTGCTTTTGTTATTTGATAGCATTTGCATAACACAGTGTTTCCTTAAATAAAAGAGAAGAAAATGACTGTTCCTTCATAAACAAAGCTGAGAACTTTCAGTACGGTGACATTCACACATTGCTCACCATTCATAAATGACCATGAACACACTCATGCAGTCTTAGACGTGGCTCAGGTTGGTTTCTGTAGCACACAACAGACATTGCAGGGCATTCATGCAACTTGATTTGGTTTAGTCATTCAGTGCTGTTTGTTTTTGCCAGTGTTTTGAAGCACTGCAGTGACTGGTATCTGATAACAACTATCACCTCCACTGAAGTCATATATAAATTAAGTAAGAAAGATAACAGTGGGCAAATATTTATCAAGTCTCACTGCAATTTATGATCAAATATTTATCAAAACCCACAGCGATTCGATTAGTGCCAAATGGGCCATGATCTGTTTCTCCATTCGTCCGTCAGGAATGTGTGTCGTGAAAGTGCCTCACCTCAGAGTTGTAAATCTGTACGCTTTGTCTTGTATGTGTGAATGCAGATGGTTGAGTGTGTATGTTTGTGTGTCAGAATGGTAAATGCGCTGGAGCTCCTACAATGACAGGAAATGCTCTGACTTCTGATTATGGCAGGAAAGACCCGGTTCCTCCCGCCTCCCATTTCCAGCCTCTCTCCTGCTGGTTTTGTCATCTTTATTGGTTTAGTCAGCCAGGCATTCTGAAAGTTTCTATTTGTGCCTCAGTGTGTTTAACAGGAAAAGTTGGAGAAGGAGGGAGTGCCGGATTCATAAAAACACTGTTCTCATGCAAACAAAAGGGCGTATTGATATTATATTTAAACATTTTATTATTATTATTATGAGACTACATTTTCTGACTGCATCTATACCATCTATCTATCTATCTATCTATCTATCTATCTATCTATCTATCTATCTATCTATCTATCTATCTATCTGTTCTCAATTTGATCTCCCATTTCCTGTGTGATGAATGAAAAGGAAGTGAGCTCATTGTTTTAAAAACATAATATCAAATTACATATATAAAATATTTGTTTTTAGTTCCAAACGATGACTGGACACCAATTACTGAACATCCAATGCGATGAGGTCAGTATAAGCTGCTTAGAATGTATTGCTACACTAATATTTCATTCCAAACAGCCATTAGTTTTCCAAATATTTGCTTCGCAAAGTAACAATTAATTGAAATTAAAAATCCCATAAGAAAAAAAAGACTTCAAAGAAATCCTGCTGGCTTTGCATGAAAGGTGCAGTTTGTCCATGACCCTTCACTATTTCACAAAATTGCAAATATTTACTCA